>NC_035436.2:92026326-92626586 GCF_002127325.2 Helianthus annuus | reverse complement strand
TCCGAGTTATGTGTTACTGTGTAGTCCGAATTTCCCCTAGATATTAATGTCTGAGTTTTAATATTGTGTGACCTGAGTTTACGAATGATGCTGAATTCAAAACCCTGAATGAAGAACACATTGCATGATTAGTATGTATGCTACTGTATATCCTATCTGATGTCATTCCGCACACAACTATCACACATCTGTTTAGATATCAATGACTTGTAAACCCTAATTGAATGAATCATGTGCATCATATCCTAGGACGTGAGTAACGGACTTAGACATTTGATAAACTCTAGAGCATAGCATACCGAGCAAACCAAGGTGAGTTCACACCCTTACTAAGGCATGGGATTCCCAAGGGCTTGGGAATGGGATTGAAGGAATAAGGTTGAATAGATTCGTACTGACACTAATACTAGACTACCATACCACTGTCCTCGGTTGTGCAGGACACATACTTATGCTATTCACTGTCCTCGGTTGTGCAGGACACATACTTACAATCTACGTAGACTTATACTTACTACTATCCTCGGTTGTGAAGGATACCTATACATACTACTATCCTCGGTTGTGAAGGATACTCATACTAAATTACTATCCTTGGATGTGAAGGATACTTATACTTATTACTATCCTCGGATGTGAAGGATACTTATACTTATTCCTATCCTCGGTTGTGAAGGATACTTATGGTTACGAGTAGTCTAGTGGTTATACAACATGGGAAGCCCCCACCAATAGAACGTACTAACGGCCCAGTAGAGCCACCTGTTACAAACGAACTTACTAATACGCATTTACTTTCTGTGAACTCGCTCAACTAGTTGTTGATCCTCTGTTACATGCCTTGCAGGTCGTTAGGTATATGGAGCTTGCACAGGGAGGAGCAGGTTGTTGTGGGCTTGGATCGTGATTATCCTGTTAAACACTTTTGAAATTTGATACTTGTTTACGATGGGTTTTATTTATACGCTTCCGCTAAACAAAGATAACTTTCTTATGATTTGAAACACCTTTCATATGGATTTGGTTTGGTTTAAATGACAACTACTTTTATTATATGTATGGTTCTGTATGATTGGTGGCTTGATCCTGGTCAGTCACGCTCCCAAGCGGTGATACTCCGCAGGTGGATTTTGGGGGTGTGACAACTTACGACTCTACACAAGCACTAATCTAAAAAGTGACGAGCTAAACATGCTAAAACATGTATAGTTAAGTTAGAAACAGATTTTGATATCAAAACAAACCATTTTGATACCCTAGAGAAGTTTGGTTACAAAATACGCGAGAATACGCATATTGGCTGAAACTACGACTCGTCACTGAGCCTAGATAACGTGGTAATCAGTAGGTATAGTTACTAGGGACTATAATCATCGTGATTACGCTCACGTTATGAAGTTCAAACGAACTTCGCGTTGACCATAAACTGGTCAATGTAGAAAGTCAAACGCAATTTGACTTTAACGATAAAAACGAATGAAAAGAACGAAAGAATACTTACAAAAGGTCCCCGCAAGCTATGATCCGATTTACTCTCAGGTAGGTATGAAGCATAAACTTCAACTTAGAGAGCCAAAATCAGAACATTGTGGGTTTTGCAAGTGAAAGGAGATGGGTATTTATAGGAATACTAGAGCCGTTAGGATCGTTTCTCGAAGATTGAGCTTCGATCTAAGCCGTACAAGTGGGCACATAGTATTTGAATACAAGGGGCACTCAAATACCATAAAAATTGGCCCATAGAATGTTCAAAACCATGTGCAAAAGACCTGCAAACCAGCTGCTCTTTTAAAAAAAAAACAATTTGCTGAACTGGGCCTCTCACGCGGCCCGCGTAGCCTAAGACACAGGCTTACGCGGCCCGCCTGGGCTATCATTCCAGAAATTGCAAACTAGTACTTGCGCTTGAGAATCTTGCATTTCGGCCCATTTTTGACACGTTTAAGCCCCATTAACCTCATTTTAAGGCTCTAAAATGAGGTTAAAGTGGGTACCGTGCAACTACCCTTTTTAAAATGAGGTTAAAGTATAGGGAACTCAAAAATGCTCTAAAATATCTCGGATGTCGGTTCGTTTGGTCGTACGGTTGCGTTGTTCGCTTAATTACGACGGAAGTCGTAACGGACGCAAAAACGATCCCTCAAAGCCTATTTCTAAGTTATGTAAAGGTTATTTAGGGTATGTTAACTTATGATCAAGTTCCGGAATGTTCGTTACTATACAAATCGGTATAGTTTCGCAGTTTGACACAAATAGTCCCTGCGATCGAACAAACTAGATTTCAACACACCAAACCATCCAAAACTTTTTTCTAGGTTATGTGGAGGTTATTTAAGGTATGTTAAGCCTATTTCACTATTCCGGAGTGTTCGTTGCATTAAACTGATTATATTTACGCATCGGTGCGCGTATAACTTTCCAGAAAGCGATTTAGAGCTTGAAATCGGAATCGAATCAAATTGAAAAATCACCAAACACAATCACACACATAATAACAGAAAAACACATATAATAACACCAAATGTGACATCTGTGCCTCCACGGCCATCGAACAAATACCAAATCAATGAAATATCATATTTCATACTTGGGATTTGTATAAATATTTGTATCATTTGCACATATCAATTCTCGTTCGATTTCGAGCTCTAAATCGCTTTCTAGAAAGTTATACGCAAACTGATGCGTAAACGTAATCAGTTTAACGCGATAAACACTTCGGGATAGTGAAATAGGCTTAACATACCTTAAATAACCTTCACATAACTTAGAAATAAGTTTTGAATGGTTTGGTGTGTCGAAATCAAGTTTATTCGCTTACAGGGACTAATTTCGACAAACTGCGAAAGTATGCCGATTCGTACTGTAATGAACATTCCGGAACTTGATCATAAGTTAAACATGCCCCAAATATCCTTTACATATTTTAGAAATAGGCTTTGAGGTGTTTGATGTGCAAAAATAAACTTATTGGTCATTTAGGGATTAAAAGCCTCAAAAAGTGCACAAGTTTGCATTTTCGCGCATATCTTACGTTCTGAATATATCTGAACTTCCAAAAATTTATGTAATCATTAAAATATTATATTTTAGTGATTGGCAAGATAGAATTCCATCCGTCGCTCAATTTGGATCGTTTTTGCGTTCGTTACGACTTCCGTCGTAATTAACCGAACAACGCAACCGTACGACCAAACGAACCGACATCTGAGATATTTTTGAGCATGTTTTGAGTTCCCAATACGTTAACTTCATTTTAGAGTCTTGAAATGAGGTTAACGGGGCTTAAACGTGTCAAAAATGGGCCGAAACGCAAGTTTCTAAGCTGCAGGGACCAAAACTGACAATCTGTCAAACATGGCCAGGCGGCCCGCGTAAGCCCAAGCCATATTCTTACGCGGGGCGCGTGAGCCTGTCAGACAGAAGCATTAATCTGGTCATTCAGCTCGATTTTGATGGTTTTGATCTCTAGTTTTTCATGCTATGGGCTGGTTTGTGTGTTCTCCAAGTCCCCCAATTAGTCTATAACAAGTGTATGGCCTAAATCATTCCCTCTTCTCCAAGAAATGATCTTAACGGTTGTGAAAAACTATATATAGGCCATCCTGTCACACCCCCAAAATCCACCCGCGGAGTATCACCGCTTGGAGGCGTGACATGACAAGGATCAAGCCACCAATCATATTGAACATAGCATATAATAATTAAAGTAGTTCATAAAAATCCAACTCAATACAATTGATGTTCAAAGCAAACGTAGTTTTAGTAGCGGAAGTATAATATGAAAACCCAATGTATGCAATAAGTTCAAGTGTTATAAAGTTTAACATGGCATCCACGATCCATGCTCCACAACGACCTGCTCCTCCCTGTGCAAGCTCCATATGTACCTAAGGTCCTGCAAGGCATGCAGCAGAGAGTCAACAACTAGTTGAGCGAGTTCACAGAAAGTAAGTTCGTAGCAGAAATTTGTATGTTCATTTAGTGGGGGCTTCCCATGTAAGTATGTACTACTAGTGGGGGTTTCCCATGATTATATTTATTACTAGCGGGGGCTTCCCATATTTATCCTTACTAGACTATTGTAACCATGTGTGTTCTTCTTAACCCGAGAACAGGAATACGTACAAGGTCACGTAGGTTTTACGTGAGTGCCCTTCCCCGAGGACAGTGGTACGCGTGGGGTTTACGTAGGTTTTACGTAAGTGTCCTTCCGACCCGGAAGACAGTAGTAGGTATGAGTTTACGTAGGTTTTACGTAAGTGTCCTCCCGACCCGGAAGACAGTAATAGGTATGAGTTTACGTAGGTTTTACGTAAGTGTCCTCCCGACCCGGGAGACAGTGGCAGATACTAGTTTACGTAGGTTTTACGTAAGTGTCCTGACTAACCTGAGGACGATGGTATATAGTCTAGCAATAGCGTAAGTACGAGTAATTATCCAATTCAAATCTTCCAACCCAATTCCCAACCCGGGAATCCCATGCCTTGGCTGTGTGAACTCACCTTGGTTTGCTCGGTATGCTTAACTATGTGCTCACAAGAAATCAGTCAAGTCCTATAGTGCACGTATACTCAATCAGTTCACGTTCGTAATGTTTCACGTACAATCAGTATTACAGAGTGGTTTGGCATTTAACATCAAATAACACATAACCAATTTGCCAATCATACCAGGTTCAAAGTTACATGCAAGTTCCTAAACTAATTGTCATGCTTAACAGAGTTAGTATGTTTGACTGAGTTAACACAGTTTACACTTAACAGAGTTAACCACTTAACTGACATAACAGAGTTAACAGGCCCAACTTAATTGGGTTTACATGTGACGAAAACAACTTTGTGAATAAAACACTTGGGCCGAAATCCCTTGTTGGCGAAAACACTTGGGCCGAAATCCCTAAGTGTTTTCGTTGAGGTAAGGTTCAACATCATCACAAACAATTTCCATGGCTTCAACAATAATTCGATCAATCATAACAGTTTATAAAGTCAATTTGAAATCATTATATCATAACAAAATCATATTCAGTTCACAGTTAACATATATACATACATCAACAGTCGATTAGCATGACATAGCACATAATCGGATCCTGACCACACTAATATCACATATGCAAATATGAATAATCAACATACAAGAATTACTAACCGATTCACCATACTCCACCAATAACATCTAATATTAATTATTTATTCAGCATCTTTTAGGTTATAAATTACACAAATTGTGATGATCACATGCCACTGACAATCCTCATGCATACTTATAAAACAATGGCCGACAATTCCTATGCTATCACATGCACAACATTAATTTGGCTGCACATTCAATACAATTCACATGCACAAATATAATCATCTATGGAAGTTTCAAAAGCTTTAGTTATCATCGATCCCCATTCATCCACATAGAGACAAGACAGAAAATCATATATAACTATGGTAATCATCAACAAGGAATCAACGGATTATGTCGGTTAAACTAGTCGCATACTAACCGGTTGCAAAACGAGACTAGGAGGACTCCGAGGAGGATGCTGGCTGCCGTCGGGTTTAAAGCAAACCGAGAGAGAGAGATATCTAGGGTTGTTGCCAGTTACCAACAAACTCACGCAAGGGTTGAACAAAAAATATAACACATTCGCTACTGGGCCGAAGTCCATTCTCCTTGTTTTCGCGGCCCAAACGTGGTGAAACACTTAGGTGTTTTCGTCCAGTGGTGTATTCGACTAGAGAGGTTTTCGTGTGGGGGTTGTTTTTGGCTGGTGGTAATTTTAGTCACGGGGTGTTTTCGGGTGGGGGATTCATCAACTTTATTTAATAACACAAAACATATATCACATACACTCTTAATACACACCATATGTAACATATCAATCACAACACAGTTTATCATATTACCAACGTGTACAGTCGTGAAGCAAACAAGTAGTGCAAACAATCAACTTAAACAATTAACGCGTAATTAATGCGAAGATGGAAATCGTGGAAATTCGAGTTGTCACATTATCCCCAACTTGAAATAAATTTCGTCCCGAAATTTAGCAGGTGGTTACTGAGGAAGCTAGTTGTGTTATGTAGTTTACTGGTTTTCCTGGGGTGTCACATCATCCCCCCGTTGATTTGGAATTTCGTCCCGAAATTCTGTAGTAGCTTCAGCCTCAGTAGTGGTTGCACTATTTCTGAATAACTGGGGATACTTGAGTTTCATTTGATCTTCTCGTTCCCAGGTGAACTCTGGGCCACGAAGGGAGTTCCAACGAACTCGCACAAGAGGTATTCTGGTGTGAAGCATAAACATCAACTTAGAGAGCCAAAATCAGAACATTGTGGGTTTTGCAAGTGAAAGGAGATGGGTATTTATAGGAATACTAGAGCCGTTAGGATCGTTTCTCGAAGATTGAGCTTCGATCTAAGCCGTACAAGTGGGCACATAGTATTTGAATACAAGGGGCACTCAAATACCATAAAAATTGGCCCATAGAATGTTCAAAACCATGTGCAAAAGACCTGCAAACCAGCTGCTCTTTTAAAAAAAAAACAATTTGCTGAACTGGGCCTCTCACGCGGCCCGCGTAGCCTAAGACACAGGCTTACGCGGCCCGCCTGGGCTATCTTTCCAGAAATTGCAAACTAGTACTTGCGCTTGAGAATCTTGCATTTCGGCCCATTTTTGACACGTTTAAGCCCCATTAACCTCATTTTAAGGCTCTAAAATGAGGTTAAAGTGGGTACCGTGCAACTACCCTTTTTAAAATGAGGTTAAAGTATAGGGAACTCAAAAATGCTCTAAAATATCTCGGATGTCGGTTCGTTTGGTCGTACGGTTGCGTTGTTCGCTTAATTACGACGGAAGTCGTAACGGACGCAAAAACGATCCCTCAAAGCCTATTTCTAAGCTATGTAAAGATTATTTAGGGTATGTTTAACTTATGATCAAGTTCCGGAATGTTCGTTACTATACAAATCGGTATAGTTTCGCAGTTTGACACAAATAGTCCCTGCGATCGAACAAACTAGATTTCAACACACCAAACCATCCAAAACTTATTTCTAAGTTATGTGGAGGTTATTTAAGGTATGTTAAGCCTATTTCACTATTCCGGAGTGTTCGTTGCATTAAACTGATTATATTTACGCATCGGTGCGCGTATAACTTTCCAGAAAGCGATTTAGAGCTTGAAATCGGAATCGAATCAAATTGAAAAATCACCAAACACAATCACACACATAATAACAGAAAAACACATATAATAACACCAAATGTGACATCTGTGCCTCCACGGCCATCGAACAAATACCAAATCAATGAAATATCATATTTCATACTTGGGATTTGTATAAATATTTGTATCATTTGCACATATCAATTCTCGTTCGATTTCGAGCTCTAAATCGCTTTCTAGAAAGTTATACGCAAACTGATGCGTAAACGTAATCAGTTTAACGCGATAAACACTTCGGGATAGTGAAATAGGCTTAACATACCTTAAATAACCTTCACATAACTTAGAAATAAGTTTTGAATGGTTTGGTGTGTCGAAATCAAGTTTATTCGCTTACAGGGACTAATTTCGACAAACTGCGAAAGTATGCCGATTCGTACTGTAATGAACATTCCGGAACTTGATCATAAGTTAAACATGCCCCAAATATCCTTTACATATCTTAGAAATAGGCTTTGAGGTGTTTAATGTGCAAAAATAAACTTATTGGTCATTCAGGGACTAAAAGCCTCAAAAAGTGCACAAGTTTGCATTTTCGTGCATATCTTACGTTCCGAATACATCCGAACTTCCAAAAATTTATGTAATCATTAAAATATTATATTTTAGTGATTGGCAAGATAGAATTCCATCCGTCGCTCAATTTGGATCGTTTTTGCGTTCGTTACGACTTCCGTCGTAATTAACCGAACAACGCAACCGTACGACCAAACGAACCGACATCCGAGATATTTTTGAGCATGTTTTGAGTTCCCAATACGTTAACTTCATCTTAGAGTCTTGAAATGAGGTTAACGGGGCTTAAACGTGTCAAAAATGGGCCGAAACGCAAGTTTCTAAGCTGCAGGGACCAAAACTGACAATCTGTCAAACATGGCCAGGCGGCCCGCGTAAGCCCAAGCCATATTCTTACGCGGGGCGCGTGAGCCTGTCAGACAGAAGCATTAATCTGGTCATTCAGCTCGATTTTGATGGTTTTGATCTCTAGTTTTTCATGCTATGGGCTGGTTTGTGTGTTCTCCAAGTCCCCCAATCAGTCTATAACAAGTGTATGGCCTAGATCATTCCCTCTTCTCCAAGAAATGATCTTAACGGTTGTGAAAAACTATATATAGGCCATCCTGTCACACCCCCAAAATCCACCCGCGGAGTATCACCGCTTGGAGGCGTGACATGACAAGGATCAAGCCACCAATCATATTGAACATAGCATATAATAATTAAAGTAGTTCATAAAAATCCAACTCAATACAATTGATGTTCAAAGCAAACGTAGTTTTAGTAGCAGAAGTATAATATGAAAACCCAATGTATGCAATAAGTTCAAGTGTTATAAAGTTTAACATGGCATCCACGATCCATGCTCCACAACGACCTGCTCCTCCCTGTGCAAGCTCCATATGTACCTAAGGTCCTGCAAGGCATGCAGCAGAGAGTCAACAACTAGTTGAGCGAGTTCACAGAAAGTAAGTTCGTAGCAGAAATTTGTATGTTCATTTAGTGGGGGCTTCCCATGTAAGTATGTACTACTAGTGGGGGTTTCCCATGATTATATTTATTACTAGCGGGGGCTTCCCATATTTATCCTTACTAGACTATTGTAACCATGTGTGTTCTTCTTAACCCGAGAACAGGAATACGTACAAGGTCACGTAGGTTTTACGTGAGTGCCCTTCCCCGAGGACAGTGGTACGCGTGGGGTTTACGTAGGTTTTACGTAAGTGTCCTTCCGACCCGGAAGACAGTAGTAGGTATGAGTTAACGTAGGTTTTACGTAAGTGTCCTCCCGACCTGGGAGACAGTGGCAGATACTAGTTTACGTAGGTTTTACGTAAGTGTCCTGACTAACCTGAGGACGATGGTATATAGTCTAGCAATAGCGTAAGTATGAGTAATTATCCAATTCAAATCTTCCAACCCAATTCCCAACCCGGGAATCCCATGCCTTGGTTGTGTGAACTCACCTTGGTTTGCTCGGTATGCTTAACTATGTGCTCACAAGAAATCAGTCAAGTCCTATAGTGCACGTATACTCAATCAGTTCACGTTCGTAATGTTTCATGTACAATCAGTATTACAGAGTGGTTTGGCATTTAACATCAAATAACACATAACCAATTTGCCAATCATACCAGGTTCAAAGTTACATGCAAGTTCCTAAACTAATTGTCATGCTTAACAGAGTTAGTATGTTTGACTGAGTTAACACAGTTTACACTTAACAGAGTTAACCACTTAACTGACATAACAGAGTTAACAGGCCCAACTTAATTGGGTTTACATGTGACGAAAACAACTTTGTGAATAAAACACTTGGGCCGAAATCCCTTGTTGGCGAAAACACTTGGGCCGAAATCCCTAAGTGTTTTCGTTGAGGTAAGGTTCAACATCATCACAAACAATTTCCATGGCTTCAACAATAATTCGATCAATCATAACAGTTTATAAAGTCAATTTGAAATCATTATATCATAACAAAATCATATTCAGTTCACAGTTAACATATATACATACATCAACAGTCGATTAGCATGACATAGCACATAATCGGATCCTGACCACACTAATATCACATATGCAAATATGAATAATCAACATACAAGAATTACTAACCGATTCACCATACTCCACCGATAACATCTAATATTAATTATTTATTCAGCATCTTTTAGGTTATAAATTACACAAATTGTGATGATCACATGACACTGACAATCCTCATGCATACTTATAAAACAATGGCCGACAATTCCTATGCTATCACATGCACAACATTAATTTGGCTGCACATTCAATACAATTCACATGCACAAATATAATCATCTATGGAAGTTTCAAAAGCTTTAGTTATCATCGATCCCCATTCATCCACATAGAGACAAGACAGAAAATCATATATAACTATGGTAATCATCAACAAGGAATCAACGGATTATGTCGGTTAAACTAGTCGCATACTAACCGGTTGCAAAACGAGACTAGGAGGACTCCGAGGAGGATGCTGGCTGCCGTCGGGTTTAAAGCAAACCGAGAGAGAGAGAGATATCTAGGGTTGTTGCCAGTTACCAACAAACTCACGCAAGGGTTGAACAAAAAATATAACACATTCGCTACTGGGCCGAAGTCCATTCTCCTTGTTTTCGCGGCCCAAACGTGGTGAAACACTTAGGTGTTTTCGTCCAGTGGTGTATTCGACTAGAGAGGTTTTCGTGTGGGTGTTATTTTTGGCTCGTGGTAATTTTAGTCATGGGGTGTTTTCGGGTGGGGGATTCATCAACTTTATTTAATAACACAAAACATATATCACATACACTCTTAATACACACCATATGTAACATATCAATCACAACACAGTTTATCATATTACCAACGTGTACAGTCGTGAAGCAAACAAGTAGTGCAAACAATCAACTTAAACAATTAACGCGTAATTAATGCGAAGATGGAAATCGTGGAAATTCGAGTTGTCACATTATCCCCAACTTGAAATAAATTTCGTCCTGAAATTTAGCACGTGGTTACTGAGGAAGCTAGTTGTGTTATGTAGTTTACTGGTTTTCCTGGGGTGTCACATCATCCCCCCGTTGATTTGGAATTTCGTCCCGAAATTCTGTAGTAGCTTCAGCCTCAGTAGTGGTTGCACTATTTCCAAATAACTGGGGATACTTGAGTTTCGTTTGATCTTCTCGTTCCCAGGTGAACTCTGGGCACGACGGGAGTTCCAACGAACTCGCACAAGAGGTATTCTGGTGTGCTTGAGGACCTTAACATCCCGGTCCGTGAATTCAACTGGTTCCTCGACGAATCGCAACTGATCGTCGATAGTGAGCTCCTTCAAAGGAACTATGAGGGTCTCATCTGACAGACACTTTTTCAGATTTGACACGTGAAAAACGTTGTGAACTGCACCGAGTTCTGCTGGTAAATTCAGTTTGTAGGCCACCCTACCTATTTTCTCAATGACTTCAAATGGTCCGACATATCGTGGATTAAGTTTGCCCCGTTTACCAAAACGAACCACACCATTCCAGGGTGAAACTTTGAGTAGCACTCGATCCCCAACTTGGAACTCGAGTGGTTTCCGGCGCTTGTTTGCGTAGGCTTTCTGACGGTCATGTGCTGCCGCCATGCGTTGTCGTATCTGTGCAATCCTTTCCGTTGCGTCTACTACCAGTTCTGGACCTGTGATCTGACTATCACCCACCTCTGCCCAACAAAGAGGTGATCGGCATTTACGCCCGTACAATGCCTCAAATGGAGCAGATTGAATGCTGGTGTGGTAACTGTTGTTATACGAAAACTCCACTAACGGGAGGTGTTTTTCCCAGCCGTTGCCGAAATCGATTACACATGCACGAAGCATGTCTTCTAGAGTTTGGATGGTGCGTTCCAACTGCCCATCTGTTTGCGGATGGTAAGCTGTGCTCATGTCTAATCGTGAGCCAAAAGATTTGTGCATTGCCTGCCACAGTTCTGAAGTAAATCGTGCATCACGATCCAAGATAATAGAGGTCGGCACCCCGTGCCTCGAAACCACTTCCTTTAAATAAACGTTTGCTAAAGTGGAGAACTTATCCGTTTCCTTGATAGCCAAGAAGTGTGCAGACTTTGTGTGACATTTTAAGTTTCTGACTTACACTTTCGCATTAAATGCGCGTTGACTTTGACTGTTTACTTGTTTGACTTGTGGACTTGAAATTGTACGCGTTGTGTTTTAATGAAGCGTATTGTCATTTTGCATATATGTGATTACTTGTTGTTGTAGAAAATAATATTAGAATTATTATAAAACGCTTAGACTAAGTCACGTAATGCCTGACGAAACAGAATTTTATTCGCCATTTAACCCACTCGACGAAACATATGTGTTTCGCCGAGCCCTGATTCGCCAAAGCCGCCAAAGCCCAGTTACGGCCCAAACTTGTTTGCGTGAAATATATACTAGATTAAGGGAGCGGTTACCAAAATATTGAAACCCTAGACTCCTCCTCTCCAGCGGCAGCCTTGCGACTTAGTGAATCCCCAAGAAACGATCGGAATCATTTCCTTGTCCCTCGTGGTTAGTGCAAATTAATGTTTGATTATGTGTTTTAAAATCATTAAGTGAACACTATGCTTGCATATTTTCTGCGATGATGATTATCATAAGTTGTCGGGTCATGCCATGTATTCGGTGGTCAAGAAAATGAAAAATCTCAAACCAGCTTTTCGCAAGATTCTTCATAACCAGGGTAACCTTCATGTTCGAGTGTCTTCTCTTCGAAAGCAACTGGATGATCTTCAGCTGCAAATTGACACTAACCCGTCGGACTCTTGCCTTCGTGAGTTGCAAGCTTCATGTCTCCGTGATTTTCAAGTTGCGACTTATGATGAGGAATGCTTTCTTAAGCAGAAAGCTAAGGTTGATTGGCTTAGTGCGGGTGATGCTAATACGTCTTATTTCCACAAGTGTGTGAAGAGCAGGAATGCGAGAAGTAAAATCTCGTGTATTAAAGATGCTCAGGGTAACCAGTTCGAGGGTGATGATGTCCCTGCTGTTTTTGTTAAGCATTACGCGGATTTTTTGGGTACTCCGGACTACGTTGACCAGCTTGATATTGATAACTTGTTTATTAATACTCTCTCTACTAATGCTGCAAATCATATGATTCGTCCGGTGACTAGAGAGGAAGTTAAAAAGGCTATGTTTAGCATTGGGGAAAACAAAGCCCCGGGCCCGGATGGTTACACGTCAGCTTTTTTTAAACATGCTTGGGAGACGGTGGGTGAGGAAGTTACGAACGCTATTCTTACCTTCTTTGATAATGGCCAATTGCTTAAACAGATCAATCACACGATCATTGCTTTGGTTCCTAAAAAGGAGGCTCCTAATTCGGTTCTTGACTACAGGCCGATTTCCTGTTGCAACGTGCTCTTCAAATGTATCAGCAAGATCATCACGGATAGACTGAAAGGTAATCTGGATAGCTTGGTTAGCATTAACCAATCGGCTTTCGTTCCTGGTCGTAAGATATCTGATAACATCCTCCTCACGCAAGAACTTATGCACAATTATCATATCAATAGAGGTCCCTCTCGATGTGCTTTGAAAATTGATATTCAGAAGGCATATGATACAGTTAACTGGTCTTTCCTGGAAACTGTCTTAATGAGGTTTGGTTTTCATCGTAAAATGGTAAAGTGGATTATGACATGCGTTTCTACGGTTTCGTATTCTCTTTGCATCAATGGCAACATTCATGGTTTCTTTTATGGGAAGCGGGGCCTTAGACAAGGAGACCCCTTGTCTCCGTATTTGTTTACGCTAGTTATGGAAGTCTTATCGCTTCTCCTTCAGCATGCAGCGAGAACTCATGCATCGTTCAAATTCCATTCTCAATGTGCTAAACAAAGAATTATAAATGTGTCATTCGCGGATGACTTATTTATTTTTGCTCATGGAGATCGGCCCTCTGTTAAAGTTTTAAGGGATGCGTTGGGCTGCTTTACAAAGATTTCGGGTTTGGTTCCTAGTGCGCCGAAGAGTACCATCTTCTTTTGCAATGTTCCCAACCATGTGAAAACGCAAATCCTGGGTTTGATGCCTTTTCAGGAGGGTTCCCTTCCGGTTCGCTACCTTGGAGTTCCGCTTATTTCGACCCGTCTTGCTTATAGGGATTGTAAAATCCTGATTGAGAAAGTTAAGCGTCGAATTGACAATTGGATGTCTAGATCGTTATCGTTTGCAGGAAGGCTTCAACTGATCAATTCGGTTCTGGCATCTATGTACACTTATTGGGCTTCTGTCTTTATGCTTCCGGTTCGTATAGTTAAAGAGCTTGAAAAGTCTATGCGTCGGTTTCTTTGGAATGGTGGCATTCAGGGGAAAGTTCGTTCAAAAGTTGCTTGGTCCAATGTTTGCTTGCCGAAGGAAGAGGGGGGGTTGGGTATCCGCAGTATTAAGGATGTCAATATTGCTTTACTTGCTGGCCATGTATGGAGTATTATTAATCATCGTCCTTCGCTTTGGGTGCAATGGATTCATTCCTACAAATTGAAAGGTACGAACTTCTGGGAGGTGACAAAACGGGGTAGCGTAAGCTGGGGTTGGAGACATATTCTTGCAATTCGTGACCACATCAGACCTTATGTTTGGATGTCTATCCTGAGTGGTCGGCAAACGAATGCTTGGAGTGATAACTGGTGTTCTTGTAGCCCTCTTAGATCCTTTATATCTCCTCGGGCAATAGCCAATGCAGGTTTCAACCTTCGGTCTACTGTTGCGGATATTATTGATGATATCGGACAATGGAAATGGCCTCAAGCTTGGTTCGATCTTTTTCCGGTTCTTATAAACATTCCTTCTCCGCATCCTTTAGTTGATATGGCTGATCGGTGTAGTTGGAAAGATATGGAAGGGAACCTTTGTCATTTTCGGTCTTGGGATGTTTGGAACACTTTGCGGCATAGGGATGATAGGGTTGCTTGGGTCGACTCAATTTGGTTCAGCCAATGCATCCCGCGGCATTCATTTCATATGTGGTTAGTAATGACTAATAAATTAAAGACGCAAGACAGGATGGCTGCGTGGGAAGCGGGTAGTACTACTAATCTGATTCTTATGTGTTGCCCTCTTTGTTACCATGATCGTGATTCTAGAGACCACCTTTTCTTTCAATGCTCCTTTGCCACGAAAGTTTGGGAAGCAGTGAGGAAAAAGGTCAACATGGAGAGTGTCAACAACACATGGTCCTCGGTTATGCAGTGGATGATTCAAAACGCAAATTCTAGAACTCTAGACCGGATTGTGGGTAAGATCCTTATTGCGGCTACTTCGTACTATGTATGGCAGGAGAGGAATAACCGGTTATTTTCTAGTGTCCAACGTTCCCCTGAGATGCTCTCGCATGTTATTATCAGTACGGTTCGTTTGAAGATTATGGGATTCAAGCTTCGGAGTGACCGGAAGCATCGTGACCTTTTGGAAACCTGGCAGATCTCGGTGAAGAGTTTGGATTGTGATCCGGGCTAGTGCTTGTCTTTGTTCGGCTAGCATGTTGTTAGAAGACTTAGTTTTGTCGGGCTTTGATTTTTTTTTTCGGGTTGTATGTTTTGGTCGTTTTGGTTGTTTCTTGGATTTTCTAGTCTTGGTTTGCCTTGACTAGTAGTGTGTGTCAATGTCGTGGCACACCCTGTTTTATTTGGTTGGTGATTTATAAAATTTACCGGGGTAACCCTTTACCCAAAAAAAGTTGTCGGCCACCGTTTAATTTTTGGTCCAATAACATCGCCTAGCATATCCTTTTATATTATGGTTGTATGTACCTTGTCAGTTTATAAATATGATTGAAATTGGTGAGTGAATGTCGGCTACATTGAAATTGTAAATTGTTGTATTGATAATGATGGAACCGATATCAACATATGCAATCATTGACCTTTAGTTTAGGTTGATAGTAAAGGTCCTATGAGAAAGATTATATGTGCATTAAAGGTCCAATGGAAAAAAAAGGAATGGCCTGACATGTTGTTTACATCAAAAACTTGGTGCATGTGATTTTATTTGCAAATTGAATATGGAGTTGTCGGCTAGCATGTTAGAATCGGTCCAATGGTTTTTTTTTAGGGCGGCTATGTCTGTTTCAAGCATGTGCATAGGCAAGTTTGAATTATGGTATAGTGCATAATAATGGCGGCCATGTGCAAACAGGCATAGCATGCGGACATTTAAGAAATGGTCAGTAGGACCATAAGTGATTTATGTTGTTTATGTGATCGAAATATGTGTAGGTGGTTGTATAACCTTTGACTTGAAAAACATGAAAAAAAAGGCAACAGTGATGGATTGGGTAGAATGGGCGGCCAAATACTCTAATTGGTTGTAGTGGGCGGCCCAATCAAGGGTATTGGTTATTTTTATCGGCCACTAATTCATGTTATGCCAACCAAAAATATTTAGGGATTTATTTTGTTACTGTTATGGTTTGACGAAACAAAATTATACCGACGAATCACCGGTTGACGAAAATGGACTTTGTTATCGCCAAAGGTGGTTGACGAAATAGAGGGGGGTGTTTCGCCAAGGGTAGTTGGCGAAACAGAAAGTGTCTCGCCAATAAGTGTTTCGCCAAAAAGTGTGTTTCGCCAAATGTTTTACCTGTCCAGTAACCCAGTCTGATCCTGTTAAATGTTAACTGAGATATTTAACTGCTGTTAAGTGATGTGCATGACTGTTATGATAGTGGATACATGCTAGTACCTCCGTGATTATATCTATACGTGAACGACTTGGATATAAACTGATTATGTATACGTGCGTATTTAGGACGTGATTAATTATCTGTGAGCACTTATTTAGCATACCGAGCAAACCAAGGTGAGTTCACACTCTTACTAAGGCATGGGATTCCCAGGGCTTGGGAATGGGATTGAAGGAATAAGGTTGAATAGATTCGTACTGACACTAATACTAGACTACCATACCACTGTCCTCGGTTGTGCAGGACACCTACTTATGCTACTCACTGTCCTCGGTTGTGCAGGACACATACTTATGCTACTCACTGTCCTCGGTTGTGCAGGACACATACTTACAATATACGTATACTTATACTTACTACTATCCTCGGTTGTGAAGGATACTTACGTGATACCTACGTAAACCTTGTACGTACTACTGTTCTCGGTTGTGAAGAACACTTATGGTTACGAATAGTCTAGTGGATATACAACATGGGAAGCCCCCACCAATAGAACGTACTATCGGCCCAGTAGAGCCACATGCTATACACGAACTTACTATTACGCATTTACTTACTGTGAACTCGCTCAACTAGTTGTTGATCCTCTGTTACATGCCTTGCAGGTCGTTAGATACATGGAGCTTGCACAGGGAGGAGCTGGTCGTTGTGGGCTTGGATCGTGATTGTTTGTTGAACACTTTATGACATTACATACTTATTTATATTGGGTTTTACTTATACGCTTCCGCTAAACAGTGATAACTTACTTATGTTTTGGAAACACCTTTCATATGGATTTGGTTTGGTTTAATTGCTATTACTTTAACTATATACATTGTTCTATATGATTGGTGGCTTGATCCTGGTCAGTTACGCTCCCAAGCGGTGATACTCCGCAGGTGGATTTTTGGGGGTGTGACAGATTGGTATCAGATCCATTGGTTATAGAGAACTTGGTTTTAATATGGGAAAACGTTTTTATTAAAACCAGACTATAACCAGAACAGTGCTCTCAACGATCCACAACGACGCTTCGCTCCACGTGCAAGACTCAACATCCTAGGTAATAAGGTTTATGTTTATTGCCTACATGCTAGAATTGCATAGAACTTTGCTCGTAGTATGCTTAGATTACATTGCTCACTACTTGTTATTGCTTGAGAACATTTGTGTGCTTACACTCTTCTGTCATCGCACTATTCGCGAACCTTTCTCACTTATGCTGCCTTTGATGTGAAGATCAATGGCTGGACGTATCAACATGACACAAGCCCAGTTGACGGCTTTCGTTAATGAACAAGTTGCTGCGGCACTTGCAGCTGCTCAAGCAGGTAGTATACCCTGCAGTTTAGACTCACACTAGGATCTTTAGATCCTACATTAACTCTTGTGTTTAACCTTGTCCTATTCGTACACAATAGGTCAACACGCTCAGCAGCCCGTCTGCACTTTCAAGAACTTTATGGATTGTCGTCCTAGCACATTTAGTGGCACTGAAGGAGCGGTTGGACTCCTCCACTGGTTTGAAAAGCTCGAGTCTGTGTTCGAGATGTGTGAATGCCATGAGGCTCGCAGGGTCAAGTACGCCACTGGTACCTTAGAGGGGATTGCTCTAACTTGGTGGAACGCACAAGTGCAGATCTTAGGGTTGGCAGCTACTAACGCCACCCCTTGGAATGACTTCAAGGAATTGATTAAACGTGAATACTGCACTCGGGAAGACATCCACAAGCTGGAGGATGAGTTTTATCATTTGAAAATGACTGGGTCAGAAATCGAGGCTTATACCAAGAGGTCGAACGAGTTGGCTGTGCTGTGTCCAACTATGGTGGACCCTCCATACAAGCGCATCGAGTTGTACCTCAAGGGTTTGGCGCCAGAAATTCAGAGCCATGTGACATCGGCTAATCTCGACAACATTCAGGCTATTCAGCGCCTTGCTCACCGCATCACAGATCAGGCAGTGGATCAGAACAGACTGCCAAAACGTATCAGCGCAACTGCTACCGCTACTGCTTCTACTACACTTGCTACTCCCAGTGACAACAAGAGAAAATGGGATGGGGATTCTAGCAAGGGATCAGCTTCAGTGCAGTCACAAGTTCAGCAGCGAAAGACAGACAGTTATCAGAGTCCTGGTCAGCACTCTTCAGGTAGCCACAGGCAGGGTGGATATCGATGGAACCTTCCAAAGTGTAACACCTGCAACAGACACCACAGTGGCCAGTGTAACAAGGGTCGCTGTCAAAGATGCCTCAAGATGGGTCATGAGGCCAAAGATTGTAGAAGCCCTCGGCCTGCGAACCAGAATCAGCAGCAGCCACCAGCACAGCGGAATCAGCAGCAGGGCAACAAAGGGTGTTTTCATTGCGGTGCAGAGGGTCACTTCAAAAGGCACTGCCCTCAGCTGAACAGGAACCAGAACAACAACAACCATAACAACAATCAGGGCAATGGCAACAACAACAACGGTGGGAACAACAATGGCAATGAAGCAAGGGGTCGTGCATTCGTGTTGGGGCATGGTGATGCCAGGAATGATCCCAACGTCGTTATGGGTAAGTTTCTTCTCGACGATATTTATGTTACTGTTTTGTTTGATTCGGGTGCGGATACGAGTTATATGTCCTTGAAAATGAGTAAATTGTTAAAACGTACACCAACACCCCTAAACACCAAACACGTCGTAGAACTAGCAAATGGTAAAAGTGTAGAAGCCATGCATGTAGTCAAGGGTAGTAACATCGTTCTAGCGGGTCAAGTTTTCTCGATTGATCTTATTCCAATAGTTCTAGGTAGTTTCGACATCGTCATCGGCATGGATTGGTTATCTAAGCAGCAGGCGGAGATTCTATGTAAGGAGAAGATCATTCGTATTCCTCGTTCGGGGAAGGAACCTCTCGAAGTTCAAGGCGACAAGAGTGGTGCTGTGGTTGGCATCAACTCTTTCCTGAAGGCTCAGAAATGTTTACGAAAGGGTCATACTGCTATCTTGGCACTGGTTACTGATGCAGCTTCGAAAGAGAAAAGAATAGAGGATATTCCAGTTGTACACGAATTTCCTCAGGTGTTTCCTGAAGATTTACCTGGCCTACCGCCTCATCGCCAGGTCGAGTTTCAAGTCGAGCTAGCTCCAGGAGCAGCACCTATAGCTCGCGCACCGTATCTGTGACAACCCGAAATTCCAAGATTTCTACTTCACATTTATTGCACGTTCATTTATTGTTTAGTTGTTTATTTGCACAATTAGTTTGCTGTGAAACTGTAACGTTTTGGATACAACGAGGTGTATTGTGTGATTTTGCATGGTTGTTTGTTAATTGTGATGGACTTGTCAAATATGTGAACTTGGTGGTGAAACTGTTAAATTGATTGAGATGGTGCACTTTTGTAAAATAGAATAATTGAGGGTGTGAAGAGTTATTAGTGAAACCTAAATCATACTTAACCCTAATCCCATTTCACTAATCATTTTCAAAAAAACCAAACCACGTACATTCACTTTCTCTAGCAATCATCATCACCATCATCATTGGCACAAGATAATCATTACTCTTGATTCCTCTTTCTCTAGAATTAACACAAGGTAATTGTTTATGGATCATTGTAATACTTGTAAACCCTAATTGATTGTTTGATTGTATCCATCCTTGATTCCTGTGATTCTTGTAAACCCTAGTTTTCTCATGATAGTTCTGTAATTGTTGATTCATTCTGATGATTGTGAAATGATGTTGAATATTGTGTAATTGTTGCCTGATGTTAAGATACAAGAACTGTAGAATTGTGATTGACAATTGGGTTTCAATGATCACAGTATATGAAATTAGGGTTTTAAGCGTAAAAACGTAACTGTTGTTTATGTGAACAATGTTTTGCTTGACGATTGAATGTACATGATGTCTGAGCTTTATGATAATCTATGATCCGACGTTTATAATAAAGCAAAGGTCCGAGCTTTGAAGGATTGGTGAATGGTCCGAAGTTTTTAGGGTAGCATCATAATCCGACTTTTATTGGCATTCATAGGTCCGACCTTTAAACAAAGCAAGAGTCCGAGTTTTAGAGGAGGGCATGATGTCCGAGTCTTATACTTGAGGACTTGTCCGACTTTTATATATAAAACTTGTCCGACCTTTAGCAACATTACATAGCCCGACTTTTTGTGATTCACCATAAAGTCCGAACTTCTTAAATGATAAGGGGACCAAGTTTTACCTTGCAAGGTTGTCCGAGTTTTAGAGGGTGATCTGTGACCCGAGTTGTGCTTGTTGATGTTGTCCGAGGTTGGTGGAGTCCAACCTTTATGAATATCATATGTGGTCCGAGGTTTGGGGCTTGTAAACCCCTGTCCGAGTTTGTTGAAGAGCCCTTGGTCCGAAGTTTGAGCCTTTCCATTTGTCCGAACTTTGTACATCCCCACCCCCTTTCTAGTCCGAGTTCATGGCCCTTTCCCCTAGTCCGACTTTTGTGAGGACACTAGGGGAGTCCGAGTTTGTGAAGCCCTTTCCCTTGACCGACATTGTGGCCCATGTTCGCTTGTTCGAGTTTTTGGCCACAAGCACAAGGCTTTGTCCGATGTTTTAATGTGTATATGCCTAACCTTGTTCACTTAGTAAAAACAGTTAGATAGCAGCTCTGTAAATAGTTAACTCTGTTATCTTATGCTTGAAATCCTGTTAAGTATGTAACGTAGTTAAACATGTAAACCATTGATAAGTTGTTAAGTTGTGAACTCTAATTGTTTGTTAACTCCGTTAGTTAACTAATACTGTTATGTCATTATCCCTGTTGCATATGTTAACTGCGTTAAGTGTTAACTGTGTTAAGTGTGTGAGTTCTGCCAAAACTTGTTACCTTGTTAAGTAGGTTGATCTCGTTAAACACGATGACACTGTTGATTGTGTTACTGAAGAACCTTGATCGTATTAACCAAGAACTCTATCTTATGTGATACATGATGTTAACTGTCAAACGCTTTACGATATAGATTACCTGCGTATTAATACGAACATGAATTGATTTATTACTCATGCATACAATAGGACTTGCCTGATTACTTGTGAGTGCATAACATAGCATACCGAGCAAACCAAGGTGAGTTCACACAGCCAAGGCATGGGGTTCCCGGGTGGGAATGGGATTTGATGAACTATTGTACATACTCCGCTGATAGAACTACGACTAGACTAGTAACACTTATAGAACTGATCTTCGCACACCTGCCAAGGGTTGGCCGCGATATTATGACTGACTTCGCACACCTGCCTTTGGAAGGCCGCGAACTGAAATTTACTAATCTTCGCACACCTGCCTGGTAGGCCGCGATACAGATAAACCTAGTCTAGAATACTCGAGATGAACATCCCCTAATATCTTCGCATACCTGCCTGGGAGGCCGCGATGGAAACTAATACGATACATGACATAACGAACGAACATACTACTACTCACACTATACTATTACTGAACTGTTAACTGTGAACTCGCTCAACTAGTTGTTGACTCTCTGCTGCATGCCTTGCAGGACATTAGGTACATATGGAGCTTGCACAGGGAGGAGCAGGTCGTTGTGGAGCTTGGATCGTGGATGTTATGTTACACTTACAACACTTGAACTATTTACATACATTGGATTCTCATTATTACGCTTTCGCTACTTAAACTATGTTTGGTTTGAACATCAATTGTATTGAATTGGGTTTTACAAACTACTTTGATTATTATGTACTATGTTCAATATGATTGGTGGCTTGATCCTGGTCAGTCACGCTCCCAAGCGGTGATACTCCGCGTGTGGATTTTGGGGGTGTGACAGATTGGTATCAGAGCCATTGGTTATAGAGAACTTGGTTTTAATATAGGAAAACGTTTTTATTAAAACCAGACTATAACCAGAACAGTGCTCTCAACGATCCACAACGACGCTTCGCTCCACGTGCAAGACTCAACATCCTAAGTAATAAGGTTTATGTTTATTGCCTACATGCTAGAATTGCATAGAACTTTGCTCGTAGTATGCTTACATTACTTTGCTCACTACTTGTTACTGCTTGAGAACACCTATGTGCCTACACTTTTCTGTCATCGCACTACTCGCGAACCATTCATACTTATGCTACCTTTACTGTTCGATCATGTCTGGACGTGTTAACATGACTCAAGCCCAGTTGACGGCTCTCATTAACGAACAAGTTGCTGCGGCGCTTGCAGCCGCACAAGCAGGAGGTATAATCTGCTATTCCAGACCTATCCTAGGATGTTAGATCCTACTCTCGTGACCCAACTCTAGCGCTTAACCTTGACCTATCTTTCTCGGGCAACGGGTCGGAACGCACAGCAACCTGCCTGCACATTCAAGAACTTCATGGACTGTCGTCCAAGCACATTCAGTGGCACAGAAGGAGCAGTGGGACTACTCCATTGGTTTGGGAAGCTCGAGTCAGTATTCGAGATGTGTGAATGCCCTGAGACTCGAAGGGTCAAGTACGCCACTGGTACTTTGGAAGGAATCGCGCTAACCTGGTGGAACGCGCAAGTACAGATACTAGGGTTGACAGCTGCTAACGCCACCCCCTGGAACGAATTCAAAGAATGCATTAAAAGGGAGTACTGCACGCGTGATGACATCCACAAGTTGGAAGTGGAGCCTTACCATTTGAAAATGACGGGGTCAGAAATTGAAGCTCATACGAAACGGTCAAACGAACTGGCCATCTTGTGTCCAACCATGGTGGACCCTCCAAGCAAGCGTGTCGAATTGTACCTCAAGGGTCTAGCCTCTGAGATTCAGAGCCATGCTACATCGGCTAACCTCGACAATATCCAAGACATTCAGCGTCTTGTTCATCGCCTCACGGATCGGGCAGTGGAACAGAACAGGCTGCCTAGTTGTATCAGCGCTATTACTACCGCTACCACTTCTGCTACTCCCGCTACTCCTAGTGACAACAAGCGGAAATGGGATGGGTATTCCAGCAAGGGTTCCGCTACCGTTCAGTCTCAAGCACAGCAGCAGCGCAAGAATAGTGATCACCAGAGCCCGAGTCAGCCAACTTCTGGTGGTCATGGGCAGGGTGGATATCGGGGAATTCACCCAATGGGTAGCAAATGCAACAGACACCACGGTGGTTAGTGCAACGAGGGACGTTGCCAGAGGTACCTCAAGATGGGCCATGAAGCTAAGGATTCAGGAGCCCACGTCCTGCAAATCAGAATCGCCAGCAGCAACAGCAAGCAGAAATCCTATGCAAAGAAAAGATTGTTCGCATTTCTCATCCTGGCCAAGAACCTCTCGAAGTCAAGGCGACAAGAGTGGTGCAGTGGTTGGCATCACCTCTTTCTTGAAGGCTCAGAAATGTTTACGGAAGAGTCACACCGCAATTTTGGCTCTCGTTACTGACGTATCAACGAAAGAAAAGAAGTTGGAAGACCATCCAGTTGTACGCGACTTTCCTCAGGTGTTTCCTGAAGATTTACCCGGTTTACCGCCTCATCGTCAAGTTGAATTTCAGATCGAGCTAGCTCCAGGAGCAGCACCTATAGCTCGCGCACCGTATCGTTTAGCTCCAACTGAACTGGAAGAACTGCCTAAGCAACTACAAGAGCTCTTGGATAAGGGCTTTATTCGTCCAAGCTCTTCGCCTTGGGGAGCTCCAGTATTATTCGTGAAAAAGAAGGATGGCACTTTCAGAATGTGCATAGACTACCGCGAACTGAACAAGGACACAGTGAAGAACCGTTATCCTCTTCCACGTATTGACGACTTATTCGACCAGTTGCAAGGGTCGAGCTATTACTCCAAGATTGATCTAAGGTCTGGTTATCATCAGCTGAGAGTCCGGGATGAGGACGTCTCTAAGACAGCATTCAGAACTCGCTACGGTCATTACGAGTTCCTTGTCATGCCATTTGGGCTTACGAACGCGCCTGCCGTATTTATGGATCTTATGAACAGGGTGTGCAAACCCTATCTTGACAAGTTTGTGATTGTCTTCATCGACGACATTCTGATTTACTCCAAGAGTCAAGAGGAGCACGAACAGCACCTACGATTGATTTTAGAACTTCTTCGAAAGGAGCAATTGTACGCCAAGTTTTCTAAATGCGACTTCTGGCTTCGTGAAGTCCACTTCTTAGGCCATGTAGTGAACGGGGATGGGATTCATGTCGATCCATCCAAGGTAGATTCGATCAGGAACTGGCCTGCGCCGCGTACACCAACGGAAATACGCCAATTCTTGGGTTTGGCGGGGTATTACAGACGATTTATTAAAGACTTCTCCAAGATCGCACAGCCGCTTACTATGTTGACACAGAAAGGTGTTACCTATCGTTGGGGTAATACACAAGAAACGGCTTTTCAGTACCCGAAGGACAGACTATGCAGCGCACCTATCCTTTCATTGCCAGAGGGCACGGACGATTTTGTAGTATATTGTGACGCATCGATACAGGGGCTTGGTTGTGTATTGATGCAGCGGTATAAATGTCACACCCCCAAAATTCACCTGCGGAGTATCACCGCTTGGGAGCGTGACTGACCAGGATCAAGCCACCAATCATATTGAACATGTAATTAATATTAAGTAAAATAAATGTAAACCATCCATCCAATACGATAGGTGTTCAAAACATAACCATAGTTTCAAAGTGTAGCGGAAGCATAGTAAATAATCCAACAATAGTTAATAGTTTAAATGTCATAATGGTTCAACGTAAAAAAAAACCACGATCCTTGTCCACAACGACCCGCTTCTCCAGTGCAAGCTCCAAGTACCTAATGATCTGCAAGGCATGTAACAGAATGATCAACAAACTAGTTGA
Source organism: Helianthus annuus (assembly GCF_002127325.2). Lineage (NCBI taxonomy): Eukaryota > Viridiplantae > Streptophyta > Magnoliopsida > Asterales > Asteraceae > Helianthus > Helianthus annuus. The sequence goes on along the minus strand of NC_035436.2, from coordinate 92,601,308 downwards.
GCGAGTTCACAGTAAGTAAATGCGTAACAGTAAGTAACGGGTGGCTCTACTGGGCCAATAGTAAGTTAAACAGGTGGGGGCTTCCCATGTTATGTGACCACTAGACTATTCGTATCAACTACTCATATTATCCCTGTTCTTCGTCCGAGAACAGTAGCGCGTATGGGGTGTGCGTAGGTTTTACGCACGTATCCTTCACAACCGAGGATAGAAGTAAGTAATGCGTACACGTAGGTTTTACGTGCGTGCCTGACATCCGAGGCAGTAATTGGCATATGACCACGTAGGTGTTATCCTAACCTACGGAACCGTGGATAGAAGTAAGTAATGCGTACACGTAGGTTTTACGTGCGTGCCTGACATCCGAGGCAGTAATTGGCATATGACCACGTAGGTGTTATCCTAACCTACGGAACCGTCCTGACATCCGAGGACCATGGTAGGTGATAGTCTAGGAAAAGCATATATACGTTCTTAGTCAATGGTAACCTTTATCCCATTCCCACGACCCGGGAATCCCATGCCTTAGTAGGAGTGTGAACTCACCTTGGTTTGCTCGGTATGCTATGTTATGCACTCACAAGTAATTAATCAAGTCCTATTGTATGTACGTATAACAAATCAGTTCACGTTCGAAATGATACGCATGTGATCTAATGTCGTATGGTGCTTGACAGCCAATATCATGTATCAATCATGTATCACGTAACAGTTAACCCATTCATGCAATTCACGTAATTCATGTGAACATATACAGGATCATGCATCTCACAAAAACTCAGACAAGTATGGGGGGTCTCCCCTGTTCAAAAACTCGGATAGTACATGAAATCATCATACAATAAACTCAGACTATCAAGTACACACAGACTCATTAAACTCGGTCCAAATACAAGTCAATAAACTCGGACCCTAACATTTCATTAAACTCGGCCCATAAACATTTACTAAACTCGGTCCACATATGGTCATTATACTCGGACCAATCAATTAAACATTATGTTCGGACCAATTATACAAATTATACTCGGACCATTATACATCCAATATATACGGACCAAAGCACACATTAAAGTCGGACCATATGGTTTCTTATACTCGGACAAGGGGGTTTTCTAAGCTTAAACTCGGACCACCTAACATCAAGTAACTCGGACTTAAATGTGCATCAAATAAACTCGGACATGAGAGATGTAACATTAAACTCGGACATATAGCAAAGATTAAACTCAGACTTTCAATCAACAATTAAACTCGGACAACATTCAGGAATTAAACTCGGTCCATATTGCATCCATAAACTCGGACCTATTGTCTTCTCATTAAACTCAGGCACATAATAACATGCATTCCAATACAGGAGAGAATCATATCAGTTACGTTTTTGCTAACATACGAACGTGAAACCCTAACTCATGCATTTTCACACGAACTGTTCAATTAATAATTGTCCATTCATCATACCTAGCATCTTAAATCATCAAGAGGATCGATTATACGATTAACACATCATCACAATCAGAATAATCATAATCAATTTAGTGTACAGAACTATCAAATCAAAGCTAGGGTTTATAAGAATTCACAAGAATCAAGAATTGAAAACAATCAAACAATTAATCACACAATGATTAAACAATTACCTTGTGATGATCCTAGAGAAAGGGAAATCAAGTGTGATGATTATCTTGTGCCAAATGATTTGGTGATGATGCTTGCTAGAGGATTAGAGAGTTACAAGTACGTGCTTTGGTTTTGGTGAAAGTGATTAGTGAAAAGGGGATTAGGGTTAAGTATAATCAAGTTCACTAATGGCTCTCTACACCCCTAACTAATATAATTTACAATAGTACACCATCTCATAACTATTTCATAGTTCCACCACCAAGTTTACACATTTGACAAGTTTCACAAATAACAAACAACTATGCACAATCAAACAATCAAAACGTATATAATTTCATGGCAACCAAATGTGCAATTAAACTACTAGTTAATACATGATTGTGCAATAAATACGAAAACGAATCTTGGAAATTCGAGTTGTCACATTATCCCCAACTTAAAAGAAATTTCGTCCCGAAATTTGGTACGCACTCACTGAGGAAGCTAGATAAGTTACATCGTTCACTGGTTTTCCTGGGGTGTCACATCATCCCCCCGTTGGTTTGGAATTTCGTCCCGAAATTCAGTAGTAGTAGCTTCAGCCTCAGTAGTGGATGCATTGGTTTCGAATAACTGGGGGTATTTTTCTTTCATCTGGTCTTCGCGTTCCCAGGTATACTCTGGGCCACGCTGGGAGTTCCAACGAACTCGAACAAGAGGGATTCTCTTATGCTTGAGGACCTTAACATCCCGGTCCGTGATTTCAACTGGTTCCTCGACGAACTGCAACCGCTCGTCGATAGTGAGTTCCTTAAAAGGAATGATGAGGGTTTCATCTGATAAGCACTTCTTTAAGTTCGACACATGAAAGACATTGTGAACTGCTCCGAGTTCAGCTGGTAAGTTCAACTTGTAGGCTACTTTGCCAATCTTTTCTAAGATTTCGAATGGTCCAACATACCGTGGATTGAGTTTGCCTCGTTTACCAAATCGAACCACACCCTTCCAGGGTGAAACTTTCAATAATACCCGGTCCCCGACCTCAAATTCCAATGGCTTTCTACGCTTGTCCGCGTAGGCTTTCTGACGGTCGCGTGCTGCCGCCATGCGTTGTCGTATCTGTGCAATCTTTTCTGTGGCGTCCACTACAATCTCCGGACCCGTAATTTGACTATCCCCCACCTCTGCCCAACAGAGAGGTGACCGGCATTTACGTCCGTACAATGCCTCGAATGGAGCGGCTTGAATGCTGGTATGATAGCTATTATTGTATGAAAACTCCACCAAAGGAAGATGCTTTTCCCAGCCGTTGCCGAAATCGATAACGCATGCCCTAAGCATGTCTTCAAGTGTTTGAATCGTTCGCTCAGACTGCCCATCCGTCTGAGGATGATATGCTGTGCTCATGTCTAATCGTGAGCCGAAAGATTTATGCATTGCTTGCCATAGCTCTGACGTGAATCGTGCATCGCGATCCGAAATAATAGAGGTGGGCACTCCGTGCCTCGAAACAACTTCTTTAAGATAGACGTCTGCGAGAGTGGAGAACTTATCCGTTTCCTTTATAGCTAGGAAGTGTGCAGACTTGGTGAGTCGATCAACTATGACCCATATTGTATCATTCCCACGCTGAGATCTCGGTAGGCCTGTAACGAAATCCATGGAAATTTCTTCCCATTTCCATTGCGGTATCTTAGGCTGCTGAAGTAGACCAGCTGGTTTCTGATATTCAACCTTGACTCTCGCACAGGTTAAGCATTTTCCAACGTACGTAGCGATGTGGGCCTTCATACTAGGCCACCAATAAGTAGTACTGATGTCGTGGTACATTTTATCCGACCCTGGATGTACCGAGTAGCGAGACTTGTGCGCTTCGTCCATCACAAGCTCTCGTAGACCGCCATAAAGTGGGACCCAAATACGCCCCGTTACATAGTAGGCGCCGTCTTCCTTTTGTTCCATGCGTTGCCTTGAGCCGCGTAAGGCTTCAGCTTTGACGTTTTCGGGTTTAAGTGCTTCTGTCTGAGCAGCTCGTATCTGTGCAGGAAGGCTAGACTGAATCGTAAGCTGTAGCGCTCGCACGCGCCGAGGTAAAGTGTCCTTTCGACTGAGGGCATCAGCCACAACATTGGCTTTGCCTGGATGGTACTTGATGGCGCATTCGTAATCATTCAGTAGTTCAACCCATCTTCGTTGACGCATGTTCAAATCCTTTTGCTTAAGAATATGCTCGAGACTCCTGTGATCGGTGTAAATCGTGCACCTGGTACCGTACAGGTAGTGTCGCCATATCTTAAGCGCGAAAACAACAGCTCCCAGCTCTAGATCGTGCGTCGTGTAGTTTCGTTCGTGAACCTTGAGTTGCCGCGAAGCGTAAGCAATAACTTTATCCCGCTGCATCAATACACAACCAAGCCCCTGTATCGATGCGTCACAATAAACCACGAAGTCATCCGTGCCCTCGGGCAGTGAGAGAATAGGTGCGCTGCAAAGCCTATCCTTTAAGTACTGAAAAGCGGTCTCCTGCGTATTACCCCATCTGTAAACGACACCTTTCTGTGTTAGCATAGTAAGCGGCTGCGCGATCTTGGAGAAGTCTTTGATAAATCGCCTGTAGTAACCCGCCAAACCCAAGAATTGGCGTATTTCTGTCGGTGTACGCGGTGCTGGCCAGTTTCTGATCGAATCAACCTTGGATGGATCGACATGAATCCCATCCTTGCTCACCACATGGCCTAAGAAGTGGACTTCACGAAGCCAGAAGTCGCATTTTGAAAACTCTGCGTACAGTTGCTCTTTTCGAAGAAGTTCCAAGATAAGGCGTAAGTGCTGCTCGTGCTCCTCCTGACTCTTGGAGTAAATCAAAATGTCGTCGATGAAAACGATAACGAACTTGTCTAGATAGGGTTTACACGCCCTGTTCATAAGATCCATGAAAACTGCAGGCGCGTTCGTAAGCCCGAATGGCATGACCAGAAACTCGTAATGACCGTAGCGAGTTCTGAAAGCGGTTTTGGAGACGTCCTCATCCCGGACTCTCAGCTGATGATAACCTGACCTCAAGTCTATCTTGGAGTAATAACACGACCCTTGCAACTGGTCGAATAAGTCATCTATGCGCGGAAGAGGATAACGGTTCTTCACCGTCACCTTATTGAGTTCACGGTAGTCGATACACATCCTGAACGTACCGTCTTTCTTCTTCACAAATAACACTGGAGCTCCCCAAGGCGAAGAGCTTGGACGAATAAAGCCCTTTTCCAAGAGCTCTTGTAGCTGCTTCGACAGTTCTTCCAGTTCGGTTGGAGCTAAACGATACGGTGCGCGGGCTATTGGTGCTGCTCCAGGAGCTAACTCAATCTGAAACTCGACTTGACGATGAGGAGGTAAACCAGGTAAATCTTCAGGAAACACTTGAGGAAAATCACACACAACTGGTATATCCTCCAGCTTCTTCACCTTTGCTGATGCGTCAGTGACAAGTGCCAGAATGGCAGTATGTCCCTTTCGTAAACATTTTTGCGCCTTCAAGTAAGAGATGATGCCAACCACAGCACCACTCTTGTCGCCTTGAACTTCGAGAGGTTCTTGACTGGAGCGAGGAATACGAATAACTTTTTCCTTGCATAAGATCTCCGCGTGATGTTGAGATAACCAATCCATACCGATGACGACGTCGAAACTACCCAAAACTATGGGTATAAGATCAATCGAGAAAGTCTGACCCGCTAGAACAATGCTACAACCCTTGACTACATGAGCGGCCTCTACACTTTTACCATTGGCTAGTTCTACGACATGTTTGGTGTCTAGGGGTGTTGGTGTACGTTTTACTAATTTACTCATTTTCAATGACATATAGCTTGTATCAGCACCCGAATCAAATAAGACAGTAACATAAATATCGTCGAGAAGAAACTTACCCATAACCACATTGGGATCATTCACTGCGTCACCCCGACCTAGTACAAAAGCACGACCCCGAGCTTCGTTGCCATTGTTGTTGTTGTTTCCCCCGTTATTGTTGTTATTGTTCCCGTTGCCCTGATTGTTGTTGTTGTTCTGGTTCCTGTTTAGCTGAGGGCAGTGTCTCTTGATGTGACCTTCAGCACCACAATTATAGCACCCCTTGTTGCCCTGTTGCTGATTCTGCTGTGCCGGTGGCTGCTGCTGATTCTGATTCGCAGGACGAGGGCTTCTACAGTCTTTGGCCTCGTGACCCATCTTGAGGCATCTTTGACAACGGCCCCTGTTACACTGGCCGCTGTGGTGCCTGTTGCAGTTGTTACACTTTGGAAGGTTTCCGCGATATCCACCCTGCCTGTGGCTACCTGACGACTGCTGGTTAGGGCTTTGATAGTTGCCAGTCTTTCGCTGCTGATTCTGGGACTGAACCGAAACTGATGCTTTGCTTGAATCCCCCTCCCATTTCCTCTTGTTGTCACTGAGGGTAACGGGAGTAGCTGAAGGAGTGACTGTAGCAGTAGCGCTGACGCGCTTAGGCAGTTTATTCTGATCCACTGCCTGATCGGTGATGCGATGAGCGAGACGCTGGATTTCCTGGATGTTGTTGAGGTTAGCCGAGGTAACGTGGCTCTGTATTTCTGGTGCCAAACCTTTGAGATACAACTCAATTCGCTTGTATGGAGGGTCCACCATAGTTGGACATAACACAGCCAACTCATTTGATCTCTTGGTGTAAGCTTCGATTTCCGACCCAACCATTTTCAAGTTATACAACTCGTCCTCCAACTTGTGAATGTCTTCTCTAGTGCAGTATTCCCTCTTGATCAGTTCCTTAAAATCGTTCCAGGGTGTGGCGTTAGCAGCTGCCAACCCCAGAATTTGCACCTGCGCGTTCCACCAGGTTAGCGCTATTCCCTCCAAGGTGCCAGTTGCATACTTAACCTTGCGAGCCTCAGGGCACTCGCACATCTCGAATACCGACTCTAGCTTTTCGAACCAATGGAGGAGTCCAACTGCTCCCTCCGTGCCACTGAACGTGTTAGGACGACAATCCATGAAATTCTTGAAGGTGCACACAGGTTGTTGCTGAGCGGGTTGACCTATTGTATACGAATAGGGCAAAGTTAAATACGAGAATTAATGTAGGATCTAAAGATCCTAGTGTCTATACTGCAGGGTATACTACCTGCTTGAGCGGCTGCAACTGCCGCAGCAATGAGAGCCTCTAGCTGGGCTTGAGTCATGTTAATTCGTGCGGCCATTGATCTTCACATCAAAGGCAACATAAGTGAGAAAGGTTCGCGAATAGTGCGATGACAGAAGAGTGTAAGCACGTAAGTGTTCTCAAGCAATAACAAGTTGTGAGCAAAGTACTGTAAGCATACTACGAGCAAAGTTCTATGCAAATTCTAGCATGTAGGCAATAAACATAAACCTTATTACCTAGGATGTCGAGTCTTGCACGTGGAGCGAAGCGTCGTTGTGGATCGTTGAGAGCACTGTTCTGGTTATAGTCTGGTTTTAATAAAAACGTTTTTCCATATTAAAACCAAGTTCTCTATAACCAATGGCTCTGATACCAATCTGTCACACCCCCAAAATTCACCTGCGGAGTATCACCGCTTGGGAGCGTGACTGACCAGGATCAAGCCACCAATCATATTGAACATGTAATTAATATTAAGTAAAATAAATGTAAACCATCCATCCAATACGATAGGTGTTCAAAACATAACCATAGTTTCAAAGTGTAGCGGAAGCATAGTAAATAATCCAACAATAGTTAATAGTTTAAATGTCATAATGGTTCAACGTAAAAAAAAACCACGATCCTTGTCCACAACGACCCGCTTCTCCAGTGCAAGCTCCAAGTACCTAATGATCTGCAAGGCATGTAACAGAATGATCAACAAACTAGTTGAGCGAGTTCACAGTAAGTAAATGCGTAACAGTAAGTAACGGGTGGCTCTACTGGGCCAATAGTAAGTTAAACAGGTGGGGGCTTCCCATGTTATGTGACCACTAGACTATTCGTATCAACTACTCATATTATCCCTGTTCTTCGTCCGAGAACAGTAGCGCGTATGGGGTGTGCGTAGGTTTTACGCACGTATCCTTCACAACCGAGGATAGAAGTAAGTAATGCGTACACGTAGGTTTTACGTGCGTGCCTGACATCCGAGGCAGTAATTGGCATATGACCACGTAGGTGTTATCCTAACCTACGGAACCGTGGATAGAAGTAAGTAATGCGTACACGTAGGTTTTACGTGCGTGCCTGACATCCGAGGCAGTAATTGGCATATGACCACGTAGGTGTTATCCTAACCTACGGAACCGTCCTGACATCCGAGGACCATGGTAGGTGATAGTCTAGGAAAAGCATATATACGTTCTTAGTCAATGGTAACCTTTATCCCATTCCCACGACCCGGGAATCCCATGCCTTAGTAGGAGTGTGAACTCACCTTGGTTTGCTCGGTATGCTATGTTATGCACTCACAAGTAATTAATCAAGTCCTATTGTATGTACGTATAACAAATCAGTTCACGTTCGAAATGATACGCATGTGATCTAATGTCGTATGGTGCTTGACAGCCAATATCATGTATCAATCATGTATCACGTAACAGTTAACCCATTCATGCAATTCACGTAATTCATGTGAACATATACAGGATCATGCATCTCACAAAAACTCAGACAAGTATGGGGGGTCTCCCCTGTTCAAAAACTCGGATAGTACATGAAATCATCATACAATAAACTCAGACTATCAAGTACACACAGACTCATTAAACTCGGTCCAAATACAAGTCAATAAACTCGGACCCTAACATTTCATTAAACTCGGCCCATAAACATTTACTAAACTCGGTCCACATATGGTCATTATACTCGGACCAATCAATTAAACATTATGTTCGGACCAATTATACAAATTATACTCGGACCATTATACATCCAATATATACGGACCAAAGCACACATTAAAGTCGGACCATATGGTTTCTTATACTCGGACAAGGGGGTTTTCTAAGCTTAAACTCGGACCACCTAACATCAAGTAACTCGGACTTAAATGTGCATCAAATAAACTCGGACATGAGAGATGTAACATTAAACTCGGACATATAGCAAAGATTAAACTCAGACTTTCAATCAACAATTAAACTCGGACAACATTCAGGAATTAAACTCGGTCCATATTGCATCCATAAACTCGGACCTATTGTCTTCTCATTAAACTCAGGCACATAATAACATGCATTCCAATACAGGAGAGAATCATATCAGTTACGTTTTTGCTAACATACGAACGTGAAACCCTAACTCATGCATTTTCACACGAACTGTTCAATTAATAATTGTCCATTCATCATACCTAGCATCTTAAATCATCAAGAGGATCGATTATACGATTAACACATCATCACAATCAGAATAATCATAATCAATTTAGTGTACAGAACTATCAAATCAAAGCTAGGGTTTATAAGAATTCACAAGAATCAAGAATTGAAAACAATCAAACAATTAATCACACAATGATTAAACAATTACCTTGTGATGATCCTAGAGAAAGGGAAATCAAGTGTGATGATTATCTTGTGCCAAATGATTTGGTGATGATGCTTGCTAGAGGATTAGAGAGTTACAAGTACGTGCTTTGGTTTTGGTGAAAGTGATTAGTGAAAAGGGGATTAGGGTTAAGTATAATCAAGTTCACTAATGGCTCTCTACACCCCTAACTAATATAATTTACAATAGTACACCATCTCATAACTATTTCATAGTTCCACCACCAAGTTTACACATTTGACAAGTTTCACAAATAACAAACAACTATGCACAATCAAACAATCAAAACGTATATAATTTCATGGCAACCAAATGTGCAATTAAACTACTAGTTAATACATGATTGTGCAATAAATACGAAAACGAATCTTGGAAATTCGAGTTGTCACATTATCCCCAACTTAAAAGAAATTTCGTCCCGAAATTTGGTACGCACTCACTGAGGAAGCTAGATAAGTTACATCGTTCACTGGTTTTCCTGGGGTGTCACATCATCCCCCCGTTGGTTTGGAATTTCGTCCCGAAATTCAGTAGTAGTAGCTTCAGCCTCAGTAGTGGATGCATTGGTTTCGAATAACTGGGGGTATTTTTCTTTCATCTGGTCTTCGCGTTCCCAGGTATACTCTGGGCCACGCTGGGAGTTCCAACGAACTCGAACAAGAGGGATTCTCTTATGCTTGAGGACCTTAACATCCCGGTCCGTGATTTCAACTGGTTCCTCGACGAACTGCAACCGCTCGTCGATAGTGAGTTCCTTAAAAGGAATGATGAGGGTTTCATCTGATAAGCACTTCTTTAAGTTCGACACATGAAAGACATTGTGAACTGCTCCGAGTTCAGCTGGTAAGTTCAACTTGTAGGCTACTTTGCCAATCTTTTCTAAGATTTCGAATGGTCCAACATACCGTGGATTGAGTTTGCCTCGTTTACCAAATCGAACCACACCCTTCCAGGGTGAAACTTTCAATAATACCCGGTCCCCGACCTCAAATTCCAATGGCTTTCTACGCTTGTCCGCGTAGGCTTTCTGACGGTCGCGTGCTGCCGCCATGCGTTGTCGTATCTGTGCAATCTTTTCTGTGGCGTCCACTACAATCTCCGGACCCGTAATTTGACTATCCCCCACCTCTGCCCAACAGAGAGGTGACCGGCATTTACGTCCGTACAATGCCTCGAATGGAGCGGCTTGAATGCTGGTATGATAGCTATTATTGTATGAAAACTCCACCAAAGGAAGATGCTTTTCCCAGCCGTTGCCGAAATCGATAACGCATGCCCTAAGCATGTCTTCAAGTGTTTGAATCGTTCGCTCAGACTGCCCATCCGTCTGAGGATGATATGCTGTGCTCATGTCTAATCGTGAGCCGAAAGATTTATGCATTGCTTGCCATAGCTCTGACGTGAATCGTGCATCGCGATCCGAAATAATAGAGGTGGGCACTCCGTGCCTCGAAACAACTTCTTTAAGATAGACGTCTGCGAGAGTGGAGAACTTATCCGTTTCCTTTATAGCTAGGAAGTGTGCAGACTTGGTGAGTCGATCAACTATGACCCATATTGTATCATTCCCACGCTGAGATCTCGGTAGGCCTGTAACGAAATCCATGGAAATTTCTTCCCATTTCCATTGCGGTATCTTAGGCTGCTGAAGTAGACCAGCTGGTTTCTGATATTCAACCTTGACTCTCGCACAGGTTAAGCATTTTCCAACGTACGTAGCGATGTGGGCCTTCATACTAGGCCACCAATAAGTAGTACTGATGTCGTGGTACATTTTATCCGACCCTGGATGTACCGAGTAGCGAGACTTGTGCGCTTCGTCCATCACAAGCTCTCGTAGACCGCCATAAAGTGGGACCCAAATACGCCCCGTTACATAGTAGGCGCCGTCTTCCTTTTGTTCCATGCGTTGCCTTGAGCCGCGTAAGGCTTCAGCTTTGACGTTTTCGGGTTTAAGTGCTTCTGTCTGAGCAGCTCGTATCTGTGCAGGAAGGCTAGACTGAATCGTAAGCTGTAGCGCTCGCACGCGCCGAGGTAAAGTGTCCTTTCGACTGAGGGCATCAGCCACAACATTGGCTTTGCCTGGATGGTACTTGATGGCGCATTCGTAATCATTCAGTAGTTCAACCCATCTTCGTTGACGCATGTTCAAATCCTTTTGCTTAAGAATATGCTCGAGACTCCTGTGATCGGTGTAAATCGTGCACCTGGTACCGTACAGGTAGTGTCGCCATATCTTAAGCGCGAAAACAACAGCTCCCAGCTCTAGATCGTGCGTCGTGTAGTTTCGTTCGTGAACCTTGAGTTGCCGCGAAGCGTAAGCAATAACTTTATCCCGCTGCATCAATACACAACCAAGCCCCTGTATCGATGCGTCACAATAAACCACGAAGTCATCCGTGCCCTCGGGCAGTGAGAGAATAGGTGCGCTGCAAAGCCTATCCTTTAAGTACTGAAAAGCGGTCTCCTGCGTATTACCCCATCTGTAAACGACACCTTTCTGTGTTAGCATAGTAAGCGGCTGCGCGATCTTGGAGAAGTCTTTGATAAATCGCCTGTAGTAACCCGCCAAACCCAAGAATTGGCGTATTTCTGTCGGTGTACGCGGTGCTGGCCAGTTTCTGATCGAATCAACCTTGGATGGATCGACATGAATCCCATCCTTGCTCACCACATGGCCTAAGAAGTGGACTTCACGAAGCCAGAAGTCGCATTTTGAAAACTTTGCGTACAGTTGCTCTTTTCGAAGAAGTTCCAAGATAAGGCTCAGGTGGAAGCATTGAAACCGGAAAACGTCAAGGCTGAAGCCTTACGCGGCTCAAGGCAACGATTAGAATAAAAGGAAGACGGCCCCTACTATGTAACAGGACGTATTTGGGTACCATTATATGGCGGTTTACGAGAACTTGTGATGGATGAAGCACACAAGTCTCGCTACTCGGTACATCCAGGGTCGGATAAAATGTACCACGATCTCAAAACTACATATTGGTGGCCTAGTATGAAGGCTCACATCGCTACTTACGTCGGCAAGTGCTTGACCTGTGCATGAGTCAAGGTTGAATATCAGAAACCAGCGGGTCTACTTCAGCAACCCAAGATACCGCAATGGAAATGGGAAGAAATTTCCATGGATTTTGTTACAGGCTTACCCAGATCCCAGCGTGGGAATGATACCATATGGGTGATCGAGGAGCGACTCACCAAGTCTGCGCACTTCCTGGCTATAAAGGAAACGGATAAGTTCTCCACTCTCGCAGACATCTATCTTAAGTTTCGAGGCACGGGGTGCCCACCTCCATCATTTCGGATCGGGATGCACGATTCACGTCAGAACTATGGCAAGCGATGCACAAATCTTTCGGCTCACGGTTAGACATGAGCACAGCGTATCATCCTCAAACGGATGGGCAGTCTGAGCGAACAATCCAAACTCTTGAAGACATGCTTCGGGCGTGTGTTATCGATTTCAGCAACGGCTGGGAAAAGCACCTCCCTCTGGTGGAGTTCTCATACAATAACAGCTATCACACCAGCATACAAGCCGCTTCATTCGAGGCATTGTACGGGCGTAAATGCCGGTCACCTCTCTGTTGGGCAGAGGTGGGGGATAGTCAGATTACGGGTCCAGAGATTGTAGTGGACGCCACAGAAAAGATTGCACAAATACGACAACGCATGGCGGCAGCACGCGACCGTCAGAAAGCCTACGCGGATAAGCGTAGGAAGCCATTGGAATTTCAGGTCGGGGACCGGGTTTTACTGAAAGTCTCACCCTGGAAGGGTGTGGTTCGATTTGGTAAACGAGGCAAACTCAATCCACAGTATGTTGCACCGTTCGAAATCACTGAAAGAATAGGCCCAGTAGCCTATAGACTGAACCTACCAGCTGAACTCGGTGCAGTTCACAATGTATTTCACGTGTCGAATCTGAAGAAGTGCCTGTCAGATGAGACCCTCATAGTTCCTTTTAAGGAACTCACTATCGACGAGCGGTTGCAGTTTGTCGAGGAACCAGTTGAAATCCCGGACCGGGATGTTAAGGTCCTCAAACACAAGAGAATCCCTCTTGTTCGAGTTCGTTGGAACTCCAAACGTGGCCCAGAGTACACCTGGGAACGCGAAGACCAGATGACAGAAAAGTACCCCCAGTTATTCGAAAACCGTGCAACCACTACTGAGACTGAAGCTACTACTACGGAATTTCAGGACGAAATTCCAAATCAACGGGGGGATGATGTGACACCCCAGGAAAACCAGTAAACGATACAACTTACCTAGCTTCCTCAGTAACCGCATGCTAAATTTCGGGACGAAATTTCTTTTAAGTTGGGGATAATGTGACAACTCGAAATTCCAAGATTTCTACTTCGCATTTATTGCACGTTCATTTATTGTTTAGTTGTTTATTTGCACAATTAGTTTGCTGTGAAACTGTAACGTTTTGGATACAACGAGGTGTATTGTGTGATTTTGCATGGTTGTTTGTTAATTGTGATGGACTTGTCAAATATGTGAACTTGGTGGTGAAACTGTGAAATTGATTGAGATGGTGCACTTTTGTAAAATAGAATAATTGAGGGTGTGAAGAGTTGTTAGTGAAACCTAAATCATACTTAACCCTAATCCCATTTCACTAATCATTTTCACAAAAACCAAAGCACGTACATTCACTTTCTCTAGCAATCATCATCACCATCATCATTGGCACAAGATAATCATCACTCTTGATTCCTCTTTCTCTAGAATCAACACAAGGTAATTGTTTATGGATCATTGTAATACTTGTAAACCCTAATTGATTGTTTGATTGTATCCATCCTTGATTCCTGTGATTCTTGTAAACCCTAGTTTTCTCATGATAGTTCTGTAATTGTTGATTCATTCTGATGATTGTGAAATGATGTTGAATATTGTGTAATTGTTGCCTGATGTTAAGATACAAGAACTGTAGAATTGTGATTGACAATTGGGTTTCAATGATCACAGTATATGAAATTAGGGTTTTAAGCGTAAAAACGTAACTGTTGTTTATGTGAACTATGTTTTGCTTGACGATTGATTGTACATGATGTCTGAGCTTTATGATAATCTATGATCCGACGTTTATAATAAAGCAAAGGTCCGAGCTTTGAAGGATTGGTGAATGGTCCGAAGTTTTTAGGGTAGCATCATAATCCGACTTTTATTGGCATTCATAGGTCCGACCTTTAAACAAAAGCAAGAGTCCGAGTTTTAGAGGAGGGCATGATGTCCGAGTTTTATACTTGAGGACTTGTCCGACTTTTATATATAAAACTTGTCCGACCTTTAGCAACATTACATAGCCCGACTTTTTGTGATTCACCATAAAGTCCGAACTTCTTAAATGATAAGGGGACCAAGTTTTACCTTGCAAGGTTGTCCGAGTTTTAGAGGGTGATCTGTGACCCGGGTTGTGCTTGTTTATGTTGTCCGAGGTTGGTGGAGTCCAACCTTTATGAATATCATATGTGGTCCGAGCTTTGGGGCTTGTAAACCCCTGTCCGAGTTTGTTGAAGAGCCCTTGGTCCGAAGTTTGAGCCTTTCCATTTGTCCGACCTTTGTACATCCCCACCCCCTTTCTAGTCCGAGTTCATGGCCCTTTGCCCTAGTCCGACTTTTGTGAGGACACTAGGGGAGTCCGAGTTTGTGAAGCCCTTTCCCTTGACCGACATTGTGGCCCATGTTCGCTTGTCCGAGTTTTTGGCCACAAGCACAAGGCTTTGTCCGATGTTTTAATGTGTATATGCCTAACCTTGTTCACTTAGTAAAAACAGTTAGATAGCAGCTCTGTAAATAGTTAATTCTGTTATCTTATGCTTGAAATCCTGTTAAGTATGTAACGTAGTTAAACATGTAAACCATTGATAAGTTGTTAAGTTGTGAACTCTAATTGTTTGTTAACTCCGTTAGTTAACTAATACTGTTAAGTCATTATTCCTGTTGCATATGTTAACTGCGTTAAGTGTTAACTGTGTTAAGTGTGTGAGTTCTGCCAAAACTTGTTACCTTGTTAAGTAGGTTGATCTCGTTAAACACGATGACACTGTTGATTGTGTTACTGAAGAACCTTGATCGTATTAACCAAGAACTCTATCTTATGTGATACATGATGTTAACTGTCAAACGCTTTACGATATAGATTACCTGCGTATTAATACGAACATGAACTGATTTATTACACATGCATACAATAGGACTTGCCTGATTACTTGTGAGTGCATAACATAGCATACCGAGCAAACCAAGGTGAGTTCACACAGCCAAGGCATGGGGTTCCCGGGTGGGAATGGGATTTGATGAACTATTGTACATACTCCGCTGATAGAACTACGACTAGACTAGTAACACTTATTGAACTGATCTTCGCACACCTGCCAAGGGTTGGCCGCGATATTATGACTGACTTCGCACGCCTGCCTTTGGAAGACCGCGAACTGAAATTTACTAATCTTCGCACACCTGCCTGGTAGGCCGCGATACAGATAAACCTAGTCTAGAATACTCGAGATGAACATCCCCTAATATCTTTGCATACCTGCCTGGGAGGCCGCGATGGAAACTAATACGATACATGACATAACGAACGAACATACTACTACTCACACTATACTATTACTGAACTGCTAACTGTGAACTCGCTCAACTAGTTGTTGACTCTCTGCTGCATGCCTTGCAGGACATTAGGTACATATGGAGCTTGCACAGGGAGGAGCAGGTCGTTGTGGAGCTTGGATCGTGGATGTTATGTTACACTTACAACACTTGAACTATTTACATACATTGGATTCTCATTATTACGCTTTCGCTACTTAAACTATGTTTGGTTTGAACATCAATTGTATTGAATTGGGTTTTACAAACTACTTTGATTATTATATACTATGTTCAATATGATTGGTGGCTTGATCCTGGTCAGTCACGCTCCCAAGCGGTGATACTCCGCGTGTGGATTTTGGGGGTGTGACAGTATCGTTTAGCTCCAACCGAACTGGAAGAACTGTCAAAGCAACTACAAGAGCTCTTGGATAAAGGCTTCATTCGTCCAAGCTCTTCGCCTTGGGGAGCTCCAGTACTATTCGTGAAAAAGAAGGATGGCACTTTCAGGATGTGCATTGATTACCGCGAACTGAACAAGGTCACAGTGAAGAACCGCTATCCTCTTCCTCGTATTGACGACTTGTTCGACCAGTTGCAAGGGTCGAGCTACTACTCCAAGATTGATCTAAGGTCTGGTTATCATCAGCTGAGAGTCCGCGAGGAGGACGTCTCCAAGACAGCATTCAGAACTCGTTACAGTCATTACGAGTTTCTAGTCATGCCATTTGGGCTTACGAACGCGCCTGCGGTTTTCATGGATCTTATGAACAGGGTGTGCAAACCCTATCTTGACAAGTTCGTCATTGTCTTCGTCGACGACATTTTGATCTACTCCAAGAGTCAGGAGGAACATGAGCAGCACTTACGTCTTATCTTGGAACTTCTTCGAAAGGAGCAATTGTACGCAAAGTTTTCTAAATGCGACTTCTGGCTTCGTGAAGTCCACTTCTTAGGCCATGTGGTGAACAGGGATGGGATTCATGTCGATCCATCCAAGGTAGATTCGATCAGGAACTGGCCTGCACCGAGTACACCAACGGAAATACGCCAATTCTTGGGTTTGGCGGGGTATTACAGACGATTTATTAAAGACTTCTCCAAGATCGCACAGCCGCTCACTATGTTGACACAGAAAGGTGTTACCTATCGTTGGGGTAATACACAAGAAACGGCTTTTCAGTACTTAAAAGATAGGCTTTGCAGCACACCTATTCTCTCATTGCCAGAGGGCACGGATGATTTTGTGGTCTATTGTGACGCATCGATACAGGGGCTTGGTTGTGTATTGATGCAGCGGGATAAAGTTATTGCCTACGCTTCTCGTCAACTCAAGGTTCATGAACGGAACTACACGACGCACGATTTAGAGCTGGGAGCTGTTGTTTTTGCGCTTAAGATATGGCGACACTACCTGTACGGTACCAAGTGCACTATTTACACCGATCACAGGAGTCTCGAGCATATCTTCAAGCAGAAGGAATTGAATATGCGTCAACGACGATGGGTCGAGTTACTTAATGATTACGAATGCGCCATCAAGTACCATCCAGGCAAAGCCAATGTTGTGGCTGACGCTCTCAGTCGAAAAGACACCTTACCTAGGCGCGTACGAGCCTTGCAGCTCACTATTCAGTCCAGTCTTCCTGCACAGATACAAACGGCTCAGATAGAAGCATTGAAACCCGAAAACGTCAAAGCTGAAGCCTTACGCGGCTCAAGGCAACGTTTGGAACAAAAGGAAGACGACGCTTACTATGTAACGGGGCGTATTTGGGTCCCACTATATGGCGGTTTACGAGAACTTGTGATGGATGAAGCTCATAAGTCTCGCTACTCGGTACATCCAGGTTCGGATAAGATGTACCACGATCTCAAAACAACATATTGGTGGCCTAGCATGAAAGCCCACATTGCAACTTACGTCGGCAAGTGTTTGACATGTGCAAAGGTCAAAGTGGAGTATCAGAAACCAGCGGGCCTACTTCAACAACCCAGGATACCACAGTGGAAATGGGAAGAGATTTCCATGGATTTTGTTACAGGCCTACCTAGATCCCAGCGTGGGAATGATACTATCTGGGTGATCGTAGATCGACTCACAAAGTCTGCCCATTTCCTGGCTATTAAGGAAACAGATAAGTTCTCTACCTTAGCAGACGTCTACTTGAAAGAAGTTGTTTCGAGGCACGGAGTGCCAACCTCTATCATTTCGGATCGGGATGCACGATTCACGTCAGAGCTATGGCAAGCGATGCACAAATCTTTTGGCTCACGATTAGACATGAGCACAGCATATCATCCTCAGACGGATGGGCAGTCTGAGCGCACGATTCAAACTCTAGAAGACATGCTTCGAGCGTGTGTTATCGATTTCGGCAACGGCTGGGAAAAGCATCTCCCTATGGTGGAGTTTTCATATAATAATAGTTATCACACCAGCATACAAGCCGCTCCATTCGAGGCATTGTACGGACGTAAATGCCGGTCACCTCTCTGTTGGGCAGAGGTGGGGGATAGTCAGATCACGGGTCCAGAGATTGTAGTGGACGCCACGGAAAAGATTGCACAGATACGACAACGCATGGCGGCGGCACGCGACCGTCAGAAAGCCTATGCAGACAAGCGTAGGAAGCCTTTGGAATTTCAGGTCGGGGACCGGGTTTTACTTAAAGTCTCACCCTGGAAGGGTGTGGTTCGTTTTGGCAAACGGGGCAAACTAAATCCGCGGTATGTCGGACCGTTCGAGATCATTGAGAAAATAGGCAAAGTAGCCTACAGACTAAACCTACCAGCTGAACTCGGTGAAGTTCACAATGTATTTCACGTGTCGAATCTGAAGAAGTGCCTGTCAGATGAGACCCTCATAGTTCCTTTTAAGGAACTCACTATCGACGAGCGGTTGCAGTTCGTCGAGGAGCCAGTTGAAATCACGGACCGGGATGTTAAGGTCCTCAAAAGCAAGAGAATCCCTCTTGTTCGAGTTCGTTGGAACTCCCGACGTGGCCCAGAGTACACCTGGGAACGCGAAGACCAAATGAAAGAAAAGTACCCCCAGTTATTCGGAACCAATACAACCACTACTGAGGCTGAAGCTACTGCTGTGGAATTTCGGGACAAATTCCAGAACAACGGGGGGAGGATGTGACACCCCAGGAAAACCAGTGAACGATGCAACCTATCTAGCTTCCTCAGTGGGTACGTACCAAATTTTGGGACGAAATTTCTTTTAAGTTGGGGATAAGGTGACATTTTAAGTTTCTGACTTCCACTTTCGCATTAAATGCGCGTTGACTTTGACTGTTTAGTTGTTTGACTTGTGGAATTGAAATTGTACGCGTTGTGTTTTAATGAAGCGTATTGTCATTTTGCATATATGTGATTACTTGTTGTTGTAGAAAATAATATTAGAATTATTATAAAACGCTTAGACTAAGTCACGTAATGCCCGACGAAACAGAATTTTATTCGCCATTTAACCCACTCGACGAAACATATGTGTTTCGCCGAGCCCTGATTCGCCAAAGCCGCCAAAGCCCAGTTACGGCCCAAACTTGTTTGCGTGAAATATATACTAGATTAAGGGAGCGGTTACCAAAATATTGAAACCCTAGACTCCTCCTCTCTAGCGGCAGCCTTGCGACTTAGTGAATCCCCAAGAAACGATCGGAATCATTTCCTTGTCCCTCGTGGTTAGTGCAAATTAATGTTTGATTATGTGTTTTAAAATCATTAAGTGAACACTATGCTTGCATATTTTCTGCGATGATGATTATCATAAGTTGTCGGCCACCGTTTAATTTTTGGTCCAATAACATCGCCTAGCATATCCTTTTATATTATGGTTGTATGTACCTTGTCAGTTTATAAATATGATTGAAATTGGTGAGTGAATGTCGGCTACATTGAAATTGTAAATTGTTGTATTGATAATGATGGAACCGACATCAACATATGCAATCATTGACCTTTAGTTTAGGTTGATAGTAAAGGTCCTATGAGAAAGATTATATGTGCATTAAAGGTCCAATGGAAAAAAAGGAATGGCCTGACACGTTGTTTACATCAAAAACTTGGTGCATGTGATTTTATTTGCAAATTGAATATGGAGTTGTCGGCTAGCATGTTAGAATCGGTCCAATGGTTTTTGTGACACCTCGGATTTTCCCGGATAACCTTTCGATGTAACTTATGTGTATATGTTATTAAATGAAAAGTTGCGTGTTATCTTGATGATACTAATTGATCTTTGTGCTAAGTATGTTGTATGGTATATATATATGAGATATATGTGTGTGTGTTACTAGTGAGCCGAGACCACAAAACCCGACTCGAGCCCACGGTCTCGAGTGAACAACAACTGATGGGCCGTTTGGGCCTTGTGACCGAGAAACCCAACCCGGAATCACCCTAACCCACTCGCAACCTTATATAAACCAACCCTCCCCTCCCTTAACCATTTTTACAACACTCTCCTCTCATCTCCTCTCACTAAACCCTACAAACACCCACATTCACCATCATCCTCTCATTCCCTCTTGAACTCTACCGGAGACCACACCCCTCGGATCAAGCCGGCAACATCAAGCTCTCGAACACAAGCTCTCACTCTCACACGGGACTCCACCCCATTGCTTTCTTGCACACCCTTTGAGTACACTATAACCGGTAAGTGGTTTGAGCTCTCTTCTAGATGTTCATGTGTTAATAATGTCACTAGGATGAATATATATATTACGTGTTAAATGGTTTTGTTATTCGGTTAATGCTAGAAGCTTGTTTGGATGGTTTTGGCCAAATGATATGAATGATTTGCTTGATCTTATGAGTTTTGATTGATGATGAAACATGCTAGACTAGGAACCGAGAATAATGATACCGATTATGCTCATTATGTTAAAACGGATTGTGTTAAATATGTGTTCTTTGATCTTAATATTTCCTTATAAAGAACTCATGGTTTGTGCTTAAAAGATGAATATTATGAACATTATGATGAACAGTTTGAATGCCATGAAATATTTTGAATATGCTTTGTTTGATCCAAATTAGACACATTATAGACAAGAAAACATGTTTAGTGGGCATAGTACACTGATACATGAAAATGCAATACCATTGGATAGTACACTGCACAGGTTCTAGAAGGTTTGTTGTGCACGTAATCACGGTTGCGAGTCGCAACCTTTGGTTGCTACTCGAGACCACATCAAGCTTTGTCGAGACCTCCCAGTTGCGAGTCGCAATCAACACGAGTCGAATCCGGTTGCGAGTCGTAACCACTGCTGCTAAGTCGGAACCGCTAGTTGCGAGTCGTGACCTCTGGTTGCGACTCGTAACCAAAACGTGATGAACCGAGACCTCGGTTGCGAGTCGTAACCTCGGTTGCGAGTCGCAACCACCCTTGTCTCGACTGGGCTATTTTGGTGTTATTGGGCTTTGACTGTTGGGCTTACTGTTGACTGGGCTGCATGTTTGTCACTGCTGATTATATGTTTAGGGCTGACCCAATAACCCAACTGTTTGTGTTTCGCATGTTATACGTGTTTGCTATATGCATTGCCATACGTGTTCGCTATGTGTTTACTTGTACCCGACTTGACCCATATTTGGTAACCATGTTAGGACGTGGTGACCAACATACTTGACCGGGTAAAAATATCTACCGAGCAACCCAAGGTGAGTTCACAACTTAAAAGCATGCGTCCCGGTGGTTTGGGACACGAGACTAAAACAACCCTATCCCCTTGTAAAGGGGATACCATTTACATTCCTTCCCTAGTTACTGGGAACAAACTTACTTTTCCTTCCCTTGTATTGGGAAACCTTTTAGTTAATTACTGTTTATACGGAATGCAACCAACGGCACTAAACGCAACTCTATCACTCAAGTCCCTACTACATAATACCGATTAGTCGCCGGGGCCAGGCGAACGGGTTATTAGTTGATAGCGCTATTTAGGTTTTACCAACCTCACACCGTGCCATGGTATGGGATCGGTCGTGAACTAATGTACTCAGGCATCCGTCAATGATGATAGAACATTGACATCGGGGCATCCTGCGGAAACGCAAACGGTTACCTAGTGTTCGGTATTGGAAAAACAGTTTAGTCGCTAACTTTTGGGGTAGCTCCCCATGGCATGTATAAACGGATAAATTAACTGGTGAAACAAGTTTTTGGTAATTAAAACTGGACAACTAGTGAACTCACTCAGCATTATTGTTGACCCCTTGACTGCATGCTTTGCAGGTGGCCAGTGACTGGAGCAGCTGCTTGGGATGTGTAGTGGTCGTCTGCCCGTGTGTTGGGCATTTATCATGCTTACCTTATGAACATTGTTTAAAACTGTTTATTTATGCTTCCGCTACTTTTTACTCTGAACTTAAGACATTGAACTCTAAACTTAACACTTGCTAATCGTATGGTTAGTAAGTATTGCTTTTGTTATCAATTTAATTATTCAGTATAATTGGTGGCTGGATCCTGGTCCGTCACGCCCTCGAAGCGGGTGTTATCCGCAGGTGGATTTTGGGCGTGTGACAGATTGGTATCAGAGCCATTGGTTATAGTGAACTTGGTTTTAAAAAGGGGAAAATCTTTTTGAGAAAAACCAGACTATAACCCGTGACTCGTGACGACACTACACTCCAAGTGCAAGGCTCGACTTATCTGACCTCATAGCTCGGACCCATATTTGCTTGCTTGTTTGTCTTATGCTTTCTGCTTTACTATACGTACTAGTTTGCCTGATTAGATAGACACGCCTCCTCTCTTCTATCTTATTCTCGCTATGTTACGACACCACACTCATACTATGTTTTCTGGTTATGAAGACAATGAGTGGACGCGGACGAGGAAACGTCAACATGACCCAGGCTCAGTTCACTAACCTGCTCAACACGGTGGCTGCAGCTTTCGCAGCTCACCCTATAGGTAAGCTCGTTGTTTTAGGATGTCTAGATCCTACCGCCGCATCGTCTTTTTCGCCTCTAAACCTATTTCGCATCACTCCTCGCAACAGGTCAGCCTGCGCCTGTGCAACCACGTGTCTGTACCTTCAAGACCTTCATGGATTGCAAGCCTCTTCCATTCAGTGGCACTGAGGGTGCCATAGGTCTTCTACACTGGATCGAGAAGGTCGAAGCTGTTTTCGCTGTCTGCGAGTGTCCCCCTGCTAATTGGGTGAAGTTTGCTACTGGTACTCTTGAGGGAAGCGCACTTTCATGGTGGAAGGCGCAAATTCAAATGCTTGGTTTGGAGACTGCTAACGCTACTGCATGGGAAGATTTCAAGGATATGATCAAGGAAGAGTACTGTCACAGGGATGACATCCACAAACTCGAGGACGAGTACTATGAACTCAAGATGGTTGGGTCAGAGATTGAGACCTACACCAAGCTGTCCAACGACTATGCTGCTCTTTGTCCAAACATGTCCCGACCTATGTACCGAAGGATCGAATTGTACATCAAGGGTTTAGTCCCGGAAATCAGGAGCCATGTAACCTCGGCCAACCTCCCTACCATACAGCCTGTGGTTCGTCTTGCCCATAAACTCACCAACCAGGCTGTGGAGGAGGGCAGGCTGCCCAAAAGGATCAGTGCTGCGGAAGGAACTTCTAGTGATGGTAAACGAAAGTGGGATGGAAATCAGGGCAAAGATGCTAACTCTACTCAGGCCCCAGCCCAGCAAAGGAAAACTGACAACAACAAAGGCACTCAGCAACAGGGTGGCTACCGGGGAAACTACCCTAAGTGCAACAAGTGTAACAGGCACCACAATGGGGCATGTAACAAGGGTCAGTGTCAGCGATGCCACAAGATGGGGCACGAAGCCAAGGATTGCAGAAGTCAGTTCCCAGCAAGGCAGAATCAGCAACAACCTCAACAGCAACAGCAACAGGGAAACAACCGGGCATGTTTTAAATGTGGGGCAACAGGGCACATGCGAAAGGATTGCCCTGAACTGAATCTGAATCGCAACAACAATCAGGGAGCTGGGAACAATGAGCAGAACAACAATGCTGGGAATGCAAGGGGAAGAGCTTTCGTGATTGGAGCTGGTGAAGCAAGGAACGATCCCAACGTCGTGGCGGGTAAGTTCCTACTTGATGATCGTTATGTTTCTGTGTTATTTGATTCCGGTGCCGATGCCAGTTATGTATCCCTTCGCATTAGTAAGAAACTTAAGCACTCGCCTGCATTATTAAGTTCTAAGCACATCGTCGAGATAGCTAATGGTAAGAACATCGAGGCCACGCACGTGATCCACGACTGCACACTAGAATTGTCTGGCCACACGTTTAGTATCGATCTTTTCCCTGTCAAACTTGGAAGCTTCGATGTCGTCATTGGTATGGATTGGTTATCCAAACATCGCGCTGAGATCCTCTGTCAAGAGAAAGCAGTTCGTATACCTCGTCGTTCTGGTCAACCCCTCATCGTTCAAGGCAACAAAGGTGGAGAAGTCACAGGCATTATCTCGCTCCTGAAAGCCCAGAAGTGTTTGCAAAAAGGGCACACCGCTATCCTAGCACTTGTCACCGATACTCACGAAAAGGAAAAGAGGATTGAAGATTTTCCTGTAGTACGTGACTATCCCGAGGTATTTCCTGAGGAACTACCTGGACTCCCTCCCCACCGTCAGGTCGAATTCCAAATCGAGCTAGCTCCCGGAGCAGCACCCATAGCTCGTGCACCGTACCGTCTAGCCCCTGCAGAACTGAAGGAACTCTCCACGCAATTACAGGAACTTTTGGATAAAGGATTTATCCGTCCTAGTTCATCACCCTGGGGAGCCCCAGTACTCTTTGTCAAGAAGAAGGATGGCACATTCCGAATGTGCATCGACTATCGTGAGCTGAACAAGGTTACCATCAAGAATCGTTACCCTCTCCCGCGCATCGACGACCTATTCGATCAGTTGCAAGGATCGAGTTGCTATTCTAAGATCGACCTACGGTCAGGTTATCATCAGTTGAGAGTACGTGACGAGGATATTTCCAAGACTGCATTTAGGACCCGTTATGGTCACTATGAATTTCTCGTTATGCCTTTTGGAATGACTAACGCACCTGCGGTTTTCATGGATCTCATGAACCGAGTGTGCAAGCCTTACCTCGACAAATTCGTGATCGTGTTTATCGATGACATCCTGATTTATTCGAAGAGTCAGGAGGAGCATGAACAACACCTACGCCTTATTCTGGAACTCCTTCGCAACGAGCAGCTGTACGCCAAATTCTCGAAATGTGACTTCTGGCTTCGAGAAGTCCATTTCCTCGGCCATGTAGTTAATAAGAACGGAATTCATGTTGACCCAGCTAAGATCGAATCAATAAAGAACTGGCCTACGCCTAAGACTCCCACTGAAGTTCGCCAATTCTTGGGTTTGGCAGGCTACTACCGCAGATTCATTCAGAGATTCTCAAAGATTGCACAACCCCTCACTATACTCACTCAGAAAGGCGTCGCCTACAAGTGGAATGAAGCACAGGAATCTGCTTTTCAGAGGCTTAAGGATAACCTCTGTAGCGCTCCTATTCTCTCGTTACCTGAAGGCACTGACGACTTTGTGGTTTACTGCGATGCGTCTATTCATGGGCTCGGTTGCGTGTTAATGCAACGCGAGAAAGTTATTGCCTACGCCTCTCGACAACTCAAGACACACGAAAGGAACTACACTACGCATGACTTGGAACTGGGGGCAGTGATCCTTGCCCTGAAGATATGGAGACATTACCTGTACGATACCAAGTGCACTATCTACACCGATCACAGGAGTCTCGAGCATATCTTTAGGCAAAAGGAATTGAACATGAGACAACGTCGATGGGTCGAACTCTTGAATGACTACGAATGCGCCATCAAGTATCACCCGGGCAAGGCCAATGTCGTGGCAGACGCCCTCAGTCGAAAGGACACTATACCAAAGCGCGTGCGAGCATTGCAACTTACCATCCAGTCTAACCTCCCTACCCAGATCCGAATTGCTTAAGTCGAAGCATTGAAGCCGGAAAACATCAGGGCTGAGTCTCTGCGAGGGTCGAGGCAGCAACTAGAACAGAAGGAAGATGGCGCTTACTATGTAACAGGGCGCATTTGGGTCCCTCTCTATGGGGATTTGCGTGAACTCGTAATGGACGAAGCCCACAAATCCCGCTACTCCGTACATCCTGGTTCGGACAAGATGTACCACGACTTGAAGACTACATATTGGTGGCCTGGTATGAAGGCCCACATAGCAACATACGTCAGCAAATGTTTGACTTGCGCAAGAGTCAAGACAGAATACCAGAAGCCAGCGGGTCTACTCCAACAACCAGAAATCCCGAAATGGAAATGGGAGCAAATTTCCATGGATTTTGTTACAGGGTTACCTAGGTCTCAACGCGGAAATGATACTATTTGGGTAATAGTGGATCGATTGACTAAGTCCGCGCACTTTCTGGCTATTAAGGAAACAGACAAGTTTTCTACCTTGGCGGAGATTTACTTAAAGGAAGTAGTTTCGAGGCACGG
Organism: Helianthus annuus; assembly: GCF_002127325.2. Lineage (NCBI taxonomy): Eukaryota > Viridiplantae > Streptophyta > Magnoliopsida > Asterales > Asteraceae > Helianthus > Helianthus annuus. Next base: position 92,575,012 of record NC_035436.2, on the reverse strand, counting down.
AGTGCCAACCTCAATTATTTCCGACCGAGACGCTCGATTTACTTCGGAATTGTGGCAAGCTATGCACAAATCCTTTGGCTCACGTTTGGACATGAGCACTGCTTATCACCCGCAAACGGATGGACAGTCCGAACGCACCATCCAGACCCTAGAAGACATGCTTAGAGCGTGTGTGATCGATTTTGGCAGGAACTGGGAGAAGCATCTACCGCTAGTAGAATTCTCCTACAACAACAGCTACCACACTAGTATTCAGGCAGCACCTTTTGAGGCATTGTACGGTCGTAAATGCCGGTCACCTCTCTGCTGGGCGGAAATCGGTGATAGTCAAATCACGGGCCCAGAGATGGTGGTAGATACAACGGAAAAGATTGCCCAGATCAGACAACGCATGGCGGCAGCTCGTGACCGTCAGAAGAGTTACGCTGATAAGCGTAGGAAACCATTGGAATTCCAGGTCGGTGACCGGGTTCTACTTAAAGTCTCACCCTGGAAGGGTGTGGTTCGCTTTGGTAAACGGGGCAAGCTTAATCCACGATACATTGGACCATTCGAAATTACCGAGAAGATCGGTAAGGTTGCTTATAGATTGAACCTGCCTGAAGAACTGAGTGCGGTACACAACGTTTTTCACGTATCCAATCTGAAGAAGTGTCTGTCAGATGAAACGCTCGTAATTCCTTTCAAGGAACTGACGATTGATGAACAGCTACACTTTACTGAGGAACCGATTGAGATCACTGATCGAGAGATCAAAACCCTCAAACGTAGCCAGATACCTCTTGTACGAGTCCGTTGGAACTCGCGACGTGGCCCAGAGTATACCTGGGAGCGGGAAGACCAGATGAAGCACAAGTATCCCCAGTTGTTCCCTAACGAAAACCCCAGCACTGAAGCTACAATCGAATTTCGGGACGAAATTCCAAACTAACGGGGGGATGATGTGACACCCCGTTGAAGCGCTTTCACTTACGCTAGCTTGACAGTGGCTGCCTTAACTTTCGGGACGAAAGTTCTTAAAACTTGGGGATAATGTGACACCTCGGATTTTCCCGGATAACCTTTCGATGTAACTTATGTGTATATGTTATTAAATGAAAAGTTGCGTGTTATCTTGATGATACTAATTGATCTTTGTGCTAAGTATGTTGTATGGTATATATATATGAGATATATGTGTGTGTGTTACTAGTGAGCCGAGACCACAAAACCCGACTCGAGCCCACGGTCTCGAGTGAACAACAACTGATGGGCCGTTTGGGCCTTGTGACCGAGAAACCCAACCCGGAATCACCCTAACCCACTCGCAACCTTATATAAACCAACCCTCCCCTCCCTTAACCATTTTTACAACACTCTCCTCTCATCTCCTCTCACTAAACCCTACAAACACCCACATTCACCATCATCCTCTCATTCCCTCTTGAACTCTACCGGAGACCACACCCCTCGGATCAAGCCGGCAACATCAAGCTCTCGAACACAAGCTCTCACTCTCACACGGGACTCCACCCCATTGCTTTCTTGCACACCCTTTGAGTACACTATAACCGGTAAGTGGTTTGAGCTCTCTTCTAGATGTTCATGTGTTAATAATGTCACTAGGATGAATATATATATTACGTGTTAAATGGTTTTGTTATTCGGTTAATGCTAGAAGCTTGTTTGGATGGTTTTGGCCAAATGATATGAATGATTTGCTTGATCTTATGAGTTTTGATTGATGATGAAACATGCTAGACTAGGAACCGAGAATAATGATACCGATTATGCTCATTATGTTAAAACGGATTGTGTTAAATATGTGTTCTTTGATCTTAATATTTCCTTATAAAGAACTCATGGTTTGTGCTTAAAAGATGAATATTATGAACATTATGATGAACAGTTTGAATGCCATGAAATATTTTGAATATGCTTTGTTTGATCCAAATTAGACACATTATAGACAAGAAAACATGTTTAGTGGGCATAGTACACTGATACATGAAAATGCAATACCATTGGATAGTACACTGCACAGGTTCTAGAAGGTTTGTTGTGCACGTAATCACGGTTGCGAGTCGCAACCTTTGGTTGCTACTCGAGACCACATCAAGCTTTGTCGAGACCTCCCAGTTGCGAGTCGCAATCAACACGAGTCGAATCCGGTTGCGAGTCGTAACCACTGCTGCTAAGTCGGAACCGCTAGTTGCGAGTCGTGACCTCTGGTTGCGACTCGTAACCAAAACGTGATGAACCGAGACCTCGGTTGCGAGTCGTAACCTCGGTTGCGAGTCGCAACCACCCTTGTCTCGACTGGGCTATTTTGGTGTTATTGGGCTTTGACTGTTGGGCTTACTGTTGACTGGGCTGCATGTTTGTCACTGCTGATTATATGTTTAGGGCTGACCCAATAACCCAACTGTTTGTGTTTCGCATGTTATACGTGTTTGCTATATGCATTGCCATACGTGTTCGCTATGTGTTTACTTGTACCCGACTTGACCCATATTTGGTAACCATGTTAGGACGTGGTGACCAACATACTTGACCGGGTAAAAATATCTACCGAGCAACCCAAGGTGAGTTCACAACTTAAAAGCATGCGTCCCGGTGGTTTGGGACACGAGACTAAAACAACCCTATCCCCTTGTAAAGGGGATACCATTTACATTCCTTCCCTAGTTACTGGGAACAAACTTACTTTTCCTTCCCTTGTATTGGGAAACCTTTTAGTTAATTACTGTTTATACGGAATGCAACCAACGGCACTAAACGCAACTCTATCACTCAAGTCCCTACTACATAATACCGATTAGTCGCCGGGGCCAGGCGAACGGGTTATTAGTTGATAGCGCTATTTAGGTTTTACCAACCTCACACCGTGCCATGGTATGGGATCGGTCGTGAACTAATGTACTCAGGCATCCGTCAATGATGATAGAACATTGACATCGGGGCATCCTGCGGAAACGCAAACGGTTACCTAGTGTTCGGTATTGGAAAAACAGTTTAGTCGCTAACTTTTGGGGTAGCTCCCCATGGCATGTATAAACGGATAAATTAACTGGTGAAACAAGTTTTTGGTAATTAAAACTGGACAACTAGTGAACTCACTCAGCATTATTGTTGACCCCTTGACTGCATGCTTTGCAGGTGGCCAGTGACTGGAGCAGCTGCTTGGGATGTGTAGTGGTCGTCTGCCCGTGTGTTGGGCATTTATCATGCTTACCTTATGAACATTGTTTAAAACTGTTTATTTATGCTTCCGCTACTTTTTACTCTGAACTTAAGACATTGAACTCTAAACTTAACACTTGCTAATCGTATGGTTAGTAAGTACTGCTTTTGTTATCAATTTAATTATTCAGTATAATTGGTGGCTGGATCCTGGTCAGTCACGCCCTCGAAGCGGGTGTTATCCGCAGGTGGATTTTGGGGGTGTGACAGTTTTTTTTAGGGCGGCTATGTCTGTTTCAAGCATGTGCATAGGCAAGTTTGATATTATGTATATGTTGTAAATTTTCAAACCCCTAAACTAAATGGTCCAATGATCTCGTGAGGTGATCTGCACATATCGGCCATTATACTTTAAATTACTTGGAATTATGGTATAGTGCATAATAATGGCGGCCATATGCAAACAGGCATAGCATGCGGACATTTAAGAAATGGTCAGTAGGACCATAAGTGATTTATATTGTTTATGTGATCGAAATATGTGTAGGTGGTTGTATAACCTTTGACTTGAAAAACATGAAAAAAAAGGCAACAGTGATGGATTGGGTAGAATGGCCGGCCAAATACTCTAATTGGTTGTAGTGGGCGGCCCAATCAAGGGTATTGGTTATTTTTATCGGCCACTAATTCATGTTATGCCAACCAAAAATATTTAGGGATTTATTTTGTTACTGTTATGGTTTGACGAAACAAAATTATACCGACGAATCACCGGTTGACGAAAATGGACTTTGTTATCGCCAAAGGTGGTTGACGAAATAGAGGGGGGTGTTTCGCCAAGGGTAGTTGGCGAAACAGAAAGTGTCTCGCCAATAAGTGTTTCGCCAAAAAGTGTGTTTCGCCAAATGTTTTACCTGTCCAGTAACCCGGTCTGATCCTGTTAAATGTTAACTGAGATATTTAACTGCTGTTAAGTGATGTGCATGACTGTTATGATAGTGGATACATGCTAGTACCTCTGTGATTATATCTATACGTGAACGACTTGGATATAAACTGATTATGTATACGTGCGTATTTAGGACGTGATTAATTATCTGTGAGCACTTATTTAGCATACCGAGCAAACCAAGGTGAGTTCACACTCTTACTAAGGCATGGGATTCCCAGGGCTTGGGAATGGGATTGATGGAATAAGGTTGAATAGATTCGTACTGACACTAATACTAGACTACCATACCACTGTCCTCGGTTGTGCAGGACACCTACTTATGCTACTCACTGTCTTCTGTTGTGTAGGACACATACTTATGCTACTCACTATCCTCGGTTGTGCAGGACACATACTTACAATATACGTATACTTATACTTACTACTATCCTCGGTTGTGAAGGATACTTACGTGATACCTACGTAAACCTTGTACGTACTACTGTTCTCGGTTGTGAAGAACACTTATGGTTACGAATAGTCTAGTGGATATACAACATGGGAAGCCCCCACCAATAGAACGTACTATCGGCCCAGTAGAGCCACATGCTATACACGAACTTACTATTACGCATTTACTTACTGTGAACTCGCTCAACTAGTTGTTGATCCTCTGTTACATGCCTTGCAGGTCGTTAGATACATGGAGCTTGCACAGGGAGGAGCTGGTCGTTGTGGGCTTGGATCGTGATTGTTTTTTGAACACTTTATGACATTACATACTTATTTATATTGGGTTTTACTTATACGCTTCCGCTAAACAGTGATAACTTACTTATGTTTTGGAAACACCTTTCATATGGATTTGGTTTGGTTTAATTGCTATTACTTTAACTATATACATTGTTCTATATGATTGGTGGCTTGATCCTGGTCAGTCACGCTCCCAAGCGGTGATACTCCGCAGGTGGATTTTTGGGGGTGTGACACTTTGTGAGTCGATCCACGATCACCCAAATAGTATCGTTCCCACGCTGGGATCTAGGTAGGCCTGTAACAAAATTGTGACAACTCGAATTTCCAAGATTTCCATTTCGCATTTATTGCACGTTCTTGTATTGTCTAGTTGATTATTTGCACAATTAATTGCTATGGAATTATGTACGTTTTGATGAAATGAATCGTATTGTGTGATTGTGCATGGTTATGTGTTAATGGTGATAAACTTGTCAAATATGTAAACTTGGTGGTGAAACTATGAAATGGTTATGAGATGGTGTACATGTGTAAAAAGATGATACTTAGGGGGGGAGAGGGTAATTAGAGAAATCCTAGAGATACTTAACCCTAATCCCTTTTCACTAATCATTTGCACACAAACAAAACACGTACTTGCAATTCTCTAATCCCCTAGCAATCATCATCACCACCATCATTGGCACAAGGCATTCATCACTTTCAATTCCTCCTTTTCTCTAGAATCATTCAAGGTATTATTGTAATACTTGTAAACCTAATTGATTGTTTGATCATTATCAATTCTTGATTGTGTGTTCATGAAAACCCTAGCTCTCATATGATACTTCTGTGATTTTGATTTGATTCTGAATTATTGATGATGATGATGAGTAGTTGAACGTTTGATGGGTTGTTCTTATGATGATTGTTATTGTTAAGTATTGGTGAATTGATATGTTCTTGCACTGTGAAAAATCATGAACTAGAGTTTAGAATGATCTTTGAAACGTATCTGTTGATGTTGAAACGTGTTGATGTTGAAACGTAACTGTTCTAATCGCATTGCTTGTAGACCGAATTTTTGTGAATGTGCCTATTGTCTGAGGTTTAATCAAACACATGGTCCGACCTTTCTAGTTGCGATGTGTCCGAGTTTTGTGACTAGTATAATGGCCCGAGTTTTTAACCATGGATGCTTGTCCGACTTTTGTCCTTGGGATGAAGTCCGAGCTTTAACCCCACTCTTATAGTCCGAGTTCTTTGTAAATGAAAGTGGTCCGAGCTTTAATCATTTGAGTGGTCCGAAGTTAATGGGAAGTAAGATGTCCGAATTATATACATCACATGAAGTCCGAGTTTCTTAAACAAAATGGTGGTCCGACTTTTTGTAAAAGATAGAGGGTCCGAGCTTTCAAACTAGTCCGAGTTTCTTGGCCCCAAAACACCTAGTCCGAGTTTTACTTCCCACTTGTTGTCCGACCTTCAATAACACCCCATGGTCCGAGTTTCTTTAGGTGTTGTTGTCCGACTTTGTGAGGGTTGAAACATGGTCCGAATTTTAAGTATGAGATAAAGGGGAGTCCGAGTTTCAGTGGGTGATGTGTCCGAATTTATATACTTGGTAATGTTGTCCGAATCTTTATGAGTGGAATGAATAGCTCCGACTTTTATTGATGCATGTATTATCCGAATTTTTGAATATATTGTGTGTCCGAGCTTTTAACATAAGGAGCATGGTCCATTGGTTAAGATATTAACCTGGTTAACCTTGTTAAGTGGATAACATTACTAGCTATTAACTCAGTTAAGTTGAGTTGATGAATTATGTTTGTCAATTAACCCTGTTAACTCTATTAACTCAGTTAAGGTATGTAACCCTGTTTAATATGTAACACTGATGGCTTGCTAGCTCTGTTAATTGATTTACATGATTAATTATTATTTCCTGTTAAGAAAGATAACCATGCTAAGCTTGCTAACCTTGTTAAGTATGTGGATCTGTTTAGCCTGATGACCCTTAAAGGGTGTTATTGAGTAACTAGGTTAGAATTGACCAAGAACTCTATCATATGATGCATGATTGGATGAACGTGAAATAATTGTTATGCGTTACATGACGATGATTGCTTAAACACACTTTGTGACATAGATGGCATGTGAATACGATGAACTGATTACATGATGTATGATTCTATATGCGTATAATCGTATGATACTGAATGCAACTGTATGATTCTGCATGCGTGAACATTCTATGTGATATCATCATGTACACAATAAACACACAAGACACAACTGCTTGAATGTCAATGATTTGCACACCCTAATTTGATGCAAACACTTACATCGTATCATGTGCAACATATCCTAGGTCGTGTGTCACGGACTTAGACATTTGATAAACCCTAGAGCATAGCATACCGAGCAAACCAAGGTGAGTTCACACAGCCAAGGCATGGGGTTCCCGGGTGGGAATGGGATTTGATGAACTATTGTATATACTTCGCTGATAGAACTACGACTAGACTAGTAACACTTATTGAACTGATCTTCGCACACCTGCCAAGGGTTGGCCGCGATATTATGACTGACTTCGCACACCTGCCTTTGGAAGGCCGCGAACTGAAATTTACTAATCTTTGCACACCTGCCTAGGAGGCCGCGATACAGATAAACCTAGTCTAGAATACTCGGGATGAACATCCCCTAATATCTTCGCATACCTGCCTGGGAGGCCGCGATGGGAATTAATACGATACATGACATAACGAACGAACATACTACTACTCACTCTATACTATTACTGAACTGTTAACTGTGAACTCGCTCAACTAGTTGTTGATCATCTGTTACATGCCTTGCAGGTCGTTAGATACATGGAGCTTGCACAGGGAGAAGCTGGTCGTTGTGGGCTTGGATCGTGATTATCTTGTTAAACACTTATGATACTTGATACTTATTTACGATGGGTTTTATTTATACGCTTCCGCTAAACAATGATAACTTACTTACGTTTTTGGAACACCTTTCATATGGATTTTGGTTTGGGTTTAATGGCAATTACTTTTACTATATATCTATTGTTCTATATGATTTGGTGGCTTGATCCTGGTCATGTCACGCCTCCTAGCGGTGGTACTCCGCGTGTGGATTTTGGGGGTGTGACAGATTGGTATCAGAGCCATTGGTTATAGAGAACTTGGTTTTAATATGGGAAAACGTTTTTATTAAAACCAGACTATAACCAGAACAGTGCTCTCAACGATCCACAACGACGCTTCGCTCCACGTGCAAGACTCAACATCCTAGGTAATAAGGTTTATGTTTATTGCCTACATGCTAGAATTGCATAGAACTTTGCTCGTAGTATGCTTACATTACTTTGCTCACTACTTGATACTGCTTGAGAACACCTATGTGCCTACACTTTTCTGTCATCGCACTACTCGCGAACCATTCATACTTATGCTACCTTTACTGTTCGATCATGTCTGGACGTGTTAACATGACTCAAGCCCAGTTGACGGCTCTCATTAGCGAACAAGTTGCTGCGGCACTTGCAGCCGCACAAGCAGGAGGTATAACCTGCTATTCCAGACCTATCCTAGGATGTTATATCCTACTCTCGTGACCCAACTCTCGCGCTTAACCTTGACCTATCTTTCTCGCGCAACGGGTCGGAACGCACAGCAACCTGTCTGCACATTCAAGAACTTCATGGACTGTCGTCCAAGCACATTCAGTGGCACAGAAGGAGCTGTGGGACTACTCCATTGGTTTGGGAAGCTCGAGTCAGTATTCGAGATGTGTGAATGCCCTGAGGCTCGCAGGGTCAAGTACGCCACTGGTACTTTGGAAGGAATCGCGCTAACCTGGTGGAACGCGCAAGTACAGATACTAGGGTTGGCAGCTGCTAACGCCACCCCCTGGAACGAATTCAAAGAACGCATTAAAAGGGAATATTGCACGCGTGATGACATCCACAAGTTGGAAGTGGAGCTTTACCATTTGAAAATGACGGGGTCAGAAATTGAAGCTTATACGAAACGGTCAAACGAACTGGCCATCTTGTGTCCAACCATGGTGGACCCTCCAAGCAAGCGTATCGAATTGTACCTCAAGGGTCTAGCCTCAGAGATTCAGAGCCATGCTACATCAGCTAACCTCGACAATATCCAAGACATTCAGCGTCTTGCTCATCGCCTCACGGATCAGGCAGTGGAACAGAACAGGCTGCCTAGTTGTATCAGCGCTATTACTACCGCTACCACTACTGCTACTCCCGCTACTCCTAGTGACAACAAGTAGAAATGGGATGGGTATTGCAGCAAGGGTTCAGCTACCATTCAGTCTCAAGCACAGCAGCGGCGCAAGAATAGTGATCACCAGAGCCGAGTCAGCCAACTTCTGGTGGTCAGGGGCAGGGTGGATATCGGGGAATTCACCCAATGTGTAACTAATGCAACAGACAACACGGTGGTTAGTGCAACGAGGGACGTTGCCAGAGGTGTCTCAAGATGGGCCATGAAGCTAAGGATTCAGGAGCCCACGGCCTGCAAATCGGAATCGCCAGCAGCAACAGCAAGCAGAAATCCTATGCAAAGAAAAGGTTGTTCGCATTCCTCGTTCTGGTCAAGAACCTCTCGAAGTTCAAGGCGACAAGAGTGGTGCTGTGGTTGGCATCACCTCTTTCTTGAAGGCTCGGAAATGTTTGCGGAAGGGCCACACCGCAATTTTGGCTCTCGCTACTGACGCATCAGCGAAAGAAAAGAAGTTGGAAGACCATCCAGTTGTACGCGACTTTCCTCAAGTGTTTCCTGAAGATTTACCTGGTCTACCGCCTCATCTTCAGGACGAATTTCAAATCGAGCTCACTCCAGGAGCAGCACCCATAGCTCGAGCACCGTATCGCTTAGCTCCTCCAGAACCGGAAGAACTATCGACGCAGCTACAAGAAATCTTGGATAAGGGATTTATCCGACCTATCTCTTCGCCTTGGGGAGCTACAAGAACTCTTGGATACCAATTATCTGTGAAAAAGAAGGATGGCACCTTCAGGATGTGAAATTGATTACCGTGAACTGAACAAGGTCACAGTGAAGAACCGTTATCCTCTTCCATGCATTGACGACTTATTCGACCAGTTGCAAGGGTCGAGTTACTACTCCAAGGTTGATCTAAGGTCTGGTTATCACCAGCTGAGAGTCCGGGATGAGGACGTCTCCAAGACAGCATTCGGAACTCGCTACAGTCACTACGAGTTTCTAAGTCATGCCATTTGGGCTTACGAATGCGCCGGCAATTTTCATGGATCTTATGAACAGGGTGTGCAAACCGTATCTTGACAAGTTCGTCATTGTCTTCATCGACGACATTCTGATCTACTCCAAGAGTCAGGAGGAACACGAGCAGCACTTACGTCTTATCTTGGAACTCCTTCGAAAGGAGCAATTGTACGCAAAGTTTTCTAAATGCGACTTCTGGCTTCGTGAAGTCCACTTTCTAGGCCATGTGGTGAACAGGGATGGGATTCATGTCGATCCATCCAAGGTGGATTCGATCAAGAACTGGCCTGCACCGCGTACACCAACAGAAATAAGCCAATTCTTGGGTTTGGCGGGGTATTACAGGCGATTCATCAAAGACTTTTCGAAGATCGTGCAACCGCTTACTATGCTGACACAGAAAGGTGTCACCTACCGTTGGGGAGATTCCCAAGAGACCGCTTTTCAGTACCTAAAGGATAGGCTTAGCAGTGCACCTATTCTCTCATTGCCAGAGGGCACGGACGATTTTGTAGTCTATTGTGACGCATCGATACAGGGGCTTGGTTGTGTATTGATGCAGCGGGATAAAGTTATTGCTTACGCTTCGCGGCAACTCAAGATTCATGAACGGAACTGCACGACGCATGATTTAGAGCTGGGAGCTGTTGTTTTCGCGCTTAAGATATGGCGGCACTACCTGTACGGTACCAGGTGCACGATTTACACCGATCACAGGAGTCTCGAGCATATTCTTAAGCAAAAGGATTTGAACATGCGTCAACGGAGATGGGTTGAACTACTGAACGACTACGAATGCGCTATCAAGTATCATCCAAGCAAGGCCAATGTTGTGGCCGACGCCCTTAGTCGAAAAGACACCCTACCTAAGCGCGTGCGAGCGCTACAGCTTACTATTCAGTCCAGTCTTCCTGCACAGATACGAGCTGCTCAGATAGAAGCATTGGAACCCGAAAACGTCATGGCTGAAGCCTTACGCGGTTCAAGGCAACGAATGGAACAAAAGGAAGACGGCGCCTACTATGTAACGGGGCGTATTTGGGTCCCACTTTATGGCGGTTTACGAGAGCTTGTGATGGACGAAGCACACAAGTCTCGCTACTTGGTACGTCCAGGGTCGGATAAAATGTACCACGATCTCAAAACTACATATTGGTGGCCTAGCATGAAGGCCCACATCGCTACTTACGTCGGCAAGTGTTTGACCTGTGCCAGAGTCAAGGTTGAATATCAGAAACCCGCAGGCCTACTTCAGCAACCCAGGATACCACAGTGGAAATGGGAATAAATTTCCATGGATTTTGTTACAGACCTACCCAGATCCCAGCGTGGGAATGATACTATATGGGTGATCGTGGATCGACTCACCAAGTCTGCACACTTCCTGGCTATAAAGGAAACGGATAAATTCTCCACTCTCGCAGACATCTATCTTAAAGAAGTTGTCTCGAGGCACGGGGTGCCCATTTCCATCATTTCGGATCGGGATGCACGATTCACGTCAGAGCTATGGCAAGCGATGCACAAATCTTTCGGCTCACGATTAGACATGAGCACAGCATATCATCCTCAGACGGATGGGCAGTCTGAGCGAACGATCCAGACTCTTGAAGACATGCTTCGGGCATGTGTTATCGATTTCGGCAACGGCTGGGAAAAGCATCTCCCTTTGGTGGAGTTTTCGTATAATAACAGTTATCACACCAGCATACAAGCCGCTCCATTCGAGGCATTGTACGGACGTAAATGCCGGTCACCTCTCTGTTGGGTAGAGGTGGGGGATAGTCAGATTACGGGTCTAGAGATTGTAGTGGACGCCACAGAAAAGATTGCACAGATACGACAACGCATGGCGGCAGCACGCGACCGTCAGAAAGCATACGCGGATAAGCGTAAGAAACCGTTGGAATTTCAGGTCGGGGACCGGGTTTTACTTAAAGTCTCACCCTGGAAGGGTGTGGTTCGTTTTGGCAAACGAGGCAAACTCAATCCGCGGTATGTCGGACCATTCGAGATTATAGAAAGAATAGGCCCAGTAGCCTACAGATTGAACCTACCAGCAGAACTCGGTGCAGTTCATAATGTTTTTCACGTGTCTAATCTGAAGAAGTGCCTGTCAGATGAGACCTTTATCATTCCTTTTAAGGAACTCACTATCGACGAGCGGTTGCAGTTCGTCGAGGAGCCAGTTGAAATCACGGACCGGGATGTTAAGGTCCTCAAACACAAGAGAATCCCTCTTGTCCGAGTTCGTTGGAACTCCCGACGTGGCCCAGAGTACACCTGGGAACGCGAAGACCAAATGAAAGAAAAGTACCCCCAGTTATTCGAAACCAATGCAACCACTACTGAGGCTGAAGCTACTACTACTGAATTTCGGGACGAAATACCAAATCAACGGGGGGATGATGTGACACCCCAGGAAAACCAGTAAACAATACAACTTACCTAGCTTCCTCAGTGAGTGCGTACCAAATTTCGGGACGAAATTTCTTTTAAGTTGGGGATAATGTGACAACTCGAATTTCCAAGATTTCCATTTCGCATTTATTGCACGTTCTTGTATTGTCTAGTTGATTATTTGCACAATTAATTGCTATGGAATTATGTACGTTTTGATGAAATGAATCGTATTGTGTGATTGTGCATGGTTATGTGTTAATGGTGATAAACTTGTCAAATATGTAAACTTGGTGGTGAAACTATGAAATGGTTATGAGATGGTGTACATGTGTAAAAAGATGATACTTAGGGGGGGAGAGGGTAATTAGAGAAATCCTAGAGATACTTAACCCTAATCCCTTTTCACTAATCATTTGCACACAAACAAAACACGTACTTGCAATTCTCTAATCCCCTAGCAATCATCATCACCACCATCATTGGCACAAGGCATTCATCACTTTCAATTCCTCCTTTTCTCTAGAATCATTCAAGGTATTATTGTAATACTTGTAAACCTAATTGATTGTTTGATCATTATCAATTCTTGATTGTGTGTTCATGAAAACCCTAGCTCTCATATGATACTTCTGTGATTTTGATTTGATTCTGAATTATTGATGATGATGATAAGTAGTTGAACGTTTGATGGGTTGTTCTTATGATGATTGTTATTGTTAAGTATTGGTGAATTGATATGTTCTTGCACTGTGAAAAATCATGAACTAGAGTTTAGAATGATCTTTGAAACGTATCTGTTGATGTTGAAACGTGTTGATGTTGAAACGTAACTGTTCTAATCGTATTGCTTGTAGACCGAATTTTTGTGAATGTGCATATTGTCTGAGGTTTAATCAAACACATGGTCCGACCTTTCTAGTTGCGATGTGTCCGAGTTTTGTGACTAGTATAATGGCCCGAGTTTTTAACCATGGATGCTTGTCCGACTTTTGTCCTTGGGATGAAGTCCGAGCTTTAACCCCACTCTTATAGTCCGAGTTCTTTGTAAATGAAAGTGGTCCGAGCTTTAATCATTTGAGTGGTCCGAAGTTAATGGGAAGTAAGATGTCCGAATTATATACATCACATGAAGTCCGAGTTTCTTAAACAAAATGGTGGTCCGACTTTTTGTAAAAGATAGAGGGTCCGAGCTTTCAAACTAGTCCGAGTTTCTTGGCCCCAAAACACCTAGTCCGAGTTTTACTTCCCACTTGTTGTCCGACCTTCAATAACACCCCATGGTCCGAGTTTCTTTAGGTGTTGTTGTCCGACTTTGTGAGGGTTGAAACATGGTCCGAATTTTAAGTATGAGATAAAGGGGAGTCCGAGTTTCAGTGGGTGATGTGTCCGAATTTCTATACTTGGTAATGTTGTCCGAATCTTTATGAGTGGAATGAATAGCTCCGACTTTTATTGATGCATGTATTATCCGAATTTTTGAATATATTGTGTGTCCGAGCTTTTAACATAAGGAGCATGGTCCATTGGTTAAGATATTAACCTGGTTAACCTTGTTAAGTGGATAACATTACTAGCTATTAACTCAGTTAAGTTGAGTTGATGAATTATGTTTGTCAATTAACCCTGTTAACTCTATTAACTCAGTTAAGGTATGTAACCCTGTTTAATATGTAACACTGATGGCTTGCTAGCTCTGTTAATTGATTTACATGATTAATTATTATTTCCTGTTAAGAAAGATAACCATGCTAAGCTTGCTAACCTTGTTAAGTATGTGGATCTGTTTAGCCTGATGACCCTTAAAGGGTGTTATTGAGTAACTAGGTTAGAATTGACCAAGAACTCTATCATATGATGCATGATTGGATGAACGTGAAATAATTGTTATGCGTTACATGACGATGATTGCTTAAACACACTTTGTGACATAGATGGCATGTGAATACGATGAACTGATTACATGATGTATGATTCTATATGCGTATAATCGTATGATACTGAATGCAACTGTATGATTCTGCATGCGTGAACATTCTATGTGATATCATCATGTACACAATAAACACACAAGACACAACTGCTTGAATGTCAATGATTTGCACACCCTAATTTGATGCAAACACTTACATCGTATCATGTGCAACATATCCTAGGTCGTGTGTCACGGACTTAGACATTTGATAAACCCTAGAGCATAGCATACCGAGCAAACCAAGGTGAGTTCACACAGCCAAGGCATGGGGTTCCCGGGTGGGAATGGGATTTGATGAACTATTGTATATACTTCGCTGATAGAACTACGACTAGACTAGTAACACTTATTGAACTGATCTTCGCACACCTGCCAAGGGTTGGCCGCGATATTATGACTGACTTCGCACACCTGCCTTTGGAAGGCCGCGAACTGAAATTTACTAATCTTTGCACACCTGCCTAGGAGGCCGCGATACAGATAAACCTAGTCTAGAATACTCGGGATGAACATCCCCTAATATCTTCGCATACCTGCCTGGGAGGCCGCGATGGGAATTAATACGATACATGACATAACGAACGAACATACTACTACTCACTCTATACTATTACTGAACTGTTAACTGTGAACTCGCTCAACTAGTTGTTGATCATCTGTTACATGCCTTGCAGGTCGTTAGATACATGGAGCTTGCACAGGGAGAAGCTGGTCGTTGTGGGCTTGGATCGTGATTATCTTGTTAAACACTTATGATACTTGATACTTATTTACGATGGGTTTTATTTATACGCTTCCGCTAAACAATGATAACTTACTTACGTTTTTGGAACACCTTTCATATGGATTTTGGTTTGGGTTTAATGGCAATTACTTTTACTATATATCTATTGTTCTATATGATTTGGTGGCTTGATCCTGGTCATGTCACGCCTCCTAGCGGTGGTACTCCGCGTGTGGATTTTGGGGGTGTGACAGATTGGTATCAGAGCCATTGGTTATAGAGAACTTGGTTTTAATATGGGAAAACGTTTTTATTAAAACCAGACTATAACCAGAACAGTGCTCTCAACGATCCACAACGACGCTTCGCTCCACGTGCAAGACTCAACATCCTAGGTAATAAGGTTTATGTTTATTGCCTACATGCTAGAATTGCATAGAACTTTGCTCGTAGTATGCTTACATTACTTTGCTCACTACTTGATACTGCTTGAGAACACCTATGTGCCTACACTTTTCTGTCATCGCACTACTCGCGAACCATTCATACTTATGCTACCTTTACTGTTCGATCATGTCTGGACGTGTTAACATGACTCAAGCCCAGTTGACGGCTCTCATTAGCGAACAAGTTGCTGCGGCACTTGCAGCCGCACAAGCAGGAGGTATAACCTGCTATTCCAGACCTATCCTAGGATGTTATATCCTACTCTCGTGACCCAACTCTCGCGCTTAACCTTGACCTATCTTTCTCGCGCAACGGGTCGGAACGCACAGCAACCTGTCTGCACATTCAAGAACTTCATGGACTGTCGTCCAAGCACATTCAGTGGCACAGAAGGAGCTGTGGGACTACTCCATTGGTTTGGGAAGCTCGAGTCAGTATTCGAGATGTGTGAATGCCCTGAGGCTCGCAGGGTCAAGTACGCCACTGGTACTTTGGAAGGAATCGCGCTAACCTGGTGGAACGCGCAAGTACAGATACTAGGGTTGGCAGCTGCTAACGCCACCCCCTGGAACGAATTCAAAGAACGCATTAAAAGGGAATATTGCACGCGTGATGACATCCACAAGTTGGAAGTGGAGCTTTACCATTTGAAAATGACGGGGTCAGAAATTGAAGCTTATACGAAACGGTCAAACGAACTGGCCATCTTGTGTCCAACCATGGTGGACCCTCCAAGCAAGCGTATCGAATTGTACCTCAAGGGTCTAGCCTCAGAGATTCAGAGCCATGCTACATCAGCTAACCTCGACAATATCCAAGACATTCAGCGTCTTGCTCATCGCCTCACGGATCAGGCAGTGGAACAGAACAGGCTGCCTAGTTGTATCAGCGCTATTACTACCGCTACCACTACTGCTACTCCCGCTACTCCTAGTGACAACAAGTAGAAATGGGATGGGTATTGCAGCAAGGGTTCAGCTACCATTCAGTCTCAAGCACAGCAGCGGCGCAAGAATAGTGATCACCAGAGCCGAGTCAGCCAACTTCTGGTGGTCAGGGGCAGGGTGGATATCGGGGAATTCACCCAATGTGTAACTAATGCAACAGACAACACGGTGGTTAGTGCAACGAGGGACGTTGCCAGAGGTGTCTCAAGATGGGCCATGAAGCTAAGGATTCAGGAGCCCACGGCCTGCAAATCGGAATCGCCAGCAGCAACAGCAAGCAGAAATCCTATGCAAAGAAAAGGTTGTTCGCATTCCTCGTTCTGGTCAAGAACCTCTCGAAGTTCAAGGCGACAAGAGTGGTGCTGTGGTTGGCATCACCTCTTTCTTGAAGGCTCGGAAATGTTTGCGGAAGGGCCACACCGCAATTTTGGCTCTCGCTACTGACGCATCAGCGAAAGAAAAGAAGTTGGAAGACCATCCAGTTGTACGCGACTTTCCTCAAGTGTTTCCTGAAGATTTACCTGGTCTACCGCCTCATCGTCAGGACGAAATTCAAATCGAGCTCACTCCAGGAGCAGCACCCATAGCTCGAGCACCGTATCGCTTAGCTCCTCCAGAACCGGAAGAACTATCGACGCAGCTACAAGAAATCTTGGATAAGGGATTTATCCGACCTATCTCTTCGCCTTGGGGAGCTACAAGAACTCTTGGATACCAATTATCTGTGAAAAAGAAGGATGGCACCTTCAGGATGTGAAATTGATTATCGTGAACTGAACAAGGTCACAGTGAAGAACCGTTATCCTCTTCCATGCATTGACGACTTATTCGACCAGTTGCAAGGGTCGAGTTACTACTCCAAGGTTGATCTAAGGTCTGGTTATCACCAGCTGAGAGTCCGGGATGAGGACGTCTCCAAGACAGCATTCGGAACTCGCTACAGTCACTACGAGTTTCTAAGTCATGCCATTTGGGCTTACGAATGCGCCGGCAGTTTTCATGGATCTTATGAACAGGGTGTGCAAACCGTATCTTGACAAGTTCGTCATTGTCTTCATCGACGACATTCTGATCTACTCCAAGAGTCAGGAGGAACACGAGCAGCACTTACGTCTTATCTTGGAACTCCTTCGAAAGGAGCAATTGTACGCAAAGTTTTCTAAATGCGACTTCTGGCTTCGTGAAGTCCACTTTCTAGGCCATGTGGTGAACAGGGATGGGATTCATGTCGATCCATCCAAGGTGGATTCGATCAAGAACTGGCCTGCACCGCGTACACCAACAGAAATACGCCAATTCTTGGGTTTGGCGGGGTATTACAGGCGATTCATCAAAGACTTTTCAAAGATCGCGCAACCGCTTACTATGCTGACACAGAAAGGTGTCACCTACCGTTGGGGAGATTCCCAAGAGACCGCTTTTCAGTACCTAAAGGATAGGCTTAGCAGTGCACCTATTCTCTCATTGCCAGAGGGCACGGACGATTTTGTAGTCTATTGTGACGCATCGATACAGGGGCTTGGTTGTGTATTGATGCAGCGGGATAAAGTTATTGCTTACGCTTCGCGGCAACTCAAGATTCATGAACGGAACTGCACGACGCATGATTTAGAGCTGGGAGCTGTTGTTTTCGCGCTTAAGATATGGCGGCACTACCTGTACGGTACCAGGTGCACGATTTACACCGATCACAGGAGTCTCGAGCATATTTTTAAGCAAAAGGATTTGAACATGCGTCAACGGAGATGGGTTGAACTACTGAACGACTACGAATGCGCTATCAAGTATCATCCAAGCAAGGCCAATGTTGTGGCCGACGCCCTTAGTCGAAAAGACACCCTACCTAAGCGCGTGCGAGCGCTACAGCTTACTATTCAGTCCAGTCTTCCTGCACAGATACGAGCTGCTCAGATAGAAGCATTGGAACCCGAAAACGTCATGGCTGAAGCCTTACGCGGTTCAAGGCAACGAATGGAACAAAAGGAAGACGGCGCCTACTATGTAACGGGGCGTATTTGGGTCCCACTTTATGGCGGTTTACGAGAGCTTGTGATGGACGAAGCACACAAGTCTCGCTACTTGGTACGTCCAGGGTCGGATAAAATGTACCACGATCTCAAAACTACATATTGGTGGCCTAGCATGAAGGCCCACATCGCTACTTACGTCGGCAAGTGTTTGACCTGTGCCAGAGTCAAGGTTGAATATCAGAAACCCGCAGGCCTACTTCAGCAACCCAGGATACCACAGTGGAAATGGGAATAAATTTCCATGGATTTTGTTACAGACCTACCCAGATCCCAGCGTGGGAATGATACTATATGGGTGATCGTGGATCGACTCACCAAGTCTGCACACTTCCTGGCTATAAAGGAAACGGATAAATTCTCCACTCTCGCAGACATCTATCTTAAAGAAGTTGTCTCGAGGCACGGGGTGCCCATTTCCATCATTTCGGATCGGGATGCACGATTCACGTCAGAGCTATGGCAAGCGATGCACAAATCTTTCGGCTCACGATTAGACATGAGCACAGCATATCATCCTCAGACGGATGGGCAGTCTGAGCGAACAATCCAGACTCTTGAAGACATGCTTCGGGCATGTGTTATCGATTTCGGCAACGGCTGGGAAAAGCATCTCCCTTTGGTGGAGTTTTCGTATAATAACAGTTATCACACCAGCATACAAGCCGCTCCATTCGAGGCATTGTACGGACGTAAATGCCGGTCACCTCTCTGTTGGGTAGAGGTGGGGGATAGTCAGATTACGGGTCTAGAGATTGTAGTGGACGCCACAGAAAAGATTGCACAGATACGACAACGCATGGCGGCAGCACGCGACCGTCAGAAAGCATACGCGGATAAGCGTAAGAAACCGTTGGAATTTCAGGTCGGGGACCGGGTTTTACTTAAAGTCTCACCCTGGAAGGGTGTGGTTCGTTTTGGCAAACGAGGCAAACTCAATCCGCGGTATGTCGGACCATTCGAGATTATAGAAAGAATAGGCCCAGTAGCCTACAGATTGAACCTACCAGCAGAACTCGGTGCAGTTCATAATGTTTTTCACGTGTCTAATCTGAAGAAGTGCCTGTCAGATGAGACCCTTATCATTCCTTTTAAGGAACTCACTATCGACGAGCGGTTGCAGTTCGTCGAGGAGCCAGTTGAAATCACGGACCGGGATGTTAAGGTCCTCAAACACAAGAGAATCCCTCTTGTCCGAGTTCGTTGGAATTCCCGACGTGGCCCAGAGTACACCTGGGAACGCGAAGACCAAATGAAAGAAAAGTACCCCCAGTTATTCGAAACCAATGCAACCACTACTGAGGCTGAAGCTACTACTACTGAATTTCGGGACGAAATACCAAATCCACGGGGGGATGATGTGACACCCCAGGAAAACCAGTAAACAATACAACTTACCTAGCTTCCTCAGTGAGTGCGTACCAAATTTTGGGACGAAATTTCTTTTAAGTTGGGGATAATGTGACAACTCGAATTTCCAAGATTTCCATTTCGCATTTATTGCACGTTCTTGTATTGTCTAGTTGATTATTTGCACAATTAATTGCTATGGAATTATGTACGTTTTGATGAAATGAATCGTATTGTGTGATTGTGCATGGTTATGTGTTAATGGTGATAAACTTGTCAAATATGTAAACTTGGTGGTGAAACTATGAAATGGTTATGAGATGGTGTACATGTGTAAAAAGATGATACTTAGGGGGGGAGAGGGTAATTAGAGAAATCCTAGAGATACTTAACCCTAATCCCTTTTCACTAATCATTTGCACACAAACAAAACACGTACTTGCAATTCTCTAATCCCCTAGCAATCATCATCACCACCATCATTGGCACAAGGCATTCATCACTTTCAATTCCTCCTTTTCTCTAGAATCATTCAAGGTATTATTGTAATACTTGTAAACCTAATTGATTGTTTGATCATTATCAATTCTTGATTGTGTGTTCATGAAAACCCTAGCTCTCATATGATACTTCTGTGATTTTGATTTGATTCTGAATTATTGATGATGATGATAAGTAGTTGAACGTTTGATGGGTTGTTCTTATGATGATTGTTATTGTTAAGTATTGGTGAATTGATATGTTCTTGCACTGTGAAAAATCATGAACTAGAGTTTAGAATGATCTTTGAAACGTATCTGTTGATGTTGAAACGTGTTGATGTTGAAACGTAACTGTTCTAATCGTATTGCTTGTAGACCGAATTTTTGTGAATGTGCATATTGTCTGAGGTTTAATCAAACACATGGTCCGACCTTTCTAGTTGCGATGTGTCCGAGTTTTGTGACTAGTATAATGGCCCGAGTTTTTAACCATGGATGCTTGTCCGACTTTTGTCCTTGGGATGAAGTCCGAGCTTTAACCCCACTCTTATAGTCCGAGTTCTTTGTAAATGAAAGTGGTCCGAGCTTTAATCATTTGAGTGGTCCGAAGTTAATGGGAAGTAAGATGTCCGAATTATATACATCACATGAAGTCCGAGTTTCTTAAACAAAATGGTGGTCCGACTTTTTGTAAAAGATAGAGGGTCCGAGCTTTCAAACTAGTCCGAGTTTCTTGGCCCCAAAACACCTAGTCCGAGTTTTACTTCCCACTTGTTGTCCGACCTTCAATAACACCCCATGGTCCGAGTTTCTTTAGGTGTTGTTGTCCGACTTTGTGAGGGTTGAAACATGGTCCGAATTTTAAGTATGAGATAAAGGGGAGTCCGAGTTTCAGTGGGTGATGTGTCCGAATTTCTATACTTGGTAATGTTGTCCGAATCTTTATGAGTGGAATGAATAGCTCCGACTTTTATTGATGCATGTATTATCCGAATTTTTGAATATATTGTGTGTCCGAGCTTTTAACATAAGGAGCATGGTCCATTGGTTAAGATATTAACCTGGTTAACCTTGTTAAGTGGATAACATTACTAGCTATTAACTCAGTTAAGTTGAGTTGATGAATTATGTTTGTCAATTAACCCTGTTAACTCTATTAACTCAGTTAAGGTATGTAACCCTGTTTAATATGTAACACTGATGGCTTGCTAGCTCTGTTAATTGATTTACATGATTAATTATTATTTCCTGTTAAGAAAGATAACCATGCTAAGCTTGCTAACCTTGTTAAGTATGTGGATCTGTTTAGCCTGATGACCCTTAAAGGGTGTTATTGAGTAACTAGGTTAGAATTGACCAAGAACTCTATCATATGATGCATGATTGGATGAACGTGAAATAATTGTTATGCGTTACATGACGATGATTGCTTAAACACACTTTGTGACATAGATGGCATGTGAATACGATGAACTGATTACATGATGTATGATTCTATATGCGTATAATCGTATGATACTGAATGCAACTGTATGATTCTGCATGCGTGAACATTCTATGTGATATCATCATGTACACAATAAACACACAAGACACAACTGCTTGAATGTCAATGATTTGCACACCCTAATTTGATGCAAACACTTACATCGTATCATGTGCAACATATCCTAGGTCGTGTGTCACGGACTTAGACATTTAATAAACCCTAGAGCATAGCATACCGAGCAAACCAAGGTGAGTTCACACAGCCAAGGCATGGGGTTCCCGGGTGGGAATGGGATTTGATGAACTATTGTATATACTTCGCTGATAGAACTACGACTAGACTAGTAACACTTATTGAACTGATCTTCGCACACCTGCCAAGGGTTGGAGTAGGCCCGCTGGTTTCTGATACTCTGCCTTGACTCTTGCACAGGTCAAGCATTTGCTGACATAGGTAGCGATGTGGGCCTTCATGCTAGGCCACCAATAAGTAGTTCTGATGTCGTGGTACATTTTATCCGACCCTGGTTGTACCGAGTAGCGAGACTTGTGAGCTTCATCCATTACCAGCTCGCGTAAGTTTCCATAAAGTGGAACCCAAATACGCCCTGTTACATAGTAAGCGCCGTCTTCCTTCTGTTCCAACCGCTGCCTTGAGCCACGTAAGGCTTCAACCCTGACGTTTTCTGGTTTCAATGCTTCTACCTGAGCATCTCGCATCTGTGCTGGAAGACTAGACTGAATGGTGAGCTGCAATGCTCGTACGCGCTTAGGTGTAGTGTCTTTCCGACTAAGGGCGTCAGCCACAACATTGGCTTTGCCTGGATGGTACTTGATAGCGCATTCGTAATCATTCAAAAGTTCGACCCATCTTCGTTGACGCATGTTCAAATCCTTTTGCTTAAGGATATGCTCGAGACTTCTGTGATCGGTGTAAATAGTGCACTTGGTACCGTACAGGTAGTGTCCCCATATCTTAAGCGCGAAAACAACAGCTCCCAGCTCTAAATCGTGCGTCGTGTAGTTCCGTTCATGAACCTTGAGTTGACGAGAAGCGTAGGCAATAACTTTATCCTGTTGCATCAATACACACCCAAGACCCTGTATCGACGCGTCACAATAAACCACAAAATCATCCGTGCCCTCTGGCAATGAGAGAATAGGTTCGCTGCAAAGCCTATCCTTTAGGTACTGGAAAGCGGTTTCCTAGGGATCTCCCTAACGGTAGGTGACACCCTTCTGTGTCAGTAGTGTAAGCGGCTGTGCGATCTTCGAGAAGTCTTTGATAAATCGTCTGTAGTAACCCGCCAAACCCAAGAATTGGCGTATTTCCGTTGGAGTGCGAGGCGCAGGCCAGTTTCTGATCGAATCTACCTTGGATGGATCGACATGGATCCCATCCTTGTTAACCACGTGGCCTAGAAAGTGGACTTCACGAAGCCAGAAGTCGCATTTTGAAAACTTGGCGTAAAGTTGTTCCTTTCGAAGAAGTTCCAAGATAAGTCGTAGATGCTGCTCGTGTTCCTCCTGACTCTTGGAGTAGATCAGGATGTCGTTAATGAAAACTATCACAAACTTGTCTAGGTAGGGTTTGCACACCCTGTTCATCAAATCCATGAAGACTTCAGGCGCGTTCGTTAGCCCGAATGGCATGACAAGAAACTCATAGTGACCGTAGCGAGTTCTGAAAGCTGTTTTGGAGACGTCCTCATCCCGGACTCTCAGCTGATGGTAACCTGACCTCAGATCAATCTTGGAGTAGTAGCTCGACCCTTGCAACTGGTCGAATAAGTTGTCAATACGTGGAAGAGGATAACGGTTCTTCACCGTTACCTTGTTGAGTTCCCGGTAGTCTATGCACATCCTGAAGGTACCGTCCTTCTTTTTCACGAATAACACTGGAGCTCCCCAAGGCGAAGAGCTTGGACGAATAAAGCCCTTTTCCAAGAGCTCTTGTAGTTGCTTTGACAGTTCTTCCAGTTCAGTTGGAGCCAAACGATATGGTGCTCGAGCTATGGGTGCTGCTCCTGGAGCGAGCTCGATTTGAAATTCGACCTGACGATGAGGCGGTAGTCCAGGTAAATCTTCAGGAAACACTTGAGGAAAATCGCGTACAACTGGGATATCCTCTACTCTTTTCTCTTTCGTTGATGCATCAGTAACTACTGCCAAAATGGCGGTGTGACCCTTTCGCAAACAATTCTGAGCCTTCAAGAAGGAGATGATGCCAACCACAGCACCACTCTTGTCGCCTTGAACTTCGAGAGGTTCCTTGCGAGAACGAGGAATGCGAACTATCTTTTCCTTGCATAAGATCTCTGCGTGATGTTGGGATAACCAATCCATACCAATGACGATGTCGAAACTACCCAAAACTATGGGTATGAGATCGATCGAGAAGGTCTGACCAGCTAAGACGATGTTACAACCCTTGACTACAAGTGCGGCTCCTACACTTTTACCATTTGCTAACTCTACGACATGTTTGGTGTTTAGGGGTGTTGGTGTACGTTTTAACATTTGACTAACTTTTAAAGACACATAACTGGTATCCGCACCCGAATCAAACAAAACAGTAACGTAAAAGTCGTCGAGAAGAAACTTACCCATGACCACGTTAGGATCATTCCTTGCGTCACCTCGACCCAGCACAAAAGCACGTCCCCTTGCTTCGTTGCCATTGTTGTTACCATTGCCTTGATTGTTGTTGTTGTTGCGATTCTGGTTCTGGTTCAACTGGGGGCAATCACGCTTGTAATGACCTTCAGCCCCACACTGAAAACATCCCCTGTTGCCCCGCTATTGCTGCTGCTGCGGGTTTTGTGGAGCTGGTAATTGCAGTTGCTGGTTCTGATTCGCAGGCCGTGGACTCCTACAGTCTTTGGCCTCGTGACCCATCTTGAGGCACCTCTGACAACGACCCTTGTTGCACTGGCCGCTGTGATGCCTGTTACAGTTGTGACACTTGGGGTGAAATCCTTGATATCTTTTCTGCCTATGACCACCAGAAGATTGCTGACTAGGACTCTGGTAGTGGTCAGTCTTCTGTTGCTGAGCCTGGGACTGAACTGAAACTGATCCCTTACTGGAATCCCCCTCCCACTTTCTCTTATTGTCGCTGGGAGTAGCAGGAGTAGTCGCTGAAGTGGTAGCAGTAGTAGCGCTGATACGTTTCGGTAGTTTGTCCTGATCCACTGCCTGATCAGTGAGACGATGAGCTAGGCGTTGAACATCCTGGATGTTGTTATGATTAGCCGATGTCACGTGGCTTTGAATTTACGGTGCTAACCCCTTGAGATATAACTCGATACGCCTGATAGGTGGGTCCACCATAGTTGGACACAGAACAGCCAGCTCATTTGACCGCTTGGTATATGCCTCGATCTCCGACCCCGTCATCTTTAGATTGAAAAACTTCACTTCTAACTTGTAGATGTCGTCGCATGAGCAGTATTCCCTTTTGATCAATTCTTTGAATTCGTTCCAAGGGGTGGCGTTAGCAACTGCCAACCCTAGGAGTTGAACATGCGCGTTCCACCAAGTTAGCGCAATTCCTTCCAACGTGCCAGTGGCGTACTTGACCCTGCGAGCCTCAGGGCATTCACACATCTCGAATACCGACTCGAGCTTTTCAAACCAATGGAGTAGTCCCACTGCTCCTTCCGTGCCACTGAATGTGCCTGGACGACAGTCCATGAAGTTCTTGAATGTGCAGACAGGTTGTGGGGCGTGTTGACCTATTGGGTACGAATAGGACAAAGTTAAACACAAGAGTTAATGTAGGATCTAAAGATCCTAGTGTGAATCACATCCGCAGGGTATACTACCTGCTTGTGCAGCTGCAAGTGCCGCAACTACTTGTTCGTTGATCAGAGCCGTCAACTGGGCTTGAGTCATGTTCACACGTCCAGACATGATCTTCATAGTAAAAGTAAAATAAGTGAGAATGGTTCGCGAGTAGTGCGATGACAGAAGAGTGTAAGCACATAGTATTCTTATGTACTAGTGTCATGTTAACCTAAGCATACCCTGTGACAACTCGTACTTTAGACCTGTCTTGTAACGTTACGTGCGTATGTGAAAGCTTACTATCTAATGATTTTATGAAATGTTATGTGCCTTATGTGTTACGTGTATGTATGTCGTGTGCAATATGTATTGTGTGTATGTATTGCATGTTTGTGTTAAGCACACAACCCGAACCGCACAACACTTCACAATCGATCGCACAAGCCCTTTGGGCCGTGTTGCTTGGAATCGGACCAGAAGGGGGCAGCCATGAAGGGCCGGCCCACTTCTCTTCTACGCAAACAAACAAACACCCTTAAGGGGTTATTCTCTCATTTGTCACAAAACACAATACACACAAGAAACCCTAGTTCTTTCTCTCTCGCTCTCACGAACTCACGGCAGCCGGTTCTAGCACCTCGAAGACTTCTCGTTGTTGATTTGATCACCCTCTTATTCGGTTAGTGTATTGCTAGTGGTTTCATGATTTTCTATGGTATTTGTGTGTAGATGATGTTATAGCCGCATGTGTTTACCTAATGTTTTGGTGATGAGATGTGATTGATTATAATGCAATTGTTAAGGATTGATGTTCATATATTGGCTCGTATGTGTAGGATGTATGGATCATTATAGATTTGATAATCGATTGGTAACATTGATAAACTAGAATCAAAGGCTTGTTAATCGGCTCATGAACACGAAACCGGATTTAGTATTGTTCATGCTATGATATTGGTCATGCTAGGATTCATAAGAGTTTGCTTAGAAAATGCTTGTTTGATTGATATTATGCTAATTGAATTATTGGAATTGTGTTAATTGATAATTGCCAAATTGGAAACTATTGAATTGATCAAAAAGAATTAATTGAGATTGTAACTGATTTGCATAATTCATGGAAATTAGTTAATTGGTCGCACAAGACCTCTTGATCGTACAAGAGGTCCATTCGCACAAAGCTGATCCGATCACACATGTCACCCGGTCGCACAAGGGGTATTGAACGCACAAGATCCCCTGAATCGCACAAGGTTAGCGGATCCGTTTAACTGTTGGGCCGGTGGACATGTTGGGTTGGGCTGGTCAGATCGCACAACCCACATAAATCGTACAAGACCTGTCCAGTCGCACAACGCCGGCTGGATCGCACATGTTTAACGATTGGGCCTCTAAGCCCAATACGAGTCGCACAAGGCCGGTTTATGTTGTCTGGGCCGGAAGGTTATTGGGCTGGACTTGATCGCACAAGGTTAACCAAGTCGCACAAGGTTAACCGGGCCGCACAATATGTTGTTTAATTGTTTTGGGCCGAATATGTTAATGGATTGTTATGTATATGGGCCGGGGTATTGGATCGCACGACATGTTGTGGATCGCACAACATGTTGGGCCAGTTATTATTGGACTTCTTGATATTACTTGACTGCTAAGATGCTGCCATGATCAATACGTGATTATTAACGTGTTAACTTGTATGAAACGTACGTGCATTACTTGAGTCAAAGCCTGACTAGTGTGATAACCCTGTTAGGACGTGATTGATCACTGTTAGTTCAAGAACCCTCTTTTGGGTATCTGCCGAGCAAACCAAGGTGAGTTCACACTCTTACCAAGGCATGGGATTCCCGGGGTGTTGGGAATGGGATTGATAAGGATAAGGTTGAATAGATTCATACGGACACTGTTACTAGACTACCAAACCATCGTCCTCGGTTGTGCAGGACACATACGTAAAACCTACGTATAACTAAGTTACTCGCTATCCTCGGTTGTGAAGGATACTCACGTAAAGCCTGCGTGAACGGATACTCACTACTGCCTCGGTTGTGTCAACCACTTACGTAAAACCTACGTAAACCCCCACGTACCTTATCCTCGGTTGTGAAGGATACTTACGTAAATCCTGCGTAAACTTGTACGTATTACTGTTCTCGGTTGTGAAGAACACTTATGGTTACACATAGTCTAGTGGATTAACAACATGGGAAGCACCCATCAATAGAAACCTATATTGGCCCAGTAGAGCCTCTTGATACTCATGAATTTACTGTTACGCATTTACTTTCTGTGAACTCGCTCAACTAGTTGTTGACTCTCTGCTGCATGCCTTGCAGGACCTTAGGTACATTATGAAGCTTGCACAGGGAGGAGCAGGTCGTTGTTGGATACGGATTGTGAACAAACACTTATTACTTTTCATACATTAACATTATGTTTGGGTTTATACTTTATGCTTCCGCTACATTTACTTATGTTGGTTTTAACAAACACCTTTCGTATTGAAGGATAACTTTTACTATTTAACTACATGTTCAATATGATTGGTGGCTTGATCCTGGTCATGTCACGCCTCCAAGCGGTGGTACTCCGCGTGTGGATTTTGGGGGTGTGACAGATTGGTATCAGAGCCATTGGTTATAGAGAACTTGGTTTTAATATGGGAAAACGTTTTTATTAAAACCAGACTATAACCAGAACAGTGCTCTCAACGATCCACAACGACGCTTCGCTCCACGTGCAAGACTCGACATCCTAGGTAATAAGGTTTATGTTTATTGCCTGTTTGCTAAGAACTGCTTAGAACTTTGCTCGCATTACGCTTAGATACACATAACTTTATTACATGAGAATACCTACGTGCTTACGCTTTTCTGTCATCGCCCTACTCGCGAACCACTCTCACTTACGTTACTTTTACTATGAAGATCATGTCTGGACGAATCAACATGACTCAAGCCCAGCTAGAGGCTCTCGTTCAAGCTCAAGTTGCTGCGGCACTTGCAGCCGCACAAGCAGGTCAACACGCGCAGCAACCTGTCTGCACTTTCAAGAACTTCTTGGACTGTCGTCCAAGTACCTTTAGTGGCACTGAAGGAGCAGTTGGACTCCTCCACTGGTTTGAGAAGCTCGAGTCAGTTTTCGAAATGTGTGAATGCCCTGAGGCTCGCAGGGTGAAATACGCCACTGGCACGCTAGAAGGAATCGCACTAACTTGGTGGAACGCCCAAGTTCAGATCTTAGGGTTGGCAGCTGCTAACACCACACCCTGGAACTAATTCAAGGAACTGATCAAGAGGGAGTATTGTACTCGGGAAGACATCCATAAGCTGGAGGATGAGTTTTATCACCTGAAGATGACTGGATCAGAGATTGAAGCTTACACCAAAAGATCAAACGAACTGGCCGTGCTGTGTCCAACTATGGTGGACCCTCCAATTAAGCGCATTGAGTTGTATCTCAAAGGGTTGGCGCCAGAGATCCAGAGCCACGTTACTTCGGCTAATCTTGATAACATCCAGGATATTCAACGCCTCGCTCACCGCATCACAGACCAGGCAGTAGATCAGAACAAACTGCCTAAACGCATCAGCGCTACTGCTACTGCTACTACTTCAGCTACTCCTGCTACTCCCAGTGACAGTAAGAGAAAGTGGGAGGGGGATTCCAGCAAGGGATCAGCTTCAGTTCAGTCTCAGGCCCAGCAGCGAAAGACTGACAGTTATCAGAGTCCCAGTCAACACTCTTCAGGTAACCACAGGCAGGGCGGATATCGAGGGAACCTCCCAAAGTGCAACAACTGCGGTAGACACCACAGTGGCCAGTGTAACAAGGGTCGCTGTCAAAGATGCCTCAAGATGGGTCACGAGGCCAAGGATTGTAGAAGCCCTCGCCCTGCGAACCAGAACCAGCAGCAGCCACAAGCACAGCAGAATCAGCAACAGGGCAACAAAGTATGTTTTCAGTGTGGGGCAGAAGGTCACTTCAAAAGGCACTGTCCTCAGCTAAACAGGAACCAGAACAACAATAACAACAATCAGGGCAATGGCAACAACAACGGGGGAAACAACAACAACAATGGCAACGAGGCAAGGGGTCGAGCTTTCGTGTTAGGACGAGGAGATGCAATGAACGATCCCAACGTGGTTATGGGTAAGTTTCTCCTTGACGATATTTATGTTACTGTTTTATTTGATTCGGATACAAGCTATATTTCTGTGAAAGCCAGTAAATTGTTAAAACGTACATCAACACCCCTAAGCACCAAACACGTCGTAGAACTAGCTAATGGTAAGAGTTTAGAAGCCACGCAAATAGTCAGGGGTTGTAGTATTGTCTTAGCCGGTCAAGTTTTCTCGATCGACCTTATTCCCATAGTCTTGGGAAGTTTTGATATTGTTATTGGGATGGATTGGTTATCCCAGCATCAGGCAGAGATCTTATGCAGTGAGAAGATTATTCGCATTCCAGAACACGGGTGCGCACCCTTCTCTCTCTCCTTATGGCGATTTTTGTTCATCTTGAAACCCTAGATTTTTCCTTGTAATCTGATGTATAACAGTCTGTGATTAGGGTTTTGATCTATCATAACTCTATAACGAACTAGTTAGCATTAGTGTCCGGGTAGAAGTAGGGTTTTATTTCGTTTCTGTTTCAATCGCCGCTCTTGTGATTCAATACGAAACCCTGATTGATTGTCTTAGTTGTTATTGATTGCGGGTAACTGAGATTACTTTAGCTAGATTGATACGCTTCTATAATCAGTTAAGGGTGGAAGATTGTTCCTAGGGTTTAAGGATAAGGGTTTGCGACTTTCTGTTGGTGGTGTGTTGTCATCGTGGTTGCTGTGCATGGTCTGATTTCTTTCGTGATTATGGAGAGAGTTGATGTGTTTGATGGGGATGGGAACTCCAATTCGAATGAGGATACTGAGTCCACTCCTGGAACGGAGCCGGTAAAAGGAATCGGACTTAGAGTTACGAACATTGAAAGGAATCCTTTTATGCCAAGGAGAGGTATGTTCCAAACGAATAATGTTTCAATTCTTGATGGGTTGGCTGAGATTTCCAAACCTGTGGATATCGATTACATTGGACGACAAGCTGGGGATGGAAAGACGAATGGGAAACAATCCCATGCAAACCCTAATAGTAATATCGGTCATGTTGGTAGTAGTGATGGGAATATTCAGGGTGATATTAAGAGCAACATGAGGTCTTATGCAGACTCCGTTTTGAATCTGAATTCTAGAAAAGTTAACTTTCGGTCACTAACCTGCTCAGGAAAACATGCTGATTGTGATATTGTGCTACCAATGGAGTCGGTTCGAGTGGTTCAGGATAAGTTAGCTAATACGCTAATTGGTTACTTTTTAGGCGATCGTATAGCTTACCCGGTAGTAGAGTACTTCGTCCGTAACAATTGGAAGAAATTTGGTTTAGAGAAGTCAATGATGAATGCTACTGGTTTCTTTTTTTTTAAGTTTGCGGACAGGAAAGGAATGATGGAGGTTTTAAAGGAAGGGCCTTGGATAATTCGGTCCCAACCAATCTTTCTAAGCGAGTGGTCACCTTCTATGAAACTGGAAAAGAAGGAAGTCACTAAGGTTCAGGTTTGGGTTAAGATCCATGAGGTTCCTTTAGCTGCTTATACGGAGGATGGTCTGAGCATGATAGCGACTGCAATTGGGGAACCAAAACACCTTGACTCTTATACGGCTTCTATGTGTCTTGATAGCTGGGGAAGAAGTAGTTATGCAAGAGCTCTGGTTGAACTTTCAGCTGATAAAGACTTGAAGGAGGAAATTACCTTGGCTATTCCGGTTTTGGAGGGGGAGGGTTTTATAAAGGAAACGATGTATGTTGAGTATGAATGGTGTCCTCTCAGATGTTCGGGATGTTGTGTCTTCGGCCGTTCGGATGAGACATGCCCTAAGAAGCCGAGGAAAGTTACAAACAATGTTCATCAAGAACAAGGTGGTAAACCGGTAAAGCAAGGGAGCCGGAAGGGTAAGGAAGTTGTTAATGTGGATGCGGATGGTTTTTCAGGGGTTCATTCAAAGAAGGTTGCTAGGAAAGGTGGTATCCAAATTAATAAACCAAAGCCTAAATTCGAATATAGACCGATCAGCAATAAACGTTCTGATGAGACTAAATCCAAGCTGATGGGGGGTAGCTTTGCTACTCGAAACCCGTTTGAGGTTTTGAATGATACTAAGGTAGTTGATGTGGATAAAGGTCAATGTAGCACTTCGGTTGGGGGCGGAAACGAAGACTATGTGGAAGACGAGGTGTTGGAGGGTTATAGCGAGATGGATGACTTCCTCATGGAAGGAACGCACAAAGTACAAGGGGCAAGCACTCCTTTTTCAGCTGTTTCTAATGATTAGTCTAGCGTCTTGGAACATTAGGGGGTTGAACCGCCCTCTGAAACAACAAGAGGTTCGACAGATTGTAAAGGAGAATAAGTTGTCGTTTTGTGCTATTCTGGAATCTCATGTGAATGTAGATAATCTTAATAAGGTTTGTTCTTTGGTTTTTCGTCGTTGGGAGTGGACCACGAATGGGAACAGTTGTGACAAGGGCACGAGGATTATAGTAGGCTGGGACCCGGGTATATTTGATGTCGTGTTGCTTTCTCAGTCTTCGCAGGTTATGCATTTTCAACTCGTATTTAAGCAAGATAAGAAAGTGTTTTTTTGTTCCGTTGTCTATGCAGCTAATTACTATATTACGCGAAGGGAGTTATGGTATCATTTATCTAAGCATAAAGTGCTTGTGGGGAATAAACCTTGGGTTATTTTGGGCGATTTCAATTCAGCTCTCAACCTAGATGATAAGTCTATGGGAGCGTCAAACATTTCGATTGGAATGAGAGATTTTCAAGATTGCATTTCGGATTTGGAGGTGTTTGACATAAATAGCTCGGGTTTGCATTACACGTGGAACCAAAAACCAAAAAAGGGGGCTGGGTTGCTAAAGAAAATTGACAGAATTATGGGTAATATTCCCTTTGTGGATATGTTTCCCAATTCGGTGGCGTTTTTCCATCCGTATCGTATATCGGATCACTCTCCTTGTTTGCTAAAGATCCCTTTGCCGGATAAAAATAAACATAGACCGTTCAAATTCGCAAATTTCTTGGTTTATAAGCCCGGCTTTATTGAAGCAGTTAAAAAGGTTTGGGAGACTAATATTGAAGGAGTTCAGCAATTTCGAGTGGTGAAAAAGCTTCGATTGCTAAAGAAGCCACTTCGTGAACTTCTGTTTCAGCAAGGTAATCTGCACAAGAAAGTGGAGGAGCTCCGGTCAAAGTTGGATGCGGTTCAGCAGGATATTGATAGTAACCCGTTAAATGTTGTTCTTCGTGAGCTAGAGATGAAGATATCGGCTGATTTTCAAGAGGCTTGTCTAGATGAGGAACGGTTCTTAAAACAAAAATCAAAAGTGGATTGGCTTCGCGCGGGGGATGCTAATACGGCTTTCTTTCATGCTTCCTTGAAGAGCAGAAATCATACTACCAGAATTGATGTTATTACTAATACGGAAGGGATTCTGTTTGAGGGCGAGAATGTGTCTAAGGCAATTGTTGCTCATTATGAAAAATTCCTTGGAAGTGAAGATGATATAGCTATTCGGCCTTCGCATGATCTGTTTTCCAACAAGTTGAATGAAGGTGATGCGTTGCATATGATCCGTCCGGTCACGAGTCAAGAGGTTAAGCTGGCCATGTTTTCTATTGGGAATGAAAAAGCCCCTGGACCGGATAGGTATTCAGCGGCGTTTTTCAAGAGTGCATGGGATATTATTGGTGTTGACGTCTCGAATGCCATAATTGATTTCTTCAATACTGGTAAGCTTCTTCGGGAGTTGAATAATACTCTTATTGTTCTAATTCCAAAGAAGACCACTCCTCTTTCAGTTACGGATTATCGGCCCATTGCTTGTTGTAATGTCGTTTATAAATGTATCAGCAAGATTGTGGCGGACCGTATTAAGGGTTACTTGAACCAAATTGTTAGCATCAACCAATCGGCCTTTATACCGGGAAGGAAGATCTCGGACAATATATTGCTCACTCAAGAATTGATGCACAATTATCATAGAAGCTATGGTCCCCCCCGGTGTGCATTTAAAGTTGATATTCAAAAAGCTTATGACACAGTTCATTGGAGTTTTCTCAAGGATGTGCTCGTTGGATTTGGTTTCCATTCGAAGTTTGTAAACTGGATTATGACATGTGTTTCTACACCAGCTTACTCTCTCTGTGTTAATGGGGAAGTGCATGGTTACTTCAAGGGTAGACGTGGATTGAGGCAAGGAGATCCGTTATCTCCGTATCTTTTCACTCTTGTCATGGAAATTCTAACCTGCATTCTGCAGCATGCTTCTCGGGTGGATTCTTCGTTTAAGTTCCATAACAAATGTGAAAAGCAGCGTATTATTAACCTCTGTTTTGCAGATGATTTATTTCTGTTTGCTCGTGGAGATGTTCAATCGGCTTCTTTTATTATGGATTCGCTCACGCTTTTTACAAACATGTCGGGATTGGTCCCTAGTATCCAGAAGAGCACTGCATTTTTCTGTAATGTTTCCGATCATGTCAGAGAGGCTATCTTGAATGTCATGCCGTTTGAAGAGGGTCTTTTGCCGGTTAGATATTTAGGGGTTCCCCTAATATCGACTAGACTCCTAGCGAAAGATTGTAATGTTTTGGTTGAAAGGATGGAGAAGCGCATTGGTAACTGGAAAAACAAACTGCTCTCCTTCGCGGGTAGACTACAACTTATTATTTCTGTTTTGTCGGCTATCCACGTGTATTGGTCTTCCGTGTTTATATTGCCAGCTAGTATCATCAAAGAGTTGGAGGCTAAAATGCGAAACTTCTTATGGTCCCAAGAAGCTTCGTTTCATAGAGGGAAAGCTAAAGTTGCTTGGAATGCTATTTGTGTCCCAAAGTATGAAGGTGGCCTTGGTATTCGTAGAGTGGGAGATGTCAACAAGGCTCTTATGGCGTCTCATGCCTGGAGCATTCTGAATAAGAAAGACTCATTATGGGTGGCCTGGATTTACTCTTATCGCTTAAAGCAGTGCAATTTCTGGACGTGTAAAGTAGTGACGAATTGTAGCTGGTCATGGAGGAAGCTTCTTCAAATCAGGCCTTTTTTAAGAAATTATATTTGGTCAGACTTGGGGGATGGGAGAAACACATCGGCCTGGTACGATTCTTTGAGTCAAATTGGGC
Organism: Helianthus annuus; assembly: GCF_002127325.2. Taxonomy (NCBI): domain Eukaryota; kingdom Viridiplantae; phylum Streptophyta; class Magnoliopsida; order Asterales; family Asteraceae; genus Helianthus; species Helianthus annuus. Next base: position 92,540,024 of record NC_035436.2, on the reverse strand, counting down.
CTCTCGCTAATTACATTTCGCCTCGAGTGATTACAAATGCAGGTTTCATGCTAAATGCTAAAGTTGCGGATGTTCACTTACACGGTTCTTGGGCGTGGCCGCAAGAGTGGAGGAATCGGTTCCCTATTTTGAATCAGCTGGATACCATTCACCTCCAACCGAATAGTATTGACAGGTTATGCTGGAAAGATGGTGATGATATGAAAGAGTTCTCGTCCTCTATAGCTTGGCACTCGTGTCGATCTAGGGAACAAGATATAGACTGGGTGAATATTGTGTGGTTTGCCCAATGCATTCCCAGACATGCGTTCTTAATGTGGTTGATCATGCGTCGTAAACTTTTGACTCAAGACATTATTCTCCAGTGGGATCTGTCCAGGAGGAAAAATATGAACATGATGTGCTGCCTTCTTTGTTACGAAAACGTTGATTCACACGAGCATCTTTTCTTTGAATGTAGTTTCTCTTCTAAAGTTTGGATCATGGTTCGTGAGAAGGCTGGTATGGCTAACGTGGATCAGAAATGGAGCTCGATCATTAGTTGGCTCAAGGCTAGAAGGAGATCGAAGACTGCGGCTCACTTTGTTAGCAAACTCGTGGTGGGAGCAACGGCTTATGTGATTTGGCAAGAGCGTAATGCGAGATTATTCAGGAATCAAACTAGACCACCGGACACGATACGAGACACGATTCTTAAAACTATCCGGTACAAACTAATGGGGGTTAAATTTAGGCAATGTACGAATGTTGCTAGATTGCGAGGCGTTTGGGGCATTGGTGAAGATACTGTGAGCGACGATGGAGGCTAGATGACAGCTCTTAGTTGCTATTGTTATTGCTAGTTGCTAGACTAGGTGTCTTGTTTTGTTATGTTGGTTTCGTTGTTTTGGCTTTTACTTACGTGGGGCCTGTCTCATGTAAGAACTAGTGTGGATTTCACCTCACTACTTGTTTGTTTTTGATGTGAATATATAAAATCACCGGGGTAACCCTTTACCCAAAAGATTATTCGCATTCCACGTTCTGGTCAAGAACCTCTCGAAGTTCAAGGTGACAAGAGTGGTGCAGTGGTAGGCATCATCTCTTTCTTGAAGGCTCAGAAGTGTCTGCGGAAGGGTCACACCGCAATCTTGGCACTCGTTTCAGATGCATCAGTGAAGGAAAAGAAACTGGAGGATATTCCAGTTGTACGCGACTACCCTCAGGTGTTTCCTGAAGACTTACCTGGCTTACCGCCTCACCGTCAGGTCGAATTTCAAATCGAGCTCGCTCCAGGAGCAGCACCCATAGCTCGCGCACCATATCGTCTAGCTCCATCAGAATTGGAAGAATTGTCAAAGCAGCTACAAGAGCTCTTGGAAAAGGGCTTCATTCGTCCAAGCTCTTCGCCTTGGGGAGCTCCAGTACTTTTCGTGAAAAAGAAGGATGGTACCTTCAGGATGTGCATCGACTACCGTGAACTCAACAAGGTAACGGTGAAGAACCGTTATCCTCTTCCACGCATAGATGACTTATTCGACCAGTTGCAAGGGTCGTGTTACTATTCGAAAATAGACTTGAGGTCTGGTTACCATCAGCTGAGAGTCCGAGAGGAGGACGTCTCCAAAACCGCTTTCAGAACTCGTTACGGTCACTACGAGTTTCTTGTCATGCCGTTCGGGTTAACAAACGCGCCTGCCGTATTTATGGACCTTATGAACAGGGTGTGCAAACCCTATCTTGACAAGTTCGTCATAGTATAAATCGACGACATTCTGATTTACTCCAAGAGTCAGGAGGAACACGAGCAGCACCTACGCCTTATTTTGGAACTCCTACGGAAGGAACAGCTGTACGCTAAGTTTTCGAAATGCGACTTCTGGCTTCGTGAAGTCCACTTCTTAGGCCACGTAGTGAACAAGGATGGGATCCATGTCGATCCATCCAAGGTAGACTCGATCAGGAACTGGCCTGCACCACGTACGCCAACGGAAATACGCCAATTCTTGGGTTTGGCGGGCTACTACAGACGGTTTATTAAAGACTTTTCAAAGATTGCTCAGCCACTTTCACTACTGACACAGAAGGGTGTCACCTACCATTGGGGCAACATGCAGGAAACTGCTTTTCAGTACCTAAAGGATAGACTTTGCAGTGCACCTATCCTCTCTTTGCCAGAGGGCACAGACGATTTCGTAGTATATTGTGATGCATCCATCCAGGGTCTTGGGTGTGTATTGATGCAGCGGGATAAGGTTATTGCTTACGCCTCGCGCCAACTTAAGATTCACGAACGGAACTACACGACGCACGATTTAGAACTGGGAGCTGTTGTTTTTGCACTTAAGATATGGCGACACTGCCTGTACGGTACCAAGTGCACAATTTACACCGATCACAGGAGTCTCCAGCATATTCTTAAGCAGAAGGATTTGAATATGCGTCAACGGCGATGGGTCGAACTACTGAACGATTACGAATGCGCCATTAAGTACCATCCAGGCAAAGCCAATGTTGTGGCCGACGCCCTCAGTCGGAAAGACACTTTACCTCGGCGCGTGCGAGCGCTACAGCTTACGATTCAGTCTAGCCTTCCTGCACAGATACGAAATGCTCAGGTAGAAGCATTGAAACCCGAAAATGTCAAAGCTGAAGCCTTACGCGGCTCACGACAACGAATGGAACAGAAGGCAGACGGTGCCTACTATGTAACAGGGCGTATTTGGGTCCCACTTTATGGCGGTCTACGAGAACTTGTGATGGACGAAGCACACAAGTCTCGTTACTCGGTACATCCAGGATCGGATAAAATGTACCACGACATCAGAACTACTTATTGGTGGCCTAGCATGAAGGCCCACATCGCTACGTACGTTGGAAAATGCTTGACCTGTGCGAGAGTCAAGGTTGAATACCAGAAACCAGCGGGTCTACTTCAGCAGCCTAAGATACCTCAATGGAAATGGGAAGAAATTTCCATGGATTTCGTTACAGGCCTACCCAGATCCCAGCGTGGGAACGATACGATATGGGTAATCGTGGATCGACTCACCAAGTCTGCACACTTCCTGGCTATAAAGGAAACGGATAAGTTCTCCACTCTTGCAGACGTCTATCTCAAGGAAGTTGTCTCGAGGCACGGGGTGCCCACCTCCATCATTTCGGATCGCGATGCACGATTCACGTCAGAGCTATGGCAAGCAATGCACAAATCTTTCGGCTCACGATTGGACATGAGCACAGCGTATCACCCTCAGACGGATGGGCAGTCTGAGCGTACGATTCAAACACTTGAAGACATGCTTCGGGCATGTGTCATCGATTTCGGCAACGGCTGGGAAAAGCACCTCCCTTTGGTGGAGTTCTCATATAATAACAGTTATCACACCAGCATACAAGCCGCTCCATTCGAGGCATTGTACGGACGTAAATGCCGGTCACCTCTCTGTTGGGCAGAGGTGGGGGATAGTCAGATTACGGGTCCAGAGATTGTAGTGGACGCCACAAAAAAGATAGCACAGATACGACAACGCATGGCGGCAGCACGCGACCGTCAGAAAGCCTACGCGGACAAGCGTAGAAAGCCATTGGAATTTCAGGTCGGGGACCGGGTTTTACTTAAAGTCTCACCCTGGAAGGGTGTGGTTCGTTTTGGCAAACGGGGCAAACTCAATCCGCGGTATGTCGTACCGTTCGAGATCATTGAGAAAATAGGCAAAGTGGCCTACAAGCTAAACCTACCAGCTGAACTCGGTGCAGTTCACAATGTATTTCACGTGTCGAATCTGAAGAAGTGCCTGTCAGGTGAGACCCTTATCATTCTTTTTAAGGAACTCACTATCGACGAGCGGTTGCAGTTCGTCGAGGAACCAGTTGAAATCACGGACCGGGATGTGAAGGTCCTCAAAAACAAGAGAATCCCTCTTGTTCGAGTACGTTGGAACTCCAAACGTGGCCCAGAGTACACCTGGGAACGCGAAGACAGGATGACAGAAAAGTACCCCCAGTTATTCGGAACCAAGGCAACCACTACTGAGGCTGAAGCTACTACTTTGGAATTTCGGGACGAAATTCCAGATCAACGGGGGGAGGATGTGACACCCCAGGAAAAACCAGTGAACGATTGAACTTACCTAGCTTCCTCAGTGAGTGCGTACCAAATTTCGGGACAAAATTTCTTTTTAGTTGGGGATAATGTGACAACTCGTACTTTAGACTTGTCTTGTAACGTTACGTGCGTATGTGAAAGCTTACTATCTAATGATTTTATGAAATGTTATGTGCCTTATGTGTTACGTGTATGTATGTCGTGTGCAATATGTATTGTGTGTATGTATTGCATGTTTGTGTTAAGCACACAACCCGAACTGCACAACACTTCACAATCGATCGCACAAGCCCTTTGGGCCGTGTTGCTTGGAATCGGACCAGAAGGGGGCAGCCATGAAGGGCCGGCCCACTTCTCTTCTACGCAAACAAACAAACACCCTTAAGGGGTTATTCTCTCATTTGTCACAAAACACAATACACACAAGAAACCCTAGTTCTTTCTCTCTCGCTCTCACGAACTCACGGCAGCCGGTTCTAGCACCTCGAAGACTTCTCGTTGTTGATTTGATCACCCTCTTATTCGGTTAGTGTATTGCTAGTGGTTTCATGATTTTCTATGGTATTTGTGTGTAGATGATGTTATAGCCGCATGTGTTTACCTAATGTTTTGGTGATGAGATGTGATTGATTATAATGCAATTGTTAAGGATTGATGTTCATATATTGGCTCGTATATGTAGGATGTATGGATCATTATAGATTTGATAATCGATTGGTAACATTGATAAACTAGAATCAAAGGCTTGTTAATCGGCTCATGAACACGAAACCGGATTTAGTATTGTTCATGCTATGATATTGGTCATGCTAGGATTCATAAGAGTTTGCTTAGAAAATGCTTGTTTGATTGATATTATGCTAATTGAATTATTGGAATTGTGTTAATTGATAATTGCCAAATTGGAAACTATTAAATTGATCAAAAAGAATTAATTGAGATTGTAACTGATTTGCATAATTCATGGAAATTAGTTAATTGGTCGCACAAGACCTCTTGATCGTACAAGAGGTCCATTCGCACAAAGCTGATCCGATCACACATGTCACCCGGTCGCACAAGGGGTATTGAACGCACAAGATCCCCTGAATCGCACAAGGTTAGCGGATCCGTTTAACTGTTGGGCCGGTGGACATGTTGGGTTGGGCTGGTCAGATCGCACAACCCACATAAATCGTACAAGACCTGTCCAGTCGCACAACGCCGGCTGGATCGCACATGTTTAACGATTGGGCCTCTAAGCCCAATACGAGTCGCACAAGGCCGGTTTATGTTGTCTGGGCCGGAAGGTTATTGGGCTGGACTTGATCGCACAAGGTTAACCAAGTCGCACAAGGTTAACCGGGCCGCACAATATGTTGTTTAATTGTTTTGGGCCGAATATGTTAATGGATTGTTATGTATATGGGCCGGGGTATTGGATCGCACGACATGTTGTGGATCGCACAACATGTTGGGCCAGTTATTATTGGACTTCTTGATATTACTTGACTGCTAAGATGCTGCCATGATCAATACGTGATTATTAACGTGTTAACTTGTATGAAACGTACGTGCATTACTTGAGTCAAAGCCTGACTAGTGTGATAACCATGTTAGGACGTGATTGATCACTGTTAGTTCAAGAACCCTCTTTTGGGTATCTGCCGAGTAAACCAAGGTGAGTTCACACTCTTACCAAGGCATGGGATTCCCGGGGTGTTGGGAATGGGATTGATAAGGATAAGGTTGAATAGATTCATACGGACACTGTTACTAGACTACCAAACCATCGTCCTCGGTTGTGCAGGACACATACGTAAAACCTACGTATAACTAAGTTACTCGCTATCCTCGGTTGTGAAGGATACTCACGTAAAGCCTGCGTGAACGGATACTCACTACTGCCTCGGTTGTGTCAGGCACTTACGTAAAACCTACGTAAACCCCCACGTACCTTATCCTCGGTTGTGAAGGATACTTACGTAAATCCTGCGTAAACTTGTACGTATAACTGTTCTCGGTTGTGAAGAACACTTATGGTTACACATAGTCTAGTGGATTAACAACATGGGAAGCCCCCATCAATAGAAACCTATATTGGCCCAGTAGAGCCTCTTGATACTCATGAATTTACTGTTACGCATTTACTTTCTGTGAACTCGCTCAACTAGTTGTTGACTCTCTGCTGCATGCCTTGCAGGACCTTAGGTACATTATGAAGCTTGCACAGGGAGGAGCAGGTCGTTGTTGGATACGGATTGTGAACAAACACTTATTACTTTTCATACATTAACATTATGTTTGGGTTTATACTTTATGCTTCCGCTACATTTACTTATGTTGGTTTTAACAAACACCTTTCGTATTGAAGGATAACTTTTACTATTTAACTACATGTTCAATATGATTGGTGGCTTGATCCTGGTCATGTCACGCCTCCAAGCGGTGGTACTCCGCGTGTGGATTTTGGGGGTGTGACATACCCTGAGCAAAGTTCTATGTAATTCTAGCATGTAGGCAATAAACATAAACCTTATTACCTAGGATGTTGAGTCTTGCATGTGGAGCGAAGCGTCGTTGTGGATCGTTGAGAGCACTGTTCTGGTTATAGTCTGGTTTTAATAAAAACGTTTTTCCATATTAAAACCAAGTTCTCTGTAACCAATGGCTCTAATACCAATCGGTCACACCCCCAAAATCCACCCGCGGAGTATCACCGCTTGGAGGCGTGACATGACCAGGATCAAGCCACCAATCATATTGAACATAGCATATAATAATTAAAGTAGTTCCTAAAAATCCAACTCAATACAATTGATGTTCAAACCAAACGTAGTTTTAGTAGCGGAAGCATAATATGAAAACCCAATGTATGTAATAAGTTCAAGTGTTATAAAGTTTAACACGGCATCCACGATCCATGCTCCATAACGACCTGCTCCTGTCACACCCCCAAAATCCACCTGCGGAGTATCACCGCTTGGGAGCGTGGCTGACCAGGATCAAGCCACCAATCATATCGAACATGTAACTAAAATCATATATAATAAATGTAAACCAATCATTCAATACGATAGGTGTTCAAACATAATCATAGTTTTAAAATATAGCGGAAGCATAAGTACGAAAGCCCAAAAGTGTAACATAAGTTCAATAAGTTTCAAAACATAATCCATGCTCCACAACGACCCGCTCCTCCCTGTGCAAGCTCCATAAGTATCTAACGACCTGCAAGGCATGTAACAGAGGATCAACAACTAGTTGAGCGAGTTCACAGTTAACAGTTCAGTAATAGTATAGTGTGAGTAGTAGTATGTTCGTCCGTTATGTCGTGTATCGTATTAGTTTCCATCGCGGCCTCCTAGGCAGGTATGCGAAGATATTAGGGGGATGTTCATCCCGAGTATTCTAGACTAGGTTTACCTGTATCGCGGCCTACCAGGCAGGTGTGCGAAGACTAAGAAATTACAGTTCGCGGCCTTCCAAAGGCAGGTGTGCGAAGTCAGTCATAATATCGCGGCCAACCCTTGGCAGGTGTGCGAAGATCAGTTCAATAAGTGTTACTAGTCTAGTCGTATCCTTATCGTTAGGTTCTATCAACTGAGTATGTACAATAAAGTAATTCAATCCCATTCCCACCCTGGGAACCCCATGCCTTGGCTGTGTGAACTCACCTTTGTTTGCTCGGTATGTTATTGCTTCTAGGGTTTATTAATCTCTAAGTCCGTTACACACGACCTAGGATGTATTGCACATGATTCATTCAATTAGGGTTTACAATTCTCGATATTCAAGCAACGGTGCTTTGTGTGTTTATTGTGTACACGATGATATTACATAAAATGTTCACGCATGTAAAATCATATAGTTGCTTTCAGTATCATACGATTATACACATAGAATCATACATCATGTAAACAGTTAATCGTATTCACATAATTCATACGTCGCGTCCTTGATTACATAGTTTTAATCTAACGTAGACGTTAACCTAGATGCCACTGTTAACATACTTCAGAACATCACACTTAAACAGAATTTACAACTTAACGGAGTTGCATAATTAATTTAACAGAGTTAACCATATCAATGGGATACTAACAGGGTTAACATATATATCTTAACGGACATAATGGGGTTAACATGTACACATAATTACTAAACTGATGATGTTACTAAGTTAACAGGGTTAACAAGTTATTGAATCCACAATCCTAGCATAGAACTCGGGCATAATATCAAAGCATAACCCGAACATGTGCAAGCAAAACTTCGGACCCCCATGTATAAAAGCAAAGGTCGGACCTATCTCTTATGTTATAATACTCGGATGAGAAGTCTTGCTTACAAAGAGGTCGGACATGCTACAACTATAAAAGTCGGGCATGAAGGGGCAGCCCCTCCTCAAACTCGGACCACTAACAAAGTCGGACTAGAGGCTGTTCAATGAAACTCGGACAGAATGATAACCCCCCCCCCCCCACAAACTCGGACAACCTGAATTCCTCACAAACTCGGACAAGATCTTGGGGGTTTACAAAGTCGGACAGAAGTGTGTGTGGGGTTTTTAAGAAAACTCGGACATGTTTACTTGCATAAACTCGGACTTTCATGTTAAAAGAACTCGGACATGATTTAAGGATTAAAAGTCGGACCTATGTCCTTCACATAACTCGGACATGCTACCCCTTGTTAAACTCGGACCTCACTTGGTCAAGGAAACTCGGATCTAAATATTTTCATTGCAAACTCAGACAAAACATATGTTTATAACTTCGGACCTTCATGCATTACCCAAAACTTAGACAAGAGCATCCAATAAAACTCTGACTAACAGCAACGTACATACAAATGATCAAGTTCGACAGGATTATATCAGTTACGTTTCTTATATTCAACCAGTTACGTTTACATGAAATCAAAACCCTAATTCACATTACAGAAATCATAGGCAGTCAATCGATGATTACAATAACTATCACAAAACATACGATCCATCAAGCATACAATTAATCATCATCGTCATCACAGTAATTCCAAATCAAATCAATAATCACAGCCTATCTCATGAAGAACTAGGGTTTTAACATCAATCAATCAATCAACAATTAATCATGAACAATGATTAAACAATTACCTTGATTCGATTCTAGATGGATTGGCAACCAAACTCGATGCAAAAGAACTTGTGAATCCAAGAATGAGAAGATGGTTGTAGAGAGGATTAGGGAATGTGAGTGTACGTGTTTTGATTCTTGTGATGATTAGGGAATGATTAGTGAAAGAGATTAGGGTTAAGTATGGTTTAATTTTCACTAATTACCCTATACACCCTGAATTATTATATTTTACACAAGCATACCATCTTACAAGCATTTCACAGTTTCACCACCAAGTTCACATAATTGACAAGTCTATCACAATTAATCAAACAACCATGCACAATCACACAATACGATTTATTGCATCAACACGTATATCATTCCATAGCAATCAATTGTGCAAATAATTAACTACACGAACAATGAACGTTCAATAAATGCGAAATAGAATCTTGGAAATTCGAGTTGTCACATTATCCCCAACTTAGAAGAAATTTCGTCCCGAAATTTGGTACGCACTCACTGAGGAAGCTAGGTAAGTTATATCGTTCACTGGTTTTCCTGGGGTGTCACATCATCCCCCCGTTGATTTGGAATTTCGTCCTGAAATTCAGTAGCAGTAGCTTCAGCCTCAGTAGTGGTTACATTGGTTCCGAATAACTGGGGGTACTTTTCTTTCATTTGGTTTCCGCGTTCCCAGGTGTACTCTGGGCCACGTCGGGAGTTCCAACGAACTCGAACAAGAGGGATTCTCTTGTGTTTGAGGACCTTAACATCCCGGTCCGTGATTTCAACTGGTTCCTCGACGAACTGCAACCGCTCATCGATAGTGAGTTCCTTAAAAGGAATTATGAGGGTCTCATCTGATAGGCACTTCTTCAGATTCGACACGTGAAATACATTGTGAACTGCGCTGAGTTCAGCTGGTAGGTTCAGTCTGTAGGCTACTGGGCCTATTCTTTCTATAATCTCGAATGGTCCAACATACCGTGGATTGAGTTTTCCTCGTTTACCAAATCGAACCACACCCTTCCAGGGTGAGACTTTAAGTAAAACCCGGTCCCCGACCTGAAATCCCAACGGTTTCTTACGCTTATCCGCGTAGGCTTTCTGATGGTCGCGTGCTGCCGCCATGCGTTGTCGTATTTGTGCAATCTTTTCTGTGGCGTCCACTACAATCTCTGGACCCGTAATCTGACTATCCCCCACCTCTGCCCAACAGGGAGGTGACCGGCATTTACGTCCGTACAATGCCTCGAATGGAGCGGCTTGTATGCTGGTGTGATAACTATTATTGTAAGAAAACTCCACCAAAGGGAGGTGCTTTTCCCAGCCGTTGCCGAAATCGATAACACACGCCCGAAGCATTTCTTCAAGAGTCTGGATCGTTCGCTCAGACTGCCCATCCGTCTGAGGATGATATACTGTGCTCATGTCTAATCGTGAGCCGAAAGATTTGTGCATCGCTTGCCATAGCTCTGACGTGAATCGTGCATCCCGATCCGAAATAATGGAGGTGGGCACCCCGTGCCTCGAAACAACTTCTTTGAGGTAGATGTCTGCGAGAGTGGAGAACTTATCCGTTTCCTTTATAGCTAGGAAGTATGCAGGCTTGGTGAGTCGATCCACGATTACCCATATTGTATCGTTCCCACGCTGAGATCTAGGTAGGCCTGTAACTAAATCCATGGAAATCTCTTCCCATTTCCACTGTGGTATCCTGGGTTGCTGAAGTAGGCCTGCGGGTTCCTGATATTCAACCTTGACTCTGGCACAGGTCAAACACTTGCCAACATAGGTGGCGATGTGGGCCTTCATGCTAGGCCACCAATAAGTAGTTCTGATGTCGTGGTACATTTTGTCCGACCCTGGATGTACCGAGTAGCGAGACTTGTGTGCTTCGTCCATCACAAGTTCTCGTAAACCGCCATAAAGTGGGACCCAAATACGCCCCGTTACATAGTAGGCGCCGTCTTCCATTTGTTCCATTCGTTGCCTTGAACCGCGTAAGGCTTCAGCCATGACGTTTTCGGGTTTCAATGCTTCTATCTGAGCAGCTCGTATCTGTGCAGGAAGACTGGACTGAATAGTAAGCTGTAGCGCTCGCACGCGCTTAGGTAGAGTGTCCTTTCGACTGAGGGCGTCAGCCACAACATTGGCCTTGCCTGGATGGTACTTGATGGCGCATTCGTAGTCGTTCAGTAGTTCAACCCATCTCCGTTGACGCATGTTCAAATCCTTTTGCTTAAGAATATGCTCGAGACTCCTGTGATCGGTGTAAATCGTGCACCTGGTACCGTACAGGTAGTGTCGCCATATCTTAAGCGCGAAAACAACAGCTTGCAGCTCTAAATCGTGCGTCGAATAATTCCGTTCATGAACTTTGAGTTGTCGCGAAGCGTAGGCGATAACTTTATCCCGTTGCATCAATACACACCCATGACCCTGTATCGATGCGTCACAATAAACCACGAAGTCATCTGTGCCCTCCGGCAGTGAGAGGATAGGTGCGCTGCATAGCCTATCCTTTAAGTACTGAAAAGCCGTTTTCCTGGGAATTCCCCCAACGGTAGGTGACACCCTTCTGTGTCAGCATAGTGAGCGGCTGAGCGATCTTGGAGAAGTCTTTGATAAACCGCCTGTAGTATCCCGCCAAACCCAAGAATTGGCGTATTTCTGTTGGTGTACGTGGTGCAGGCCAGTTCCTGATCGAGTCTACCTTGGATGAATCGACATTGATCCCATCCTTGTTCACTATGTGGCCTAGAAAGCGGACTCCACGAAGCCAGAAGTCGCATTTCGAAAACTTAGCGTACAGCTGTTCCTTCCGTAGGAGTTCCAAAATAAGGCGTAGGTGCTACTCGTGCTCCTCCTGACTCTTGGAGTAGATCAGAATGTCGTCGATGAAGACAATGACGAACTTGTCAAAATAGGGTTCGCACACCCTGTTCATAAGGTCCATAAATACGGCAGGTGCGCTCAATAATATCAAACCATCCATCATATCAAACATAAAGTATAGTAGTTAAAATAATTCATAAAACCCAATACAATTGATGTTCAAATCAAACTTTGATTGAGTAGCGGAAACATAATAATGAAAACCCAAAATAAGTTAGAAGTTCAAATATCGTTCATTGCGTCTCCTCGTCCTAACACGAAAACTCGACCTCTTGCCTCGTTGCCATTGTTGTTGTTGTTTCCCCCGTTGTTGTTGTTGTTCCCGTTGCCCTGGTTATTGTTGTGGTTCTGATTCTCGTTCAACTGAGGGCAATCGCGTTTGTAATGACCTTCTGCCCCACACTGGAAACATCCCCGGTTTCCACGCTGTGGTTGCTGCTGCTGGTTCTGTGGAGCTGGCGGTGGGAGTTGCTGATTCTGATCTGCTTGCCGTGAGCTTATACAATCCTTAGCCTCATGACCCATCTTGAGGCACCTTTGATGTGACACCCCAGGAAAACCAGTAAACGATACAGCTTACCTAGCTTCCTCAGTGAGTGCATACCAAATTTCGGGACGAAATCTCCAATTAGTTGGGGATAATGTGACAACTCGAGTGTTTGACTTTCACTTTCGCATTTATTGCGCGTTGACTTTGACTTTGACTGTTTAGTTGTTGGATTGTGGACTTGAATTATACGAGTTGTTTGCCTATATGTTACTATTTGTGGTGATAGAAAATAATATTAGAATTGTTATTATTATAATATTAACTTTAACCTAGCCCTCGAAGGATGACATGTAGTTCGAAGGATTCGAAGGACCACGAAGGATAACCTTCGAGCACGAAACATATCCTTCGAGCACGAAACATATCCTTCGAGCACGAAACATATCCTTCGATATGTTTCGGCCCAGTCTTTCCAATGGGCTTGGCCCATTACTGTGATACGTATATATGGGAATGCATGAAATCAGTGGTTATTTTTCTAAAAACCCTAGAGCATCTTTACTTGTGACGGCAACCACAAACTTACGGAGACTTCTTGCTGATCAATTCCCTGTTTTCAATATCGGTTAGTGTTTAATGTATATGCTTTCATGATTTATCGATCGCCTTACAATATGTTGTTGATCGGACTTGTATGCTAATCGATTATGTATGTTAATGGGATATGAATGTTATAATTGCCTAATCGTTTTGCAATATGTGTTTTTATGATCGGTTAGTATGGATGTTTTGAAAGATACTAGGGTTGTATGTTAATCGGTTGTGCATATTGGTAGGATTTGGATGTTCATCGGTTTTGTATGCAAATTGGATCTGTTGTGATTAGGGTTAATGATAAGGCTTGTGGATTGGTTGTGATGTATACACTACGGATTGTTATTGTTCACTGTTCTTGAAAACGGAATCGTATAGGATAAAGTGTTATGCTTGTTAATCAAATTAGGGTTCTTGAGTGAAACCTTGTGATTATGCTTGTTTGATCCTGTTGACAATAACTGATTAGTGAAATTGTGTTAATGGATAAAACGTAACTGCCATGACCGAAAGATAGCAATGGCCCGAACCATGGTAGTTTGACCGAACCATAATCTGATCGAACCATAGTTGACCGAAGGATACTGGTTGACCGACAGATAGTTGACCGAAGGATACTGGTTGACCGACAGATAGTTGGACCGAAGGATAGTTAGGACCGAAAGATGTCATGGTCCGAAACATGACATTCGGCCCGAAGGATCATTGTGACACTTGTTTTCGAAAGATGATAGTATGAGTCGAAGGATACTAGGGTTTTGAATAATGTTTGAACAGTGGAACATACGTTGATTTAATTGACATGCCATGCTTAGTGATGAACGTGCAATACTACGTGCCGTGCTGATATGCAAACTGACTGCAATGTGAACAATTAATTGCATGCGTATCATTTTGAACATGAACTGATTTGTTATACGTGCATACACTAGGACGTGATTAATCACTTGTGAGTGCATAACCTAGCATACCGAGCAAACCAAGGTGAGTTCACACTCCTACTAAGGCATGGGATTCCCGGGTCGTGGGAATGGGTTAAAGGTTTCAATTGACATAAACGTACAAACGCTTTTCCTAGACTATCACCTATCATAGTCCTCGGATGTCAGGACGGTTCCGTAGGTTGGGATAACACCTACGTGGTCATATACTAATTCCGTAGGTTGGGATAACACCTACGTGGTTCCGTAGGTTGGATAACACCTACGTGGTCATATGCCATTACTGCCTCGGATGTCAGGCACGCACGTAAAACCTACGTGTACGCATTACTTACTTCTTCCGTAGGTTGGGATAACACCTACGTGGTCATATACTAATTACTATCCTCGATGCAAAGGATACGTGCTACGCACACCTCATACGCGCTACTGTTCTCGGACGAAGAACAGGGATAATACGAATAGTCTAGTGGTCACATAACATGGGAAGCCCCCACCTATATAACTTACTATCGGCCCAGTAGAGCCAACCTGTACTTACTGTTACGTACTTATTTACTGTGAACTCGCTCAACTATTTTGTTGATCCTTTCTTTTACATGCCTTGCAGATCGTTAGGTACTGGGAGCTTGCACTGGAGGCGCGGACGTTGTGGACTTGGATCGTGAACGTCATATGAAACCCATATGATACTTGATACACATTTACATTGGATATTTTTATATATACGCTTCCGCTAAACATTGATAACTGACTTATGTTTTGGAAACACCTTTCATATGGATTTGTTTTGAATTATATTGCAATTACTTCTACTTTATACATTGTTCTATATGATTGGTGGCTTGATCCTGGTCAGTCACGCTCCCAAGCGGTGATACTCCGCGTGTGGATTTTTGGGGGTGTGACAGATTGGTATCAGAGCCATTGGTTATAGAGAACTTGGTTTTAATATGGAAAAACGTTTTTATTAAAACCAGACTATAACCAGAACAGTGCTCTCAACGATCCACAACGACGCTTCGCTCCACGTGCAAGACTCGACATCCTAGGTAATAAGGTTTATGTTTATTACCTGCTTGCTAGAACTGCATAGAACTTTGCTCGTAGTATGCTTACATTACTTTGCTCACAACTTGTTATTGCTTGAGAACACATACGTGCTTACACTCTTCTGTCATCGCACTATTCGTGAACCATTCTTACTTATGCTACCTTTACTGTTCGATCATGTCTGGACGTGTTGACATGACTCAAGCCCAGTTGACGGCTCTCATTAACGAACAAGTTGCTGCGGCACTTGCAGCCGCACAAGCAGGAGGTATAACCTGCTATCCCAGACCTATTCTAGGATGTTAGATCCTACTCTCGTGACCCAACTTTCGCGCTTAACCTTGATCTATCTTTCTCGCGCAACGGGTCAGAACGCACACATTCCAGAACATCATGGACTGTCACTCAAGCACATTCAGTGGCACATTCAAGAACTTCATGTGTGAACGCCCTGAGGTCCGCAGGGGTCAAGTACGCCACTGGTACTTTGGTAGGAATCGCGCTAACCAGGTGGAACGCGCAAGTACAGATACTAGGGTTGGCAGCTGCTAACGCCACCCCCTGGAACGAATTCAAAGAACACATTAAAAGGGAATACTACACGCGTGATGACATCCACAAGTTGGAAGTGGAGCCTTACCATTTGAAAATGACGGGGTCAGAAATCGAAGCTCATACGAAACGATAGAACGAACTGGCCATCTTGTGTCCAACCATGGTGGACCCTCCAAACAAGCGTATCGAATTGTACCTCAAGGGTCTAGCCTCAGAGATTCAGAGCCAAGCTACATCGGCTAACCTCGACAAAATCCAAGACATTCAGTGTCTTGCTCATCGCCTCACGGATCAGGCAGTGGAACAGAACAGGCTGCCTAGTTGTATCAGCGCTATTACTACCGCTACCACTTCTGCTACTCCCGCTACTCCTAGTGACAACAAGCGGAAATGGGATGGGTATTCCAGCAAGGGTTCAGCTACCGTTCGGTCTCAAGCACAACAGCAGCGCAAGAATAGTGATCACCAGAGCACAGCAGAAGCTAAGGATTCAGGAGTCCACGACCTGCAAATCGGAATCGCCGGCAGCAACAGCCAGCAGCAATCCTATGCAAAGAAAAGATTGTTCGCATTCCTCATTCGGGTCAAGAACCTCTCGAAGTACAAGGTGACAAAAGTGGTGCTGTGGTTGGCATCATCTCTTACTTGAAGGCGCAGAAATGTTTACGAAAGGGGCATACTGCCATTCTGGCTCTCGTTACAGATGCATCAGCAAAGGAAAAGAAGCTGGAGGATATCCCAGTTGTACGTGACTTCCCTCAGGTGTTTCCTGAAGATTTACCAGGCTTACCGCCTCATCGCCAAGTCGAGTTTCAGATCGAATTGGCACCTGGAGCAGCGCCAATAGCCCGCACACCATATCGTTTAGCTCCAACCGAACTGGAAGAACTGTCGAAACAGCTGCAAGAGCTCTTGGAAAAGGGCTTTATTCGTCCAAGCTCTTCGCCTTGGGGAGCTCCAGTGTTATTTGTGAAGAAGAAAGACGGTACGTTCAGGATGTGTATCGACTACCGTGAACTCAACAAGGTGACGGTGAAGAACCGTTATCCTCTTCCACGCATAGATGACTTATTCGACCAGTTGCAAGGGTCGTGTTACTATTCCAAGATCGATTTGAGGTCAGGGTATCATCAGCTGAGAGTCCGGGATGAGGACGTCTCCAAAACTGCTTTCAGAACTCGCTACGGTCATTACGAGTTTCTTGTCATGCCATTCGGGCTTACGAACGCGCCAGCAGTCTTCATGGATCTCATGAACAGGGTGTGCAAACCGTATCTTGATAAGTTTGTTATCGTTTTCATCGACGACATTTTGATTTACTCCAAGAGTCAGGAGGAACACGAGCAGCACTTACGCCTGATCTTGGAACTTCTTCGAAAAGAGCAACTGTACGCAAAGTTTTCAAAATGCGACTTCTGGCTTCGTGAAGTCCACTTCTTAGGCCATGTGGTAAACAAGGATGGGATTCATGTCGATCCATCCAAGGTAGATTCGATCCGAAACTGGCCTGCACCGCGTACACCGACAGAAATACGTCAATTCTTGGGTCTGGCAGGTTACTACAGACGGTTTATTAGAGACTTTTCAAAGATCGCGCAACCACTTACGCTACTGACACAGAAGGGTGTTACCTATCGCTGGGGAGAGCCCCAGGAGACTGCTTTTCAGCACCTAAAGGATAGACTTTGCAATGCACCTATCCTCTCATTGCCGGAGGGCACAGACGACTTCGTGGTTTATTGTGATGCATCCATTCGGGGACTGGGATGTGTGTTAATGCAGCGCGACAAGGTTATCGCTTACGCCTCTCGTCAACTCAAGGTTCACGAGCGCAACTACACGACGCACGATTTAGAGCTGGGAGCTGTTGTTTTCGCGCTTAAGATATGGCGACACTACCTGTACGGTACCAGGTGCACGATTTACACCGATCACAGGAGTCTCGAGCATATCCTTAAGCAGAAGGATTTGAATATGCGTCAACGACGATGGGTCGAGTTACTTAACGATTACGAATGCGCTATCAAGTATCATCCAGGCAAAGCCAATGTTGTGGCGGATGCCCTTAGTCGAAAGGACACTTTACCACGGCGCGTGCGAGCGCTACAGCTTACGATTCAGTCTAGCCTTCCTGCTCCGATACGAGCTGCTCAGACAGAAGCCCTGAAGCCCGAAAACGTCAAGGCTGAAGCCTTACGCGGCTCACGACAACAAATGGAACAAAAGGCGGACGGCGCCTACTATGTCACGGGCCGGATTTGGGTCCCTTTCTATGGCGGTTTACGCGAACTCGTAATAGACGAAGCACACAAGTCTCGTTACTCGGTACATCCAGGGTCGGATAAAATGTACCACGACATCAGCACTGCATATTGGTGGCCTAGTATGAAGGCCCATATTGCTACGTACGTTGGAAAATGCTTGACCTGTGCGAGAGTCAGGGTCAAATATCAGAAACCAGCTGGCCTACTTCAACAGCCTACGATACCACAGTGGAAATGGGAAGAAATTTCCATGGACTTTGTTACAGGCCTACCGAGATCTCAGCGTGGGAACGACACAATATGGGTGATCGTGGATCGACTCACCAAGTCTGCACACTTCCTGGCTATTAAGGAAACGGATAAGTTCTCCACTCTCGCAGATATCTACCTCAAGGAAGTTGTTTCGAGGCACGGGGTGCCCATTTCTATTATTTCGGATCGGGATGCACGATTCACGTCAGAACTACGGCATGCGATGCACAAAGTGTTTGGCTCACGTTTAGACATGAGCACAGCATATCACCCTCAGACGGATGGGCAGTCTGAGCGAACTATTCAAGACATGCTTCGAGCGTGTGTTATTGATTTCGGCAACGGCTGGGAAAAACACCTCCCTTTAGTGGAGTTTTCGTACAATAACAGTTATCACACCAGCATTCAAGCCGCTCCATTCGAGGCATTCTACGGACGTAAATGCCGGTCACCTCTCTGTTGGGCAGAGGTGGGGGATAGTCGAATTACGGGTCCAGAGATTGTAGTGGACGCTATAGAAAAGATTGCACAGATACGACAACGCATGACGGCAGCACGCGACCGTCAGAAGGCCTACGCGGGCAAGCGTAGCAAGCCTTGGAATTTCAGGTCGGGGACCGGGTTTTATTGAAAGTCTCACCCTAGAAGGGTGTGGTTCGAATTAGTAAACGAGGCAAACTCAATCCACGGTATGTTGGACCATTTGAAATCACTGAAGGAATAGGCCCAGTAGCCTACAGACTGAACCTACCAACTGAACTCGGTGCAGTTCACTATGTATTTCACGTGTCGAATCTGAAGAAGTGTCTGTCAGATAAGACCCTCATAGTTCCTTTAAGGAACTGACTATCGACGAGCGGTTGTAGTTCGTCGAGGAACCAGTTGAAATCACGGACCGGGATGCTAAGGTCCTCAAACACAAGAGAATCCCTCTTGTTCGAGTTCGTTGGAACTCCAAACGTGGCCCAGTGTACACCTGGGAACGCGAAGATAGGATGACAGAAAAGTACCCCCAGTTATTCGGAACCAATGCAACCACTACTGAGGCTGAAGCTACTACTACTGAATTTCGGGACGAAATTCCAAATCAACGGGGGGATGATGTGACACCCCAGGAAAACCAGTAAACGATACAGCTTACCTAGCTTCCTCAGTGAGTGCATACCAAATTTCGGGACGAAATCTCCAATTAGTTGGGGATAATGTGACAACTCGAGTGTTTGACTTTCACTTTCGCATTTATTGCGCGTTGACTTTGACTTTGACTGTTTAGTTGTTGGATTGTGGACTTGAATTATACGAGTTGTTTGCCTATATGTTACTATTTGTGGTGATAGAAAATAATATTAGAATTGTTATTATTATAATATTAACTTTAACCTAGCCCTCGAAGGATGACATGTAGTTCGAAGGATTCGAAGGACCACGAAGGATAACCTTCGAGCACGAAACATATCCTTCGAGCACGAAACATATCCTTCGAGCACGAAACATATCCTTCGATATGTTTCGGCCCAGTCTTTCCAATGGGCTTGGCCCATTACTGTGATACGTATATATGGGAATGCATGAAATCAGTGGTTATTTTTCTAAAAACCCTAGAGCATCTTTACTTGTGACGGCAACCACAAACTTACGGAGACTTCTTGCTGATCAATTCCCTGTTTTCAATATCGGTTAGTGTTTAATGTATATGCTTTCATGATTTATCGATCGCCTTACAATATGTTGTTGATCGGACTTGTATGCTAATCGATTATGTATGTTAATGGGATATGAATGTTATAATTGCCTAATCGTTTTGCAATATGTGTTTTTATGATCGGTTAGTATGGATGTTTTGAAAGATACTAGGGTTGTATGTTAATCGGTTGTGCATATTGGTAGGATTTGGATGTTCATCGGTTTTGTATGCAAATTGGATCTGTTGTGATTAGGGTTAATGATAAGGCTTGTGGATTGGTTGTGATGTATACACTACGGATTGTTATTGTTCACTGTTCTTGAAAACGGAATCGTATAGGATAAAGTGTTATGCTTGTTAATCAAATTAGGGTTCTTGAGTGAAACCTTGTGATTATGCTTGTTTGATCCTGTTGACAATAACTGATTAGTGAAATTGTGTTAATGGATAAAACGTAACTGCCATGACCGAAAGATAGCAATGGCCCGAACCATGGTAGTTTGACCGAACCATAATCTGATCGAACCATAGTTGACCGAAGGATACTGGTTGACCGACAGATAGTTGACCGAAGGATACTGGTTGACCGACAGATAGTTGGACCGAAGGATAGTTAGGACCGAAAGATGTCATGGTCCGAAACATGACATTCGGCCCGAAGGATCATTGTGACACTTGTTTTCGAAAGATGATAGTATGAGTCGAAGGATACTAGGGTTTTGAATAATGTTTGAACAGTGGAACATACGTTGATTTAATTGACATGCCATGCTTAGTGATGAACGTGCAATACTACGTGCCGTGCTGATATGCAAACTGACTGCAATGTGAACAATTAATTGCATGCGTATCATTTTGAACATGAACTGATTTGTTATACGTGCATACACTAGGACGTGATTAATCACTTGTGAGTGCATAACCTAGCATACCGAGCAAACCAAGGTGAGTTCACACTCCTACTAAGGCATGGGATTCCCGGGTCGTGGGAATGGGTTAAAGGTTTCAATTGACATAAACGTACAAACGCTTTTCCTAGACTATCACCTATCATAGTCCTCGGATGTCAGGACGGTTCCGTAGGTTGGGATAACACCTACGTGGTCATATACTAATTCCGTAGGTTGGGATAACACCTACGTGGTTCCGTAGGTTGGATAACACCTACGTGGTCATATGCCATTACTGCCTCGGATGTCAGGCACGCACGTAAAACCTACGTGTACGCATTACTTACTTCTTCCGTAGGTTGGGATAACACCTACGTGGTCATATACTAATTACTATCCTCGATGCAAAGGATACGTGCTACGCACACCTCATACGCGCTACTGTTCTCGGACGAAGAACAGGGATAATACGAATAGTCTAGTGGTCACATAACATGGGAAGCCCCCACCTATATAACTTACTATCGGCCCAGTAGAGCCAACCTGTACTTACTGTTACGTACTTATTTACTGTGAACTCGCTCAACTATTTTGTTGATCCTTTCTTTTACATGCCTTGCAGATCGTTAGGTACTGGGAGCTTGCACTGGAGGCGCGGACGTTGTGGACTTGGATCGTGAACGTCATATGAAACCCATATGATACTTGATACACATTTACATTGGATATTTTTATATATACGCTTCCGCTAAACATTGATAACTGACTTATGTTTTGGAAACACCTTTCATATGGATTTGTTTTGAATTATATTGCAATTACTTCTACTTTATACATTGTTCTATATGATTGGTGGCTTGATCCTGGTCAGTCACGCTCCCAAGCGGTGATACTCCGCGTGTGGATTTTTGGGGGTGTGACATTTGACAACGTTCCCTTCGACATCTTCCGCTGTGGTGTCTGTTGTACTTATTACACAGTGGGTGAATTCCCCGATATCCACCCTGCCCCTGACTGCCAGATGATTGCTGACTCGGATTCTGGTAGTCATTTGTCTTGCGCTGCTGAGACTGAGCAGAAACTGATCCCTTGCTGGAATCCCCCTCCCATTTTCTCTTGTTGTCACTGGGAGTAGCAGAAGTAGTGACAGCAGTAGTGGTAGCCTTGACACGTTTTGGCAGCCTGTTCTGATCCACTGCCTGATCTGTAATACGATGAGCAAGGCGCTGAATAGCCTGGATATTATCAAGATTAGCTGATGTCACATGGCTCTGGATCTCTGGCGCTAACCCCTTGAGATACAACTCAATGCGCTTGTATGGAGGGTCCACCATGGTTGGACACAGAACGGCCAGCTCGTTCGACCTCTTAGTATAAGCTTCAATCTCTGACCCAACCATTTTCAAGTGATACAGTTCATCTTCCAGCTTGTGAATGTCTTCACGAGTGCAGTATTCCCTTTTGATCAATTCCTTGAAATCATTCCAAGGGGTGGCGTTAGCAGCTGCCAACCCTAGGATCTGTACTTGCGCGTTCCACCAAGTCAACGCGATTCCTTCCAAAGTGCCAGTGGCGTACTTAACCCTGCGAGCCTCAGGGCATTCACACATTTCGAACACAGATTCTAGCTTCTCAAACCAATGGAGGAGTCCCACTGCCCCCTCGGTGCCACTGAATGAGTTTGGACGACAGTCCATGAAGTTCTTGAAAGTGCAGACAGGCTGCTGCGCGTGTTGACCTGCTTGAGCAGCTGCAAGTGCCGCAGCAACTTGAGCTTGAACGAGAGCCTCTAGCTGGGCTTGTGTCATGTTGATACGTCCGGCCATTGATCTTCACATCAAAGGCAACATAGATGAGAAAGGTTCGCGAATAGTGCGATGACAGAAGAGTGTAAGCACATAGGTGTTCTCAAGCAATAACAAGTAGTGAGCAAAGTAATGCAAGCATACTACGAGCAAAGTTCTATGCAGTTCTAGCAAGCAGGTAATAAACATAAACCTTATTACCTAGTATGTCGAGTCTTGCACGTGGAGCGAAGCGTCGTTGTGGATCGTTGAGAGCACTGTTCTGGTTATAGTCTGGTTTTAATAAAAACGTTTTCCCATATTAAAACCTAGTTCTCTATAACCAATGGCTCTGATACCAATCTGTCACACCCCCAAAATCCACCTGCGGAGTATCACCGCTTGGGAGCGTGGCTGACCAGGATCAAGCCACCAATCATATCGAACATGTAACTAAAATCATATATAATAAATGTAAACCAATCATTCAATACGATAGGTGTTCAAACATAATCATAGTTTTAAAATATAGCGGAAGCATAAGTACGAAAGCCCAAAAGTGTAACATAAGTTCAATAAGTTTCAAAACATAATCCATGCTCCACAACGACCCGCTCCTCCCTGTGCAAGCTCCATAAGTATCTAACGACCTGCAAGGCATGTAACAGAGGATCAACAACTAGTTGAGCGAGTTCACAGTTAACAGTTCAGTAATAGTATAGTGTGAGTAGTAGTATGTTCGTTCGTTATGTCGTGTATCGTATTAGTTTCCATCGCGGCCTCCCAGGCAGGTATGCGAAGATATTAGGGGGATGTTCATCCCGAGTATTCTAGACTAGGTTTACCTGTATCGCGGCCTACCAGGCAGGTGTGCGAAGACTAAGAAATTACAGTTCGCGGCCTTCCAAAGGCAGGTGTGCGAAGTCAGTCATAATATCGCGGCCAACCCTTGGCAGGTGTGCGAAGATCAGTTCAATAAGTGTTACTAGTCTAGTCGTATCCTTATCGTTAGGTTCTATCAACTGAGTATGTACAATAAAGTAATTCAATCCCATTCCCACCCTGGGAACCCCATGCCTTGGCTGTGTGAACTCACCTTGGTTTGCTTGGTATGTTATTGCTTCTAGGGTTTATTAATCTCTAAGTCCGTTACACACGACCTAGGATGTATTGCACATGATTCATTCAATTAGGGTTTACAATTCTCGATATTCAAGCAACGGTGCTTTGTGTGTTTATTGTGTACACGATGATATTACATAAAATGTTCACGCATGTAAAATCATATAGTTGCTTTCAGTATCATACGATTATACACATAGAATCATACATCATGTAAACAGTTAATCGTATTCACATAATTCATACGTCGCGTCCTTGATTACATAGTTTTAATCTAACGTAGACGTTAACCTAGATGCCACTGTTAACATACTTCAGAACATCACACTTAAACAGAATTTACAACTTAACGGAGTTGCATAATTAATTTAACAGAGTTAACCATATCAATGGGATACTAACAGGGTTAACATATATATCTTAACGGACATAATGGGGTTAACATGTACACATAATTACTAAACTGATGATGTTACTAAGTTAACAGGGTTAACAAGTTATTGAATCCACAATCCTAGCATAGAACTCGGGCATAATATCAAAGCATAACCCGAACATGTGCAAGCAAAACTTCGGACCCCCATGTATAAAAGCAAAGGTCGGACCTATCTCTTATGTTATAATACTCGGATGAGAAGTCTTGCTTACAAAGAGGTCGGACATGCTACAACTATAAAAGTCGGGCATGAAGGGGCAGCCCCTCCTCAAACTCGGACCACTAACAAAGTCGGACTAGAGGCTGTTCAATGAAACTCGGACAGAATGATAACCCCCCCCACAAACTCGGACAACCTGAATTCCTCACAAACTCGGACAAGATCTTGGGGGTTTACAAAGTCGGACAGAAGTGTGTGTGGGGTTTTTAAGAAAACTCGGACATGTTTACTTGCATAAACTCGGACTTTCATGTTAAAAGAACTCGGACATGATTTAAGGATTAAAAGTCGGACCTATGTCCTTCACATAACTCGGACATGCTACCCCTTGTTAAACTCGGACCTCACTTGGTCAAGGAAACTTGGATCTAAATATTTTCATTGCAAACTCAGACAAAACATATGTTTATAACTTCGGACCTTCATGCATTACCCAAAACTCAGACAAGAGCATCCAATAAAACTCTGACTAACAGCAACGTACATACAAATGATCAAGTTCGACAGGATTATATCAGTTACGTTTCTTATATTCAACCAGTTACATTTACATGAAATCAAAACCCTAATTCACATTACAGAAATCATAGGCAGTCAATCGATGATTACAATAACTATCACAAAACAAACGATCCATCAAGCATACAATTAATCATCATCGTCATCACAGTAATTCCAAATCAAATCAATAATCACAGCCTATCTCATGAAGAACTAGGGTTTTAACATCAATCAATCAATCAACAATTAATCATGAACAATGATTAAACAATTACCTTGATTCGATTCTAGATGGATTGGCAACCAAACTCGATGCAAAAGAACTTGTGAATCCAAGAATGAGAAGATGGTTGTAGAGAGGATTAGGGAATGTGAGTGTACGTGTTTTGATTCTTGTGATGATTAGGGAATGATTAGTGAAAGAGATTAGGGTTAAGTATGGTTTAATTTTCACTAATTACCCTATACACCCTGAATTATTATATTTTACACAAGCATACCATCTTACAAGCATTTCACAGTTTCACCACCAAGTTCACATAATTGACAAGTCTATCACAATTAATCAAACAACCATGCACAATCACACAATACGATTTATTGCATCAACACGTATATCATTCCATAGCAATCAATTGTGCAAATAATTAACTACACGAACAATGAACGTTCAATAAATGCGAAATAGAATCTTGGAAATTCGAGTTGTCACAGCTCCTCCCTGTGCAAGCTCCATATGTACCTAAGGTCCTGCAAGGCATGCAGCAGAGAGTCAACAACTAGTTGAGCGAGTTCACAGAAAGTAAGTTCGTAGCAGAAATTTGTATGTTCATTTAGTGGGGGCTTCCCATGTAAGTATGTACTACTAGTGGGGGTTTCCCATGATTATATTTATTACTAGCGGGGGCTTCCCATGTTTATCCTTACTAGACTATTGTAACCATGTGTGTTCTTCTTAACCCGAGAACAGGAATACGTACAAGGTCACGTAGGTTTTGTGACACCCCAGGAAAACCAGTGAACAATACAGCTTACCTAGCTTCCTCAGTGAGTGCGTACCAAATTTCGGGACGAAATTTCTTTTAAGTTGGGGATAATGTGACAACTCGAATTTCCAAGATTTCTGTTTCGCATTTAGTGCACGTTCATTGTTCGTGTAGTTAATTATTTGCACAATTGATTGCTATGGAATGGTATACGTTTTGATGCAATAAATCGTATTGTGTGATTGTGCATGGTTGTTTGATTAATTGTGATAGACTTGTCAATTATGTGAACTTGGTGGTGAAACTGTGAAATGCTTGTAAGATGGTATGCTTGTGTAAAATATAATTATTCAGGGTGTATTGAGTAATTAGTGAAAACTTAATTATACTTAACCCTAATCCTTCACTAAACCACACACACAAAAATCCAAGCACGTAGTTCACAATTCTCTGGCAATCATCACCAAATCATTGGCAAGACATCACAAGTTTGATTCCTCTCTTTCTCTAGGATCAACACAAGGTAATTGTAATGATTGTTTGTTGATTATTTGATTGATATCAACTCTTGATTCTTGTAATTCTTGCAAACCCTAGTTCTTAATATGATGGTCCTGTATTTGCTGAATTGAATCTTGATTATCGTGTTATGTTAATGGTTAGTCGTAAAATCATTGTTTGATGGCAAAATATGCTTGGTAGTATGAAGTTGTTAACTGTTAAAGTGATTCCTGCTATGCAAAAGTGATGAGTTTAGGGTTTTGATCGTATGAAAACAAGAAACGTAACTGATTTGATTCTTTGGACTCTGTGCGATGATTGAAATTCACGTGTTGCTTAGTGTCAGAGTTTCGTAACCCTAATGAAATTGTCTGAGTTTTAACCCTTGCAACATTGTCCGAGTTCTTATATGATTCTCATGGTCCGAGTTTTTGTGAGTTAAAAACATGACCGACCTTTTAAGCTTGTAGAGGGTCCGAGTTTCAAACAAAGCAAAAGGGGTCCGAGTTCTTAATAAATGTTATATATGTCCGACTTTTATGAAGGAGAAGCCCCCCCCCCCACTGTCCGAGTTTCATAAACATAATAGAGGTCCGAACTTTTGTTGAGTTACAAGGGGTAGTCCGAGTTTTTTGTAAGACTAAGGTTGTCCGAGTTTCTCTTAGGAGAAAGTTCATTGGTCCGAGTTTTACTATAATGTGGTTGTCCGAGTTTTGACAAGCACATGCTGACCGAGTTTCATTCCATATCTAGGTCCGAGTTTCATGACCTAAGCTCCGAGTTTATGCCAATCAAACGTCCGACCTTTGTGACCCCTTACCCATGTCCGAACTTCCTTAAGTGTGTATGATGGGGTCCGAGTTTTTACTCCCCTTCCCTTGTCCGACTTTAAACCCCCACACCCCCATGGTCCGACTTTTCAAATGAGCTTATGTCCGAGTTTCATCTATGAAACCTTAGAGGTCCGAATTTATTAACCTAGAATGCGATCTAATCTTCTGTTGTGCTGATATGTCAAGTTGTTGTGAATGAAACATGATTGTTATCCTGATTGCGTACTAAACATGATTTTATCCTGTTTACATACTAATTGCCTGGACTTTACAAGTGAAATGCATGTAAAAGCTCACAGTATGATTTGTATATGATCTCATGCTACTGTTCACTCTGCTTATAACTGTATGATACGATATATGCTTGTATGAAGTTGAATGCAACTGTACGATCCTGCATACGTGGACATTCTATGTGATATCATCGTGTACACAATAAACACACAAAGCACCGTTGCTTGAATATCGAGGATTGTAAACCCTAATTGAATGAATCATGTGCAATGTATCCTAGGTCGTGTGTAACGGACTTAGAGATTAATAAACCCTAGAAGCAATAACATACCGAGCAAACCAAGGTGAGTTCACACAGCCAAGGCATGGGGTTCCCGGGTGGGAATGGGATTTGTTGGATTATTGTACTTACGCAGCTGATAGAACTACGACTAGACTAGTAACACTTATTGAACTGATCTTCGCACACCTGCCAAGGGTTGGCCGCGATATTATGACTGACTTCGCACACCTGCCTTTGGAAGGTCGCGAACGGAAATTTACTAAACTTCGCACACCTGCCTGGTAGGCCGCGATACAGATAAACCTAGTCTAGAATACCTGGGATGAACATCCCCTAATATCTTCGCATACCTGCCTGGGAGGCCGCGATGGAAACTAATACGATACATGACATAACGAACGAACATACTACTACTCACACTATACTATTACTGAACTGTTAACTGTGAACTCGCTCAACTAGTTGTTGATCCTCTGTTACATGCCTTGCAGGTCGTTAGATACTTATGGAGCTTGCACAGGGAGGAGCAGGTCGTTGTGGAGCATGGATTGTGTTTGAAACTTATTGAACTTATGTTACACATTTGGGTTTTCGTACTTATGCTTCCGCTACACTTTAAAACTATGATTTTGTTTTGAACACCTATCGTATTGAATGATTGGTTTACATTTATTATATTTGATATTAATGACATGTTCGATATGATTGGTGGCTTGATCCTGGTCAGTCACGCTCCCAAGCGGTGATACTCCGCAGGTGGATTTTGGGGGTGTGACAGGTTTTACGTGAGTGCCCTTCCCCGAGGACAGTGGTACGCGTGGGGTTTACGTAGGTTTTACGTAAGTGTCCTTCCGACCCGGAAGACAATAGTAGGTATGAGTTTACGTAGGTTTTACGTAAGTGTCCTCCCGACCCGGGAGACAGTGGCAGATACTAGTTTACGTAGGTTTTACGTAAGTGTCCTGACTAACCTGAGGACGATGGTATATAGTCTAGCAATAGCGTAAGTACGAGTAATTATCCAATTCAAATCTTCCAACCCAGTAACGTACCCGGGAATCCCATGCCTTGGCTGTGTGAACTCACCTTGGTTTGCTCGGTATGCTTAACTATGTGCTCACAAGAAATCAGTCAAGTCCTATAGTGCACGTATACTCAATCAGTTCACGTTCGTAATGTTTCACGTACAATCAGTATTACAGAGTGGTTTGGCATTTAACATCAAATAACACATAACCAATTTTCCAATCATACCAGGTTCAAAGTTACATGCAAGTTTCTAAACTAATTGTCATGCTTAACAGAGTTAGTATGTTTGACTGAGTTAACACAGTTTACACTTAACAGAGTTAACCACTTAACTGACATAACAGAGTTAACAGGCCCAACTTAATTGGGTTTACATGTGACGAAAACAACTTTGTGAATAAAACACTTGGGCCGAAATCCCTTGTTGGCGAAAACACTTGGGCCGAAATCCCTAAGTGTTTTCGTTGAGGTAGGGTTCAACATCATCACAAACAATTTCCATGGCTTCAACAATAATTCGATCAATCATAACAGTTTATAAAGTCAATTTGAAATCATTATATCATAACAAAATCATATTCAGTTCACAGTTAACATATATACATACATCAACAGTCGATTAGCATGACATAGCACATAATCTGATCCTGACCACACTAATATCACATATGCAAATATGAATAATCAACATACAAGAATTACTAACCGATTCACCATACTCCACCGATAACATCTAATATTAATTATTTATTCAGCAACTTTTAGGTTATAAATTACACAAATTGTGATGATCACATGCCACTGACAATCCTCATGCATACTTATAAAACAATGGCCGACAATTCCTATGCTATCACATGCACAACATTAATTTGGCTGCACATTCAATACAATTCACATGCACAAATATAATCATCTATGGCAGTTTCAAAAGCTTTAGTTATCATCGATCCCCATTCATCCACATAGAGACAAGACAGAAAATCATATATAACTATGGTAATCATCAACAAGGAATCAACGGATTATGTCGGTTAAGCTAGTCGTATACTAACCGGTTGCAAAACGAGACTAGGAGGACTCCGAGGAGGATGCTGGCTGCTGTCGGGTTTAAAGCAAACCGAGAGAGAGAGAGAGATATCTAGGGTTGTTGCCGGTTACCAACAAACTCACGCAAGGGTTGAACAAAAATATAACACATTCGCTACTGGGCCGAAGTCCATTCTCCTCGTTTTCGCGGCCCAAACGTGGTGAAACACTTAGATGTTTTCGTCCAGTGGTGTATTCGACTAGAGAGGTTTTCGTGTGGGGGTTGTTTTTGGCTGGTGGTGATTTTAGTCATGGGGTGTTTTCGGGTGGGGGATTCACCAACTTTATTTAATAACACAAAACATATATCACATACACTCTTAATACACACCATATGTAACATATCAATCACAACACAGTTTATCATATTACCAACGTGTACAGTCATGAAGCAAACAAGTAGTGCAAACAATCAACTTAAACAATTAACGAGTAATTAATGCGAAGATGGAAATCGTGGAAACTGGAGTTGTCACACATCCCATTTCACTTGTTCTTTGCTCATTCCCTCTTCTCCTCTCTATCATCTGATTTGGAGAGCTCCCCAAAGTGTTTGGAGCTTTCTAATCTTCTTGGGAACTTGGTTTTCTTGTAGAAAAGATAGCAAGGACCCATTGTGAGTATTGTTTCATTCTTTTATTGCTTTCCTAGCTCGAAAGTCAAACTTTGTTTGACTTTCAGCTTTGACCACGAGTTGGTCAACGAGAAGTTCGTTTGAACTTCGCAACGTGAGCGTAATCATGTTGGTTATAGTCCTTAGTGACTATACCCACTGATTACCACGTTGACTAGGTGTAGTGACGAGTCGTAGTTTCGGTCAAAATGCGCATTTAAGCGTATTTTGCAACCAAACTACTCTAGGTATCAAAACACTTTGTTTTGATATCAAAACCTGTTTTCTAACTTAGTTAAGCATGTTTTAACATGCTTAGCTCGTCACTTTTAGTTTAGTGCTTGTTTAGAGTCGTAAGTCAAGCGGTCTAAACCACCGCTTAGACTTTCGAACTCGACCCGTTTGGTCGATCTTTAGGATCCGACCAAGCATGTTTAGTGACCATAGTTGTATAGGGAATAACCTTCCGAGCTTATACCTTATGGTCACCGAGTTTAAGTAGTTGTATGATAGGTAGATTATATGCCTTAGGTAAATTACCAAAATGCCCTTTTCATGCATAATTGGACTCTAAGCATATGTAACCTAACTTTTGTCACCTAAACTGATTATGCAACTTATTTAAACATGTTTAGGCATATAATACTTGTCATAGGACTAGTTAGACGTCTCGAACGCGCGTTTGCGCGCATGACGCGTTAAAGTAGCGTAAGCTACCTTAATGGGTAGTAACGGGTCGAAAGCTCTTAGGTAGGTTTCAATCTAGTATGTAGGCATTGTTAAACCATGTCATGTGAGTTCCTATAACTCATTTTGGTTTACAAGACCTCATCCTATCTGATCCTACGACTTAGGTCCGGTTTATTTATATAGTTATTAGGTTGCCGATTGATTCCGTGCTCCCTCTAGCTTTGCTTGGTTGTTGTTCAAAGACCGCTAAGCATTCTCAGGCGAGTACATAGTTCTCCTTTTTAGACAAAACCGTGAAATGGATGTTCAAGATCTAATGGCCATGATCACTTCTTACACTTTTTAGACAAAACACACATTCTAGAGGAACCCCACCCTATATATATTATGAGAAGGATCCGTTAGGAACCACCCTTTATTGCGAGAACCGCGAGAACCAGTGTGAACACAAACAGTAATTCCTAAAAAAATCTAAAAAACACCCAAAAATTTTGTTTTATATTTGTTTACTATTTTTTTTTGTAAAAATCGCTATATTTTGTTAATAAAAAAAATTTCCGAGTAACAATTATCCATGCACATGTGCATATGTATCATTTCTTTGACAAATTCCGTAATTCATTACAAATATTAGTCAATTGCACTTTCATTTAAACTACCACGTGTAATACACTACTTTATACGTTAACAATATTAGAAATGCACATGTGCATCTATATGTATCAGCATGAAATAAGGTGTTTTGGTACACTATTCCCACAAACATGCACATGTGCATATGTATCATTTCTTTGACAAATTTCGTAATTCATTACAAATATTAGACAATTGCACTTTCATTACACTACCATATGTAATACACTACTTTCTACATTACCAATATTAGAAATGCACATGTGCATCTATATGTATCAACATGAAATTAGGTGTTTTGGTACACTACTTTGAATACACTTTCCCTTTCATATATCATACCATCCATAATACACGACCATTACCTCCTACCATCCATAATACTGTCACACCCCAACCGATGGCGGAAACATCGAGGCGTGGCACTGAGCGAAACAGATTGTCCAAAAGTTTCCATAACAATTATAATTAGCAAATATTTAAAGCATCATGTCCCATACCATGACATATAAAGTAAAGTAATTATTACAGACAAGACCTAGTCAAATTGTTCTGTTCCAACAACTCAGATTTCAAATACAGACAATTGTTTATTCGTTTCTAGACCTTTCCTAGCCTCGATTTCACAGCAAGCCAAGCATATAAACATCCTAAGCACCTGTCACATACATTAAAGTAAAAGTCAATACACATAGTGTAAAGGTGAGCATATAAGTTTAATAGATATAATGTGACAACTCGAATTTCCAAGATTTCTATTTTGCATTTATTGCACGTTCATTGTTTGTGTAGTTAATTATTTGCACAATTGATTGCTATGGAACTTTATACGTTTTGATGCAATAAATCGTATTGTGTGATTATGCATGGTTGTTTGATTAATTGTGATAGACTTGTCAATTAGGTGAACTTGGTGGTGAAACTGTGAAATGCTTGTAAGATGGTATGCTTGTGTAAAATATAATTATTCAGGGTGTATTGAGTAATTAGTGAAAACTTAATTATACTTAACCCTAATCCTTCACTAAACCACACACACAAAAATCCAAGCACGTAGTTCACAATTCTCTGGCAATCATCACCAAATCATTGGCAAGACATCACAAGTTTGATTCCTCTCTTTCTCTAGGATCAACACAAGGTCGTGTGGAACGGACTTAAACGATTAGCAAACCCTAGAAGCAATAACATACCGAGCAAACCAAGGTGAGTTCACACAGCCAAGGCATGGGGTTCCCAGGGTGGGAATGGGATTTGATTATTTACTGGTATTTATCTATACTGGAACGTAGTGATGTGATTTGATGAACTATTGTACATACTCCGCTGATTGAACTACGACTAGACTAGTAACACTTATTGAACTGATCTTCGCACACCTGCCAAGGGTTGGCCGCGATATTATGACTGACTTCGCACACCTGCCTTTGGAAGGCCGCGAACTGAAATTTACTAATCTTCGCACACCTGCCTGGGAGGCCGCGATACAGATAAACCTAGTCTAGAATACACGGGATGAACATCCCCTAATATCTTCGCATACCTGCCTGGGAGGCCGCGATGGAAACTAATACGATACATGACATAACGAACGAACATACTACTACTCACACTATACTATTACTGAACTGTAAACTGTGAACTCGCTCAACTAGTTGTTGACTCTCTGCTGCATGCCTTGCAGGTCGTTAGATATTTGGAGCTTGCACAAGGAGGAGCAGGTCGTTGTGGAGCATGGATCATGAATGCTTTATTAAACGCTTATGATTTTCATACATTACTATTTATGTTGGGTTTACTTACAAGCTTCCGCTACTTAAACAATGTTTGGTTTTGAATATCAATCATGTCTTGTTGAATTACATTATCTACTTTTATTATTAATTGCATGTTCGATATGATTGGTGGCTTGATCCTGGTCAGTCACGCTCCCAAGCGGTGGTATTCCGCGTGTGGATTTTGGGGGTGTGACAGATTGGTATCAGAGCCATTGGTTATAGAGAACTTGGTTTTAATATGGGAAAACGTTTTTATTAAAACCAGACTATAACCAGAACAGTGCTCTCAACGATCCACAACGACGCTTCGCTCCACGTGCAAGACTCGACATCCTAGGTAATAAGGTTTATGTTTATTACCTGCTTGCTAGAACTGCATAGAACTTTGCTCGTAGTATGCTTACATTACTTTGCTCACTACTTGTTATTGCTTGAGAACACCTATGTGCTTACACTCTTCTGTCATCGCACTATTCGTGAACCTATCTCACTTATGTTGC
Organism: Helianthus annuus; assembly: GCF_002127325.2. Classification (NCBI taxonomy): domain Eukaryota; kingdom Viridiplantae; phylum Streptophyta; class Magnoliopsida; order Asterales; family Asteraceae; genus Helianthus; species Helianthus annuus. Next base: position 92,505,997 of record NC_035436.2, on the reverse strand, counting down.
CTTTGATGTGAAGATCAATGGCCGGACGAATTAACATGACTCAAGCCCAGCTAGAGGCTCTCGTTCAAGCTCAAGTTGCTGCGGCACTTGCAGCTGCTCAAGCAGGTAGTATACCCTGCAGTATAGACACACACACTAGGATCTTTAGATCCTACATTAACTCTCGTATTTAACTTTGTCCTATTCGTACACAATAGGTCAACACGCGCAGCAGCCTGTCTGCACTTTCAAGAACTTCATGGACTGTCGTCCAAGCTCATTCAGTGGCACCGAGGGGGCAGTGGGACTCCTCCATTGGTTCGAGAAGCTAGAATCTGTGTTCGAAATGTGTGAATGCCCTGAGGCTCGCAGGGTCAAGTACGCCACTGGCACTTTGGAAGGAATCGCGTTGACTTGGTGGAACGCGCAAGTACAGATCCTAGGGTTGGCAGCTGCTAACGCCACCCCTTGGATTGATTTCAAAGAATTGATCAAAAGGGAGTACTGCACTCGTGAAGACATTCACAAGCTGGAAGATGAACTGTATCATTTGAAAATGACTGGGTCAGAAATCGAGGCTTATACCAAGAGGTCGAACGAGTTGGCTGTGCTGTGTCCAACCATGGTGGACCCTCCATACAAGCGTATTGAGTTGTATCTCAAGGGTTTGGCGCCAGAGATCCAGAGCCATGTGACATCGGCTAATCTTGATAATATCCAGGCTATTCAGCGCCTTGCTCATCGTATTACAGATCAGGCAGTGGATCAGAACAGGCTGCCAAAACGTGTCAAGGCTACCACTGCTGCTGTCACCACTTCTGCTACTCCCAGTGACAACAAGAGAAAATGGGAGGGGGATTCCAGCAAGGGATCAGTTTCTGTTCAGTCTCAGCAGCGCAAGACAAATGACTACCAGAATTCGAGTCAGCAATCATCTGGCAGTCAGGGGCAGGGTGGATATCGGGGAATTCACCCACTGTGTAATAAGTGCAACAGACACCACAGCGGAAGATGTCACAGGGAACGTTGTCAAAGATGCCTCAAGATGGGTCATGAGGCTAAGGATTGTAGAAGCTCTCGGCCAGCAAATCAGAACCAGCAACTCCCACCGCCAGCTCCACAGAACCAGCACCAGCAGCCACAGCGTGGAAACCGGGGATGTTTCCAGTGTGGGGCTGAAGGCCACTACAAACGTGATTGCCCTTAATTGAACCAGAACCAGAATCCCAACAATCACAACAATCAAGGAAATGGCAACAACAACAACAATGGTGGGAACAACAACGGCAACGAAGCAAGGGGTCGTGCATTTGTGTTGGGGCAGGGTGATGCCAGAAATGATCCCAACGTCGTTATGGGTAAGTTTCTTCTCGACGATATTTATGTTACTGTTTTGTTTGATTCGGGTGCGGATACGAGTTATATGTCCTTGAAAATGAGTAAATTGTTAAAACGTACACCAACACCCCTAAACACCAAACATGTCGTAGAACTAGCAAATGGTAAGAGTGTAGAAGCCACGCACGTAATCAAGGGTTGTAGCATCGTTTTAGCTGGTCAGACCTTCTCGATTGACCTTATACCCATAGTTTTGGGTAGTTTCGACGTCGTCATCGGTATGGATTGGTTATCCCAACATCGCGCAGAGATTTTATGTAAGGAAAAAATCATCCGTATTCCTCGCTCTAAGCAAGAAGACCATGATGACATCATCCTAGAACACCTCAAATCTAGTGATTTCACGGTTAAAAGTTAAGATTCAAAAGATATAAAGGTGTAGAAGATTAAGAAAATACAAGATTTAGATGGAAAACTTACAAGAATCACAAGAAATCTGAAGAAAAGTGGGCAAGAAGCGCTGGTCGGACGAGAGGTGCAGAAAAAGTAAGTTTGTGATGTTGACAGGGGTATTTATAGGGTTTCCATAAAAGGAAAGAGGAAAGGAGGGTTGGTCGATCGAGCAGCAACCCTGGTCAGGTGGCAGCCCGATCGGGTGGCAGCCCGATCGGGTGGCAGCCCGATCGGGTGGCAGCCCGATTGGAGTGAACAGCGCGACGAGTTTTGCGATTTCGATTCGCGTTTTGAGCGTTGCGATGCGATAGAGTTTCCTATTCAAATTACTTTTAATCCCAACTACTATATCAACATACAATCATCCTTAATTATCTTGCGTTTAGCATTTGCGATTCGATTGCGATTGAGTTTCGATTGCGTTTCAATTAATCACCACAACATAAACATAAATAAACATGCACAAGTAACACATAAGACACACACACAGGTAAAACAATATCCAGAATGCGTAATTACAGTTGCGAGTGCAATTGCGATAAGCGATAGGTGATCTAATATGCGATAAGTATCGATTAAACCTCGATTATTAATAAGTACTCCACATAATACAACTAACGTAAAGCATAAAATAGACTATCTACGAGTCAAAGAAGTCAAAACAGGAATTGAGCAAGGAGTGGCGGATTACAATTAGCAATCTTGTCTCCCTTTGACTTTAATCTTGACTTTGACTTTGACTTTCGAAACACAGGGTGTTACAAATACAATATCATTACCTCCTACCATCCATAATACAATACTATTACCAATATTTTTGTGACACCTGTGTCACTTCAACCATCAAACAAATACCAAACCAATGAGATATTGTATTTCAAACTTGGGATTTGTATAAATATGTGTATCATTTGCACATATCAACTCTTGTTTGATTTCGGGCTTTAAATCGCTTTCTAGAAGGTTATACGCGCCCTGATGCGTAAATATAACAAGTTTAATGCAACAAACACTCCGGAATAGTGACATAGGCATAACGTACCTTAAATAACCTTTACATAACTTAGAAATAAGTTTTGGAAGGTTTGGTATGCCGAAATCAAGTTTATTCGCTTACAGGGACTAAATTCGACAAACTGCGAAAGTATGTCAATTTGTACTGTAACGGACATTCCGGAACTTGATCATAAGTTAAACACACCCTAAATATCCTTTACATAGCTTAGAAATAGGCTTTGAGGGGTTTGGTGTGCAAAAATAAACTTTATGCTCATTCAGGGACTAAAAGCGTCAAAAAGTGCATAAGTTTGCATTTTCGCGCATAACTTACGTTCTGAATACATCCGGACATCAAAAAGTTATGTAAGCATTAAAATATTTTATTTTAGTGTTTGGCATAAGAAAAGTCCATTCGTCGCGCAATTTGGATCGTTTTTCGCGCTTGTGCGCATTTCGTCGTAATTAAGCGAATATTGCGATCGTACGACCAAACGCACCGACATCCGGCATATATTCGAGCATGTTTCATATCCATGATGTTTAGGCATTATTTTAGGGCCTTAAAGTTGGCTTGACGGGCCTTAAACATGTCAGAATGAAGCTTATAGCACAATAGGGACCAAAACTATAATTTTGCAAACTGTTTGCTGGTCTGAGCAGCCCAGGCGGGCCGCGTAGACCCCCCTTTGATATTACGCGGGCCGTGTAAGCCTGCCAGAACTGCAAAAGTGTATTTCCAGCCTGTTTACAGTTGTTCAACCTATTTTACTCCCTTGCAAATGGTTTTCTAACAATTTATGGGCCATTTTTGAGTGCCCATTGTATTGCAAATCAGGGGGTGCAAGTGTAGGGATGAGATTTAAGCTCGGGAATCGAGGAACGATCCTAACGGTTCTTGTTTTCCTATAAATACCCAACCCCTTTGCACTTGAAACCCACTTGATTTCTGGGATTTCTCTAAGTTGAGGTGTTTTATCACCTCATACCTGAGAATACTTGGAAAACCAAACTTGCGGGGACCCTTTGTAAATATTCCTTCGTTCTTTTCATTCGTTTCTAGTGTTAAAGACAAACTGCGTTTGACTTTCTGCATTGACCAGTTTATGGTCAATGCGAAGTTCGTTTGAACTTCATAACGTGAGCGTAATCACGATGGTTATAGTCCCTAGTGACTATACCTATTGATTGCCACGTTATCTAGGCTCAGTGACGAGTCGTAGTTTCGGCCAAAATGCGTACTCTTGCGTATTTTGTAACCAAACTACTTTTAGGTATCAAAACCGTTTGTTTTGATACCAAACCTGTGACAACCCTCACTAAACCAGGTATCCGTACGACTTAATTAATAATTAATTACTGCTTAATTACTGTGCTTAATTGAAATTGTGAATGAACTGCTACTTGAAATACTGATACATGTATATACTTGCATCGTACTCTATTTGCTGTCACTCCATTATTTACATACTGAACTCTAGTGACAATCTTGATGCACAAAAGCACAGTAGCACTATGAACGGATAACCTATTAAACATGCTGATATAGCCAGCATCAGGCAGATACTGCCTCTAAGGCCTGTATGAGCCAGAGTTAGTTACTACACTAGTAGTGAGTGTAGGGATACAAGGGTTGTAGAACTGCGTCACTAGGTATAAGTTATAGTGACCGAATGTGCCTAAAACGTACTCTAAGTACAAAACTCAGCACTTTAATTGAAAATTCAGCATCTAGCTAACTAATAAAGTGCCAAAACATGAGAAAAATATTACTAGACACTTTCCAAAGTGTCGGGAATAAGTTGTGTCACTAAAATTAACATAAACGACACTTTAAAGCTTTGTTAAGCGCTTTAACGGATCACTATCCAACCGAATAACCGGACTTTACCCGGAACATAAAAATATTGTCATTAACACTGTTTATCTTTTTTTTTGGGTAAAGGGATTTTACCCCGGTGATTCTATATATCAACAACCAAACAAAACAAGTAGCGTGGAAATGCCCACACTAGTTCTCTCATGGGACAGCCCCCACGAGTGTAAACTCCAAATCACAAATAAACTAAACCACATCAAAACAACGACAACTAGACTATAATCTAGAGAAAAAACAAAAGAAACTTAATCAGCCTCCATCATCTTCCATCCGTATTGAATATATCCCCCAAGATTCCAGCAATCTTCGAACATTAGAGCTCTCCTTAAACTTAACTCCCATTAGCTTATATCGAACTGTCTGCACGATTAAGTCACTCAGGACGTCTCTTGAATATTCTGGGATTTCGTTCCTGCCAGACAAAGTAGATCGAAGCTGCAACTATGAGCCGACTGATGAAGTTAATTGCTGATTTTGAAGAAGCACGAGCCGCTAACCAGCTTACAATAGAATCCCATTCTGGCGAGACAGTATTCATACCCCCCTTTCCACGCACCTTGATCCAAACTTGAGTGGAGTAGTTGCATTCAAAGAACAGATGATTATGAGAATCATTATCCTCGTAACACATAAGACAACACATCATATTCACGTTTTTCCTTCTCGACCAATCCCATTGCAGAATTATATCTTGAGTTAGAAGCTTACGACGAAACACCAGCCACATGAAAAATGCATGCTTGGGAATACTTTGAGTGAACCATACTAGATTTGTCCAATCTACTTCCTCAGCACGCTCTCTAATAGAATGCCATGCCCGAGATGAAGAGTAATCAGCTAAATCATTGCCATCGTTCCACAAGAGCTGATCAGATCGGCTAGAATCCAGCTGAAGATTATCCACTGTTTATCTTTTTCTGAGCCAGTTAAGGTCCCTGAATACCCTAACACCCGCTATAATGCATAACACACTAGTAACCGAGTTAAACTTTAACTTAACTTAACTAATACTTAACTAATAATTGAAATGGAACCGGATTACCCCCCCCCCCCAACCGAATCGGTCACTATGTGACCCCACTCTTGTCCTTCATTTGATTAAACTAATCATGCTTGTCCCATATCAAGTGAACACTTAATCCTTTGGTTAATGATCAAGAGCTTTGCCTATAAGAACAAGACTTGAACCAACATAACATTCACACACAAACTCACCATCACAACTCTCTCTCCCTCTCCCCAAGCTCTCAGCCGAACACCCCCTTCACCATCCATCCATCTTTCGATTTTGATCAAGCAATTTCAAGGGCATACAAGTGTCAAGGATCACGTACGAGGAAGCTTGGTGCATTCAGAACGTGAAGGATTTCTTCTCATTGCTTTTATCCACTCATTCTTCGACTAGATTCTTCCCTAGCCTCGAGCTAGTAGTAAGTTGCTATAAACGCCCTCTCGATCTATTTTAAAGTGGTTAAAATGAAATATGACGGTTAAAACTCATGAACTTACAAGATGATGTGTTAAAAGTTTACTAAAATGCTAAAGATGTTGGTTAAAAGCTATGATGTTGTGTAAATCTTGTAAGACTTGTTTTGTGTAACTATTTAGTGCCGATCTAAGTTGTGGTAGCTCGGATCATCGTCTAACCCGGATTGGTCATGTTCATGAAACATGACATGGAGTTTGTTCAAGGATGAAAGAGGTTAAATGATGAAACTCTACCACACACTAAACATGAACTTGTGTAAAATCGACTTTACTTATGAAATAGTGTTCAAAACTAGTAGATCTACGGATCTACAAACGGTATTTTCAAAGGACCAAGTGTCAAAGAAATCATATTTTCTAAAACCGACTAGTTTTGTCAAATTTTACAAGAAGTTGTAAAGATGGAATTTCTTTAAAAACGAGGCTTTTACGAAACCGGATTGATTTATACAAAGATCCACTAAAAGTATTTTTTTTTTTTTGGGTAAAGGGTTACCCCGGTGATTTACTTCATATTCCGGACAAACCACAAGTTCATGTAATTTTTGCGATTTACATATATATTGACTAGTTTGATGCTTTGGAAAATTGTTTAGGATGAATGAGAAAATTGTTGATTTGAATCTAAAACGAAAATGATACGCTTAAAAGCGTGGCCACCTCCAGTTACAGGGGAAACTCTGGCGAAATTTTTCTAAAAACCTAACACTTGAAAGTATTTTCATCACAAGTGTGATAAATGTATTTCTGACTTGTTTTCAAAATGTAAATTTCGCCACGGCTTTATTTACAAAATATCGGAGGTGGGATTTCACAAAATAAAACTTGATAAATATATATTTAGTATATATTTTGATAACAACACTTGTGTGAATCTTTATGATTTTTTTGTGAACTATACAAATATTATTTTTAGGGTAAAAATAATATTACCAAATGTTAACGAATCCAAAATAATACGAACACCTTTACGATAAATATTTAAGTTACAACGGTATAGTTAATACCACCCGACCATTAAAACGTAACTTATGCATTTTACGAAAATATGCATGAACGCGTATTTTGTCAAGGTATTATTTTGGGAAAATTATATGTATTAAAATATAATATTTTTGGGAAAAATATTTATATTTTGGAGAAGAAATAAAATATATTTTAAGTGAGACTTAATAATATATTCCGAAGATACAGGAACGTACATGTATTAAAACCCCCATCCTTGGGAAGGAAAATATTTACCAAATGATCACTAAGCGTAAACACGAAATAGTTGTCTAACTATTTCCCAAAAACTTAAACCATAAAGCTAAGGCACGGCCGTCCGTCTAATAGAGTTAGTATGTGTAGGTCGTCGCACAGCTGCTTGATCAGGAGATATACTTGGTAGAGACGCACCACTGTGAGTTCATGTCCCTCTTTTCTCTTAACTGTTTTCAGTTTTCTAAACTGCGGGGGTGAAATACATGTTACTTTGATTACAAGTACTTTTACATGGTATGGTTAGCGTAAGGAGAGTTACTACTAGATCATGTGAGTGGGTAAGCGGAAACTTGAGGCCATTAATCCTCAGGGTAGGACCGAGGGACAGGAGCGGTAGATCCAGTGTTTTAAAAACCGGTAAATACCGGCCGGTTATACCGGTATTACCGGTGCCGGATGCAAATCCGGTACGAAACACCCCGGTAAATAAGTCAAACGGCATAAGATTCGTACCGGCGGTAAAATCCGGTATACCGGTTTGAACCGTAATACCGGTACCAACCCATGGTTATTTTGGTTTGGGTTTTTAGTATTCTAGAGTTTCATCAGATACATATACCATCGATCGACATTCAAAACCATCATCACTTACGGTTCATCACTTCATCCACAAGATTCAGCTCCATCTTCATCGGTTCAACACTCCATCTTCATCATGCTTCCAGTTTCATCTTCATCGGTAGTTTTACTTATTTCAGTAAAATAATCTAAGAGTAAATAGATCCATAAGTGGGTCAAAAAGTGAAAGACTTGAAGCAATTTGATTTATCTCTCTCTATCTCTCTCTCTCTCTCTCTCTCTCTCTCTATATATATATATATATATATATATATATATATATATATATATCTGTGTGTGTCTATACGGGTAAAGGAATGTTATGTGAAAGATTATATTTTGAAACTTGAAAAAGAAAGAGGACACGATAATAGTTATATTATAATTTATTATGTTAGTGAAAAAAATTAAAACTGATAAGCAATATAATTCATGTACGTATGTATCTCTATGAATATAGAGTTAACTAGTTCATCCGGTTGAACCACCCGGTACAACCCGGTTCTACCGGTTGAACCATTTTTAAGGCAATCCCGGTATGATTTAAAAACCGGTTTTTAAAACATTGGGTAGATCTATCTGGGTGTAGCGAGCCCAGCCCCATGCCCAGCATAACGGACCTCGGGGTGACTTTGTGCCCAACGCATAAATCCGCTAGGTTTGAGTCTTCCTACTTGCACTTCACACATATCAATGGCCTTGCAAACCATTGGTGATCTCTTTTTCCTTATTTGCTACATACCAGGATTTTTATACTAACAAAGGTTTATTTACTCACTTACACATGAACTCGCTCAACATTATTGTTGATTTTTCCAACTTACATGTATTTCAGGGAACTAAAGGATCTGGCGCGGTATGATACGTTTTCCCACTGCACTAGTTACGAGGTCATCCAGGTTTAGGGGACGTGACTTTTACCTGGACGAGTCACAGTCCTTAAACTACTTCTATGTCATGTTGATGTTTGTGTCTTTTGAACACCGTTTATGTTTGTTAGGATGTAGTTTCCATTAAGACAATGTTGTGGTTCTTTACTTTTCAAACTTAATTTAATGGATGATCTTGCATGGTTTTATTTCATATAGCTTTGTTATGGTAAAGCTATGGTATTAAGAAGTCACACCAAAATAATCACGCTTCCGCAAAGCCAGGGTGTGACAGCTTGGTATCAGAGCTCTGATCATAGCGAACTAGGATTCCTTCTCTATACTATGATCACTAGGGCTCTCACGAAAACATTTTTACTGCATACCAGTTAAGTCCAGATCCAAAACGTTTTTACAAACAAATGTTGAGCACATTTTATTGATTAATTATAGGCTCAGTCTGGGAGGCTGAGGCTAGGTCTGGGAGGCCGAGGTAGTTGTCTAGTGGGACTAGGGAGTCAGTTTGAGAGGCTGGGAGAATTAGCTAGTGGGACTAGGAAGAGCAGTCTGAGAGGCTGGGAGAATTGGCTAGTGGGACTAGGATGAGCAGTCTGAAAGGCTGGGAGAATGGAGAATCAGTCTGGGAGGCTGGGAGGCTAGTGGGACTAGGAGAATTCTTTTGTCACACCCCCAAAATCCACCTGCGGAGTATCACCGCTTGGGAGCGTGACTGACCAGGATCAAGCCACCAATCATATTGAACAATATAAATAATTAAAGAAATTCATAAACCCAATTCAATACAATTGATGTTCCAACAAAACATAGTTTAAGTAGCGGAAGCATGTAAATAACCCAACATAGTTAATAGTTTTAAATGTCATAACAGTTCAACATAGTAATCACGATCCTTGTCCACAACGACCGTGTCTCCAGTGCAAGCTCCATAAGTACCTAAGGTCCTGCAAGGCATGCAGCAACGAGTCAACAACTAGTTGAGCGAATTCACAGTTAACAGTTCAGTAATAGTATAGTGTGAGTAGTAGTATGTTCGTTCGTTATGTCATGTATCGTATTAGTTTCCATCACGGCCTCCCAGGCAGGTATGCGAAGATATTAGGGGATGTTCATCCCGAGTATTCTAGACTAGGTTTATCTGTATCGCGGCCTACCAGGCAGGTGTGCGAAGATTAGTAAATTTCAGTTCGCGGCCTTCCAAAGGCAGGTGTGCGAAGTCAGTCATAATATCGCGGCCAACCCTTGGCAGGTGTGCGAAGATCAGTTCAATAAGTGTTACTAGTCGTAGTTCTATCAGCGGAGTATGTACAATAGTTCATCAAATCCCATTCCCACCCGGGAACCCCATGCCTTGGCTGTGTGAACTCACCTTGGTTTGCTCGGTATGCTTAACTATGTGTTTGCAATTAATCAATCGAGTCCTATAGTATGCATGTATATTAAATCAGTTCATGTAACGATGTGCAGGTAATCTATGTCACAAGGCATTTGACAGTTATCATCATGTATCACATAAACAGCTAATCACATTTATGCAGCTTAAGCTTTACAATCAGGGTTGTTCTCAGTCGTTTTAACTCAGTTATTCATCAACAGTCTTAGTAATTTTAATCGTGTTATATCGTTGCTCAGAATTACAGAACTAGCAAGCATAAGAGAGTTTACATACGTAACAGTGTTATCATATCACCAGTATTAACATACAAACAGATAACGAAACTCGGATTAGGTTAACAAGCATGTGAACTCGGATATGCCACCATTTATCAAAACTCGGATCATTCAAAGTCATTAACAAGTTCGGACAAGGTAACAACATAACAAACTCGGACATAAGCTCATATAAAAGGTCGGACCACCCTTCCAAGGGTTAAAAGTCGGACCACTCATCTCCAATACACCAAACTCGGACCAACATGTTTTGTATATTCAAAACTCGGATTAAAGGTGTGGGGGTACACAAAGTCGGACAAGGGGGTGGGGTTCTAAGCTTAAAAACTCGGACAGGGGGTGTTTCACTTCTAAAAGTCGGACAAAGAAAGCCCATTAAAACTCGGACCACTTCAATCCCCTAAGAAACTCAGACATATGCTGGTGTATAAGAAACTCGGACCCATCTGCTTCTTATAAAACTCGGACACTCATGTTCTTTATAAAGTTCGGACATAGTGCAAAACTCAGACATCTAACTCATCACATGAAACTCGGATCCTTAATGCATTATTAAAACTCAGACTATTATATACATTAGGGTTACGAACTCAGACATTAACAATACGTGAATTCCAACCTTTTCACAGAATCAAGAGGATCAAATCAGTTACGTTCTATATTATCAAAACCCTAATTCATACACTTCGCAGAGCAGCAATCAATCATCAGTCAATCATTCTAACATTCCTTGTATCTTAACATCATGCAAATGATCATTCACTAATCAACATCATTATCATAATACTCAGAATCCAAAAACAACAATCACAGAACATCACATGAAAGCTAGGGTTTACAAGTATTCCAATAATCAAGAATTGATACAATCAACAATCAATAAACAGTAATCATTTACCTTGTGTTGATTCTACAGAAAATGTGAAATCGAAAGTGACGAATAGCTTGCCAATGATGATGTGATGATTGCCAAAGAAACCAAAGAATGAAAGTACGTGCCTTGATTCTTGTGTGAGGTTTAGTGAAAAGCTAGGGTTAAGTATCATATAAGTTTCACTAATCACTCTACACACCCTTAATTATTACATTTTACACAAGCACCACATCTCACAACAATTTCACAGTTTCACCACCAAGTTTATGCATTTGGCAATTCTTTCACAATTAACACATAACCATGTATAATCACATAATACCGTTTCATTGCATCAAACGTATACAATTCAAAAGCAAATCAATTGTGCAAGTAAACAACTAAATAATAAATGAACGTGCAATGAATCTTGGAAATTCGAGTTGTCACATTATCCCCAACTTAAAAGAAATTTCGTCCCGAAATTTGATACGCACTCACTGAGGAAGCTAGGTAAGTTGTATTGTTCACTGGTTTTCCTGGGGTGTCACATCATCCCCCCGTTGATTTGGAATTTCGTCCTGAAATTCAGTAGTAGTAGCTTCAGCCTCAGTAGTGGTTGCATGGTTTTCAAATAACTGGGGGTACTTCTCTTTCATTTGGTCTTCGCGTTCCCAGGTGTACTCTGGGCCACGTCGGGAGTTCCAACGAACTCGAACAAGAGGGATTCTCTTGCTTTTGAGGACCTTAACATCTCGGTCCGTGATTTCAACTGGCTCTTCGACGAACTGCAACCGCTCGTCGATAGTGAGTTCCTTAAAAGGAACTATGAGGGTCTCATCTGACAGGCACTTCTTCAGATTCGACACGTGAAATACATTGTGAACTGCACCGAGTTCAGCTGGTAGGTTTAGCTTGTAGGCCACTTTGCCTATTCTTTCAATGATCTCAAACGGTCCGACATACCGCGGATTCAATTTGCCCCGTTTGCCAAAACGAACCACACCCTTACAGGGTGAGACTTTAAGTAAAACCCGATCCCCGACCTGAAAATCCAATGGCTTCCTACGCTTGTCCAGGTAGGCTTTCTGACGGTCGCGTGCTGCCGCCATGCGTTGTCGTATCTGTGCAATCTTTTCCGTGGCGTTCCACTACAATCTCTGGACCCGTAATCTGACTATCCCCCACCTCTGCCCAACAGAGAGGTGACCGGCATTTACGTCCGTACAATGCCTCGAATGGAGCGGCTTGTATGCTGGTGTGATAGCTGTTATTGTATGAGAACTCCACCAAAAGGGAGGTACTTTTCCCAGCCGTTGCCGAAATCAATAACACATGCCCGAAGCATGTCTTCAAGAGTCTGGATCGTTCGCTCAGACTGCCCATCCGTCTGAGGATGATATGCTGTGCTCATGTCTAATCGTGAGCCAAAAGATTTGTGCATCGCTTGCCATAGCTCTGACGTGAATCGTGCATCCCGATCCGAAATGACGGAGGTGGGCACCCCGTGCCTCGAAACAACTTCTTTAAGATAGATGTCTGCGAGAGTGGAGAACTTATCCGTTTCCTTTATAGCCAGGAAGTGTGCAGACTTGGTGAGTCGATCCACGATCACCCATATGGTATCATTCCCACGCTGGGATCTGGGTAGGCCTGTAACAAAATCCATGGAAATTTCTTCCCATTTCCATTGCGGAATCTTGGGCTGCAGCAGTAGGCCCGCTGGTTTCTGATACTCTACTTTGACTTTTGCACAAGTCAAACACTTGCCGACGTAAGTAGCGATGTGGGCTTTCATGCTAGGCCACCAGTATGTAGTTCTGATGTCGTGGTACATTTTATCCGACCCTGGATGTACCGAGTAGCGGGACTTGTGAGCTTCGTCCATTATAAGCTCTCGTAAGCCGCCATAAAGTGGGACCCAAATACGCCCCGTTACATAGTAGGCGCCGTCTTCCTTTTGTTCCATTCGTTGCCTTGAGCCGCGTAAGGCTTCAGCTTTGACGTTTTCGGGCTTTAATGCTTCCATCTGAGCATCTTGTATCTGTGCAGGAAGACCGTGTCACACCCCCAAAATCCACCCGCGGAGTATCACCGCTTGGGAGCGTGACTGACCAGGATCAAGCCACCAATCATACAGAACAATACATATAATAAAAGTAATTGTCATTTAAACCAAACCCATTCCATATGAAAGGTGTTCCAAACCATAAGAAAGTTGTCATTGTTTAGCGGAAGCGTATTAATAAAAACCCATCGTAAATAAGTATCAAATATCAAAAGTGTTTAACAGGATAATCACGATCCAAGCCCACAACGACCCGCTCCTCCATGTGCAAGCTCCAGATACCTAACGACCTGCAAGGCATGTAACAGAGGATCAACAACTAGTTGAGCGAGTTCACAGAAAGTAAATGCGTAACAGTAAGTTCGTTTGTAACAGGTGGCTCTACTGGGCCGTTAGTACGTTCTATTGGTGGGGGCTTCCCATGTTGTATAACCACTAGACTACTCGTAACCATAAGTATCCTTCACAACCGAGGATAGTAATAAGCATAAGTATCCTTCACATCCGAGGATAGTAATGAGTATAAGTATCCTTCACATCCGAGGATAGTAATAAGTATAGGTATCCTTCACAACCGAGGATAGTAGTAAGTATAAGTATCCTTCACATCCGAGGATAGTAGTAAGTATAAGTATCCTTCACATCCGAGGATAGTAGTAAGTATAAGTATCCTTCACATCCGAGGATAGTAATTAAGTATAAGTATCCTTCACATCCGAGGATAGTAGTAAGTATAAGTATCCTTCACATCCGAGGATAGTCGTATGGTAGTCTAGTAGCAGTGTAAGTACAGTTCTATTCAATCTCAATCCTTCAATCCCAATTCCCGTGCCCTAGGAATCCCATGCCTTAGTAAGAGTGTGAACTCACCTTGGTTTGCTCGGTATGTTATTGCTTCTAGGGTTTATAAATCTCTAAGTCCGTTACACACGACCTAGGATATATTGCACATGATTCGTTACAAGTCCTCGATATTCAAACAACGGTGCTTTGTGTGTTTATTGTGTACACAATGATATTACATATAATGTTCTCACATGCAGTATCATACCGTTGCATTCAATATCACACAATTATTCACATAGAATCATACATCATGTAAGCAGTCAATCCTATTCACGTAATTCATGCGTAGCGTCCCTGATTTCACGGTTTAATCTTACGTGTACATTATTCTAGTGGCCACTGTTAGCACGCTTTATACATTCAACAGTGTAAATACTTCACATGTTTAACGAAGTCAGGGAATCAAAGTGTCATACACAACTTAACAGAATTTACATAATATATCATGCAGCTACTTGTTTCAAATTGACAATTACACAGTATCATACAATTACACAATATCAGACAAGTGTGGGGGGGGGGGGGTTCCCCTGTTTGAAAGTCGGACCACTTGTAAGTTAATATAAAACTCGGACATCACTTAACAAGTAACCCGGACCTTCAACATTCAAGAAACTTGGTCATGCAACATGATTAAGGTCGGACACTTTTTAACTTAAGAAACTCGGACCCCCTTGATTATCAACAAAGTCGGACTAAGGTTCATAACTTCAAAAGGTCGGGCAAGGATTTGAGTTAATAAACTCGGACAAACTCAAGGCCACCAAACTCGGACCTTGAGTCCTCTTGTGAACCTCGGACAACATCAAGGTGATCAAACTCGGACCTTGGGCTCCTTTTAAAATTCGGACAGAGGTGTTGGCTACAAAACTTAGACCCAAATCAATAAACTCGGCCACATATTCATCCAATAAACTCGGACCACATAACTATTCAATAAACTTCGGACATTACATCTATATATAGATAAACTCGGGCTTGATAAGTTATTCAAAACTCAGACTATATAATTTGCATAAAGCTCGGACTAGACATCATGTTATTATAAACTCAGACATATGTTTTCACAAACTCTGGGCAACATTAATCATATGGATCGTAAAGATTAAAGCAGTTACGTTTTCCATGTTTCATCATTCTAAAAACCCTAACTTCATACGCAATGATGGCAGAACATAACAAATCATCAAATGCTAATCAACAACAACAATTATCACAATGATAATCTATCCAGCATGTATCTAATCATGTCATAATCTCAACTATTCAAGATCAAATCACAGAATATCACATGAGAAACTAGGGTTTTCCATGAACACATAATCAAGAAATCTATAAACAATAATCATTCGATAGAATCAAGAAATCAACAAACAATAATCATTTACCTTGTGATGATCCTAGAGAAATGTGGAATCAAAAGTGATGATTAGCTTGTCAATGTTGATGGTGATGATTGCTATAGAGCCAAAGAAATGAAAGTACGTGCTTGGATTCTTGTGAGAGGTTTAGTGAATGATTTAGGGTTAAGTATAGTTTAAGTTCACTAATGGCCCTCTACACCCTTAACTAATATATTTTACAATAGTACACCATCTCAAATAGTTTCACAGTTTCACCACCAAGTTTATACATTTGACAAGTTTATCACAATTAACACATAGTCATGCACAATCACACAACACACTTCATTGTATCAAAACATATACAATTCCATAACAACTAATTGTGAAATAAATCGACTAAATAATACAAGAACGTGCAATAAATGCGAAATAGAAATCTTGGAATTTCGAGTTGTCACAGACTGGACTGAATGGTGAGTTGCAAGGCTCGTACGCGTCTAGGTAGAGTGTCCTTTCGACTGAGAGCGTCAGCCACAACGTTGGCTTTGCCTGGATGATACTTAATAGCGCATTCGTAATCGTTAAGCAGTTCGACCCATCGTCGTTGACGCATGTTCATTTCCTTCTGCTTGAAGATATGCTCGAGACTCCTGTGATCGGTGTAAATAGTGCACTTGGTACCGTACAGGTAGTGGCGCCATATCTTAAGCGCGAAAACAACAGCTCCCAGCTCTAAATCGTGTGTCGTGTAGTTCCGTTCATGAACCTTGAGTTGCCGCGAAGCGTAGGCAATAACTTTATCACGCTGCATCAATACACAACCAAGCCCCTGTATCGATGCGTCACAATAGACCACAAAATCATCCGTGCCTTCTGGCAATGAGAGAATAGGTGCGCTGCAAAGCCTATCCTTTAAGTACTGAAAAGCGGTTTCCTGGGAATCTCCCCAACGGTAGGTGACACCTTTCTGTGTCAGCATAGTAAGCGGCTGTGCGATCTTCGAAAAGTCTTTGATGAATCGTCTGTAATACCCCGCCAAACCCAAGAATTGGCGTATTTCCGTTGGTGTACGCGGTGCAGGCCAGTTCCTGATCGAATCTACCTTGGATGGATCGACATGAATCCCATCCCTGTTCACCACATGGCCTAAGAAGTGGACTTCATGACGCCAGAAGTCGCATTTAGAAAACTTTGCGTACAATTGCTCCTTTCGAAGAAGTTCCAAGATAAGACGTAAGTCCTGCTCGTGTTCCTCCTGACTCTTGGAGTAGATCAGAATGTCGTCGATGAAGACAATGACGAACTTGTCAAGATAGGGTTTGCACACCCTGTTCGTAAGATCCATGAAGACTGCAGGCGCGTTCGTAAGCCCGAATGGCATGACAAGAAACTCGTAATGGCCGTAGCGAGTTCTGAATGCTGTCTTGGAGACGTCCTCATCCCGGACTCTCAACTGATGATAACCAGACCTTAGATCAATCTTGGAGTAGTAACTCGACCCTTGCAACTGGTCGAATAAGTCGTCAATACGAGGAAGAGGATAGCGGTTCTTCACCGTCACTTTGTTGAGTTCACGGTAGTCGATGCACATTCTGAGCGTACCGTCTTTCTTCTTCACAAATAACACTTGAGCTCCCCAAGGCGAAGAGCTTGGACGAATAAAGCCCTTTTCCAAGAGCTCTTGTAGCTGCTTAGACAGTTCTTCCAGTTCAGTTGGAGCTAATCGATAAGGTGCTCGAGCTATAGGTGCTGCCCCCGGAGCGAGCTCGATTTGAAATTCGACTTGGCGGTGAGGCGGTAAACCGGGTAAATCTTCAGGAAATACCTGAGGAAAGTCACGTACAACTGGGATATCCTCCAGCTTCTTTTCCTTTGCTGATGCGTCAGTGACAAGTGCCAGAATGGCCCTGTGACCCTTTCGTAGACATTTCTGCGCCTTCAAGAAAGAAATGATGCCAACCACGGCACCACTCTTGTCGCCTTGAACTTCGAGAGGTTCTTGACTAGAACGAGGAATACGAATGACCTTTTCCTTGCATAAAATCTCTGCGTGACGCTGGGATAACCAATCCATGCCGATGACGATGTCGAAACTACCCAGAACTATTGGAATAAGATCAATTGAGAAGGCCTGACCCGCTAGAACGATGTTACAACCCTTGACTACATGCGTGGCTTCTACACTCTTACCATTTGCTAACTCTACGACATGTTTGGTGTTTAGGGGTGTTGGTGTACGTTTTAACAATTTATTCATTTTCAAGGACATATAACTTGTGTCAGCACCCGAATCAAATAAGACAGTAACATAAATATCGTCGAGAAGAAACTTACCCATAACCACATTGGGATCATTCATTGCGTCGCCCCGACCCAGCACAAAAGCACGACCCCGAGCTTCGTTGCCATTGTTGTTGTTGTTTCCCCTGTTGTTGTTGTTCCCGTTGCCCTGGTTATTGTTGTTGTTGCGATTCTGGTTCTGGTTCAATTGAGGGCAATCACGTTTGTAGTGGCTTTCAGCCCACACTGGAAACATCCCCGGTTTCCACGCTGTGGCTGCTGGTGCTGGTTCTGTGGAGCTGGCGGTGGGAGTTGCTGGTTCTGATTTGCTGGACGTGAGCTTCTACAATCCTTAGCCTCATGACCCATCTTGAGGCATCTTTGACAACGTTCCCTGCGACATCTTTCGCTGTGGTGTCTGTTGCACTTATTACACAGTGGGTGAATTCCCCGATATCCACCCTGCCCCTGACTGCCAGATGATTGCTGACTCGGATTCTGGTAGTCATTTGTCTTGCGCTACTGAGACTGAACAGAAACTGATCCCTTGCTGGAATCCCCCTCCCATTTTCTCTTGTTGTCACTGGGAGTAGCAGAAGTAGTGACAGCAGTAGTGGTAGCACTGATGCGTTTTGGCAGCTTGTTCTGATCCACTGCCTGATCCGTAATACGATGAGCAAGGCGCTGAATAGCCTGGATATTATCAAGATTAGCCGATGTCACATGGCTCTGGATCTCTGGCGCTAACCCCTTGAGATACAACTCAATGCGCTTGACTGGAGGGTCCACCATAGTTGGGCATAGCACGGCCAGCTCATTCGACCGTTTGGTATAAGCTTCGATCTCTGACCCAACCATTTTCAAGTGATACAGTTCATCTTCCAGCTTGTGAATGTCTTCACGAGTGCAGTATTCCCTTTTGATCAATTCCTTGAAATCATTCCAAGGGGTGGCGTTAGCAGCTGCCAACCCTAGGATCTGTACTTGCGCGTTCCACCAAGTCAACGCGATTCCTTCCAAAGTACCAGTGGCGTACTTGACCCTGCGAGCCTCAGGGCATTCACACATTTCGAACACAGATTCTAGCTTCTCAAACCAATGGAGGAGTCCCACTGCCCCCTCGGTGCCACTGAATGAGCTTGGACGACAGTCCATGAAGTTCTTGAATGTGCAGACGGGCTGCTGAGCGTGTTGACCTATTGTGTACGAATAGGACAAGTTAATCACAAGAGTTAATGTAGGATCTAAAGATCCTAGTGTGAGTCTAAACTGCAGGGTATACTCCCTTATTGAGCAGCTGCAAGTGCCGCAGCAACTTGTTCGTTAACGAAAGCCGTCAACTGGGCTTGTGTCATGTTAATTCGTCCGGCCATTGATCTTCACATCAAAGGCAACATAAGTCAGAAAGGTTCGCGAATAGTGCGATGACAGAAGAGTGTAAGCACATAGATGTTCTCAAGCAATAACAAGTAGTGAGCAATGTAATCTAGGCATACTACGAGCAAAGTTCTATGCAGTTCTAGCATGTAGGCAATAAACATAAACCTTATTACCTAGGATGTTGAGTCTTGCACGTGGAGCGAAGCGTCGTTGTGGATCGTTGAGAGCACTGTTCGGGTTATAGTCTGGTTTTAATAAAAACGTTTTCCCATATTAAAACCAAGTTCTCTATAACCAATGGCTCTGATACCAATCTGTCACACCCCCAAAATCCACCTGCGGAGTATCACCGCTTGGGAGCGTGACTGACCAGGATCAAGCCACCAATCATATTGAACAATATAAATAATTAAAGAAATTCATAAACCCAATTCAATACAATTGATGTTCCAACAAAACATAGTTTAAGTAGCGGAAGCATGTAAATAACCCAACATAGTTAATAGTTTTAAATGTCATAACAGTTCATAGTAATCACGATCCTTGTCCACAACGACCGTGCCTCCAGGGCAAGCTCCATAAGTACCTAAGGTCCTACAAGGCATGCAGCAACGAGTCAACAACTAGTTGAGCGAGTTCACAGTTAACAGTTCAGTAATAGTATAGTGTGAGTAGTAGTATGTTCGTTCGTTATGTCATGTATCGTATTAGTTTCCATCGCGGCCTCCCAGGCAGGTATGCGAAGATATTAGGGGATGTTCATCCCGAGTATTCTAGAATAGGTTTATCTGTATCGCGGCCTACCAGGCAGGTGTGCGAAGATTAGTAAATTTCAGTTCGCGGCCTTCCAAAGGCAGGTGTGCGAAGTCAGTCATAATATCGCGGCCAACCCTTGGCAGGTGTGCGAAGATCAGTTCAATAAGTGTTACTAGTCGTAGTTCTATCAGCGGAGTATGTACAATAGTTCATCAAATCCCATTCCCACCCGGGAACCCCATGCCTTGGCTGTGTGAACTCACCTTGGTTTGCTCGGTATGCTTAACTATGTGCTTGCAATTAATCAATCGAGTCCTATAGTATGCATGTATATTAAATCAGTTCATGTTCGTAACGATGTGCAGGTAATCTATGTCACAAGGCGTTTGACAGTTATCATCATGTATCACATAAACAGCTAATCACATTTATGCAGCTTAAGCTTTACAATCAGGGTTGTTCTCAGTCGTTTTAACTCAGTTATTCATCAACAGTCTTAGTAATTTTAATCGTGTTATATCGTTGCTCAGAATTACAGAACTAGCAAGCATAAGAGAGTTTACATACGTAACAGTGTTATCATATCACCAGTATTAACATACAAACAGATAACGAAACTCGGATTAGGTTAACAAGCATGTGAACTCGGATATGCCACCATTTATCAAAACTCGGATCATTCAAAGTCATTAACAAGTTCGGACTAGGTAACAACATAACAAACTCGGACATAAGCTCATATAAAAGGTCGGACCACCCTTCCAAGGGTTAAAAGTCGGACCACTCATCTCCAATACACCAAACTCGGACCAACATGTTTTGTATATTCAAAACTCGGATTAAAGGTGTGGGGGTACACAAAGTCGGACAAGGGGGTGGGGTTCTAAGCTTAAAAACTCGGACAGGGGGTGTTTCACTTCTAAAAGTCGGACAAAGAAAGCCCATTAAAACTCGGACCACTTCAATCCCCTAAGAAACTCAGACATATGCTGGTGTATAAGAAACTCGGACCCATCTGCTTCTTATAAAACTCGGACACTCATGTTCTTTATAAAGTTCGGACATAGTGCAAAACTCAGACATCTAACTCATCACATGAAACTCGGATCCTTAATGCATTATTAAAACTCAGACTATTATATACATTAGGGTTACGAACTCAGACATTAACAATACGTGAATTCCAACCTTTTCACAGAATCAAGAGGATCAAATCAGTTACGTTCTATATTATCAAAACCCTAATTCATACACTTCGCAGAGCAGCAATCAATCATTAGTCAATCATTCTAACATTCCTTGTATCTTAACATCATGCAAATGATCATTCACTAATCAACATCATTATCATAATACTCAGAATCCAAAAACAACAATCACAGAACATCACATGAAAGCTAGGGTTTACAAGTATTCCAATAATCAAGAATTGATACAATCAACAATCAATAAACGGTAATCATTTACCTTGTGTTGATTCTAGAGAAAATGTGAAATCGAAAGTGATGAATAGCTTGCCAATGATGATGTGATGATTGCCAAAGAAACCAAAGAATGAAAGTACGTGCCTTGATTCTTGTGTGAGGTTTAGTGAAAAGCTAGGGTTAAGTATCATATAAGTTTCACTAATCACTCTACACACCCTTAATTATTACATTTTACACAAGCACCACATCTCACAAAAATTTCACAGTTTCACCACCAAGTTTATGCATTTGGCAATTCTTTCACAATTAACACATAACCATGTATAATCACGTAATACCGTTTCATTGCATCAAACGTATACAATTCAAAAGCAAATCAATTGTGCAAGTAAACAACTAAATAATAAATGAACGTGCAATGAATCTTGGAAATTCGAGTTGTCACATATTTGATTGCTTAACTGGTAACTCATGTGTTTATCTGATTGTATGATTGACTATTTGTGCATATTTGGGTTATAGACACCATGGACACCTCAGGCACTGGTGATTCAGACACCACGGGCCCTAGGCCCATTGTATCAGACGACCTAGAGCCTTCAGCGCAGACGAGGATGACTTTCAGCCCTTTGCGTTACTTGATGATGCTGTTGAGCTCGCTGATGGCCCTTTGGCCGGGGACCTACCGCTCGTAGAGATCCCTGCCCCCATACCTTTGGCCGTTTATCCTGCTTACGATATGCTTCTCGACACCGACGCTGATGGCGACATCGATCTGTTTGATGACGAGCCCCTAGAGGATGATGTTCAGGGTGAGGCCCTTCTAGCTGCTGGTGATCTTTTGTTGCTCGCAGATGCTCCCGCTGAGGAGTCACCTGCTCACTCACCCGTCCCGGACCCTTTCGAGTCTGTGGCCTCCGCACCATCACACACTCAGAGTGCGCAGCACTTTTCTCACGGTTCAGATCCTGATAGGGCATCCTCTGTAGTCCCTGCCCCTAGCTTTGCTTTCGATCACGATGTTGAGGAGGATTCCGATCCTGTCTTTCCACCAGGATTCGACCCAGATCAGGAGATCGAGTTTATACCACTGGATCAGCCTATGGAGGACCCGGTTGACCCAGTTGGCCCAGTTGATCCCATCGACCCTGCGTTTGATTTTTGAGATGGCGTTTGATGACCCCGAGCCTGCCATGGCCCTCGAGCCGGTAGCCGCTCCAGGCCCAGTGTTTGAGCATGACCCTGTTCATGCTGACACACCCATTATTGATCCTGTGATTGCTGACCCACCCATTGATGATCACCCTGTTGATGCGCCACTATTGGAGGGCGATCATATTGTTGCTGCTGATCATGTTGATGCCCCTCTTATCGCTGATGTACCCGTTGACCCTCTTGTTGCACCCCATCTTGACCCTATGCCTGTGCAGTTTGATCGTGCACTTTTTGAGGCACATGCTGGCCCACGACATGAGCACGCCCAGCATGGATGGATTGATGACGATGACGAGTACCCACCTTTCGTGGTACCGGTTACTCCCGTTCCTGCACCCGTGTCAGTTCCCCCTGAGATCCCTTTGCACCCCGTTCATACTACTGGTGTTCACCATACTGACCTACCTGCGATGTTTCATCAGTTTACACCTCCAGCGCGACCTGGAGAGGGTTCCTCGGCTCATCCCTTGGACATGTACCGGCACCTATCCCAGTTGTACCACAGTTATCACCTGCTTTTCCCCCTGTTCCTCCATTTCCTGTGTTACCTTTCGATCCGGCCAGTGAGCCATTTCTCTGGACGTCACCACCTATTATGCCGGCATCCGACCCCTACCATCCCTTCCACATGGGGTATTCTGTTGAGGATGTACTTATGTCGTTTGTTATCTAGCAGGAGGCACTCACACGGCATGTACAGGAGCTCGAGAGAGCCCAGCCACCCCGTGCCCGTGTCAGGGTCAGAACCACCCTGCTTCTTCGCAGCCCCCTCGACCATTGCCACCGGACTATGCTGCACGCCTTTTGGCACTTGAGCAGCAGATGGCTTCCTGGTTGCGTTCCCAGAGAGCCATGGAGGAGGACTGGCTCCATTTGCGTCGTTTGTTCTACACCCATTTTCCCCCTCCTCCACCGCCATCAGTGTAGAGCTCTTCAGTACCGTACGGGTGGACGTTGGTGAGAAGACGGCGATTGCTTTGACTGCACATCATTTTTGGAGACTACATTCTGATTCTGACTTTTGTTGACATGTATATGGATGTATTGATACTGATTTGATATAGTTTTGGACTAGGGTGATGTAGCCCTTAGTCACTGATGTTGTATGACACTATTACGTACCTGTACACTTTACTATGTGGTCTCGATATATGGCAATCGCAGTATTCTCATCATATGTGATGTTTTGATTGATTATGTATGTTTTATGACATGGGATGTTGTGTGATAGAAATATTTATAACATGGGATGTTGTGTGATTGATATAATTGTAACATGGGATGTTATGTGATTGGTCTATTTATAACATGAGATGTTATGTACTATTTGTCACACCCCCAAAATCCACACGCGGAGTACCACCGCTTGGAGGCGTGACATGACCAGGATCAAGCCATCAATCATATTGAACATAGCATAATATAAATAAGATAGTTTGTATAAACCCAAATCAATACGATTGATGTTCCAAACCAAACATAGTATCAATAGCGGAAGCATAATAATGAAAATCCAAAGTAAAGTTATAAGTTCAATTGTTTAGCATAAAGTCTACGATCCGAATCCCACAACGACCTGCTCCTCCCTGTGCAAGCTCCATATGTACCTAATGTCCTGCAAGGCATGCAGCAGAGAGTCAACAACTAGTTGAGCGAGTTCACAGTTATTAGTTCAGTAATAGTATAGTGTGAGTAGTAGTATGTTCGTTCGTTATGTCATGTATCGTATTAATTTCCCATCGCGGCCTCCCAGGCAGGTATGCGAAGATTAGGGGATGTTCTTCCCAAGTATTCTAGACTAGGTTTGTCTGTATCGCGGCCTACCAGGCAGGTGTGCGAAGATTAGTAAATTCAGTTCGCGGCCTTCCAAAGGCAGGTGTGCGAAGTCAGTCATAATATCGCCGCCAACCCTTGGCAGGTGTGCGAAGATCAGTTCAATGAGTGTTACTAGTCTAGTCGTAGTTCAATCAGCGGAGTATGTACCATAGTTCATCAAATCACCTCGCTACGTTCCAGTATAGATAAGTACCAGTAAATAATCAAATCCCATTCCCACCCTGGGAACCCATGCCTTGGCTGTGTGAACTCACCTTGGTTTGCTCGGTATGCTAAGTTAAGTGCTCACAAGGAATCAATCAAAGCCTAGAGTATGCATGTATTCACAGTCAGTACAGGATTGTAAGGTTTCGCATGCAAAGTTCGTCACCTAGTGTGTGTAACAGTTAACATCATATATTACAACCAGTTAATCATCTTCATACAATTCATGCTTAATAGGAAGAACAGGCAATTTGCATACTTCACCAAGTTAACACACTTAACATGTGACAACTCGAATTTCCAAGATTCTATTTCGCATTTATTGAACGTTCATTGTTCGTGTAGTTAATTATTTGCACAATTGATTGCTATGGAATGATATACGTGTTGATGCAATAAATCGTATTGTGTGATTGTGCATGGTTGTTTGATTAATTGTGATAGACTTGTCAATTATGTGAACTTGGTGGTGAAACTGTGAAATGCTTGTAAGATGGTATGCTTGTGTAAAATATAATAATTCAGGGTGTATAGGGTAATTAGTGAAAATTAAACCATACTTAACCCTAATCTCTTTCACTAATCATTCCCTAATCATCACAAGAATCAAAACACGTACACTCACATTCCCTAATCCTCTCTACAACCATCTTCTCATTCTTGGATTCACAAGTTCTTTTGCATCGAGTTTGGTTGCCAATCCATCTAGAATCGAATCAAGGTAATTGTTTAATCATTGTTCATGATTAATTGTTGATTGATTGATTGATGTTAAAACCCTAGTTCTTCATGAGATAGGCTGTGATTATTGATTTGATTTGGAATTACTATGATGACGATGATGATTAATTGTATGCTTGATGGATCGTTTGTTTTGTGATAGTTATTGTAATCATCGATTGATTGCCTATGATTTCTGTAATGTGAATTAGGGTTTTGATTTCATGTAAACGTAACTGGTTGAATATAAGAAACGTAACTGATATAATCCTGTCGAACTTGATCATTTGTATGTACGTTGCTGTTAGTCAGAGTTTTATTGGATGCTCTTGTCTGAGTTTTGGGTAATGCATGAAGGTCCGAAGTTATAAACATATGTTTTGTCTGAGTTTGCAATGAAAATATTTAGATCCGAGTTTCCTTGACCAAGTGAGGTCCGAGTTTAACAAGGGGTAGCATGTCCGAGTTATGTGAAGGACATAGGTCCGACTTTTAATCCTTAAATCATGTCCGAGTTCTTTTAACATGAAAGTCCGAGTTTATGCAAGTAAACATGTCCGAGTTTTCTTAAAAACCCCACACACACTTCTGTCCGACTTTGTAAACCCCCAAGATCTTGTCCAAGTTTGTGAGGAATTCAGGTTGTCCGAGTTTGTGGGGAGGGGGGGGGGGTTATCATTCTGTCCGAGTTTCATTGAACAGCCTCTAGTCCGACTTTGTTAGTGGTCCGAGTTTGAGGAGGGGCTGCCCCTTCATGCCCGACTTTTATAGTTGTAGCATGTCCGACCTCTTTGTAAGCAAGACTTCTCATCCGAGTATTATAACATAAGAGATAGGTCCGACCTTTGCTTTTATACATGGGGGTCCGAAGTTTTGCTTGCACATGTTCGGGTTATGCTTTGATATTATGCCCGAGTTCTATGCTAGGATTGTGGATTCAATAACTTGTTAACCCTGTTAACTTAGTAACATCATCAGTTTAGTAATTATGTGTACATGTTAACCCCATTATGTCCGTTAAGATATATATGTTAACCCTGTTAGTATCCCATTGATATGGTTAACTCTGTTAAATTAATTATGCAACTCCGTTAAGTTGTAAATTCTGTTTAAGTGTGATGTTCTGAAGTATGTTAACAGTGGCATCTAGGTTAACGTCTACGTTAGATTAAAACTATGTAATCAAGGACGCGACGTATGAATTATGTGAATACGATTAACTGTTTACATGATGTATGATTCTATGTGTATAATCGTATGATACTGAAAGCAACTATATGATTTTACATGCGTGAACATTTTATGTAATATCATCGTGTACACAATAAACACACAAAGCACCGTTGCTTGAATATCGAGAATTGTAAACCCTAATTGAATGAATCATGTGCAATACATCCTAGGTCGTGTGTAACGGACTTAGAGATTAATAAACCCTAGAAGCAATAACATACCGAGCAAACCAAGGTGAGTTCACACAGCCAAGGCATGGGGTTCCCAGGGTGGGAATGGGATTGAATTACTTTATTGTACATACTCAGTTGATAGAACCTAACGATAAGGATACGACTAGACTAGTAACACTTATTGAACTGATCTTCGCACACCTGCCAAGGGTTGGCCGCGATATTGTGACTGACTTCGCACACCTGCCTTTGGAAGGCCGCGAACTAAACTTGCTAACCTCTTCGCACACCTGCCTGGTAGGCCGCGATACAGGTAAACCTAGTCTAGAATACTCGGGATGAACATCCCCCTAATATCTTCGCATACCTGCCTGGGAGGCCGCGATGGAAACTAATACGATACACGACATAACGAACGAACATACTACTACTCACACTATACTATTACTGAACTGTTAACTGTGAACTCGCTCAACTAGTTGTTGATCCTCTGTTACATGCCTTGCAGGTCGTTAGATACTTATGGAGCTTGCACAGGGAGGAGCGGGTCGTTGTGGAGCATGGATTATGTTTTGAAACTTATTGAACTTATGTTACACTTTTGGGCTTTCGTACTTATGCTTCCGCTATATTTTAAAACTATGATTATGTTTGAACACCTATCATATTGAATGATTGGTTTACATTTATTATATATGATTTTAGTTACATGTTCGATATGATTGGTGGCTTGATCCTGGTCAGCCACGCTCCCAAGCGGTGATACTCCGCAGGTGGATTTTGGGGGTGTGACAGATTGGTATCAGAGCCATTGGTTATAGAGAACTAGGTTTTAATATGGGAAAACGTTTTTATTAAAACCAGACTATAACCAGAACAGTGCTCTCAACGATCCACAACGACGCTTCGCTCCACGTGCAAGACTCGACATACTAGGTAATAAGGTTTATGTTTATTACCTGCTTGCTAGAACTGCATAGAACTTTGCTCGTAGTATGCTTGCATTACTTTGCTCACTACTTGTTATTGCTTGAGAACTCCTATGTGCTTACACTCTTCTGTCATCGCACTATTCGCGAACCTTTCTCATCTATGTTGCCTTTGATGTGAAGATCAATGGCCGGACGTATCAACATGACACAAGCCCAGCTAGAGGCTCTCGTTCAAGCTCAAGTTGCTGCGGCACTTGCAGCTGCTCAAGCAGGTCAACACGCGCAGCAGCCTGTCTGCACTTTCAAGAACTTCATGGACTGTCGTCCAAGCTCATTCAGTGGCACCGAGGGGGCAGTGGGACTCCTCCATTGGTTTGAGAAGCTAGAATCTGTGTTCGAAATGTGTGAATGCCCTGAGGCTCGCAGGGTTAAGTACGCCACTGGCACTTTGGAAGGAATCGCGTTGACTTGGTGGAACGCGCAAGTACAGATCCTAGGGTTGGCAGCTGCTAACGCCACCCCTTGGAATGATTTCAAGGAATTGATCAAAAGGGAATACTGCACTCGTGAAGACATTCACAAGCTGGAAGATGAACTGTATCACTTGAAAATGGTTGGGTCAGAGATTGAAGCTTATACTAAGAGGTCGAACGAGCTGGCCGTTCTGTGTCCAACCATGGTGGACCCTCCATACAAGCGCATTGAGTTGTATCTCAAGGGGTTAGCGCCAGAGATCCAGAGCCATGTGACATCAGCTAATCTTGATAATATCCAGGCTATTCAGCGCCTTGCTCATCGTATTACAGATCAGGCAGTGGATCAGAACAGGCTGCCAAAACGTGTCAAGGCTACCACTACTGCTGTCACTACTTCTGCTACTCCCAGTGATAACAAGAGAAAATGGGAGGGGGATTCCAGCAAGGGATCAGTTTCTGCTCAGTCTCAGCAGCGCAAGACAAATGACTACCAGAATCCGAGTCAGCAATCATCTGGCAGTCAGGGGCAGGGTGGATATCGGGGAATTCACCCACTGTGTAATAAGTGCAACAGACACCACAGTGGAAGATGTCGCAGGGAACGTTGTCAAAGGTGCCTCAAGATGGGTCATGAGGCTAAGGATTGTAGAAGCTCACGGCCAGCAGATCAAAACCAGCAACTCCCACCGCCAGCTCCACAGAACCAGCAGCAGCAACCACAGCGTGGAAACCGGGGATGTTTCCAGTGTGGGGCAGAAGGTCACTACAAACGCGATTGCCCTCAGTTGAACCAGAATCAGAACCACAACAATAACCAGGGCAACGGGAACAACAACAACAACGGGGGAAACAACAACAACAATGGCAACGAGGCAAGAGGTCGAGTTTTCGTGTTAGGACGAGGAGACGCAATGAACGATATTTGAACTTCTAACTTATTTTGGGTTTTCATTATTATGTTTCCGCTACTCAATCAAAGTTTGATTTGAACATCAATTGTACTGGGTTTTATGAATTATTTTAACTACTATACTTTATGTTTGATATGATGGATGGTTTGATATTATTGAGCGCACCTGCCGTATTTATGGACCTTATGAACAGGGTGTGCAAACCCTATTTTGACAAGTTCGTCATTGTCTTCATCGACGACATTCTGATCTACTCCAAGAGTCAGGAGGAACACGAGCAGCACCTACGCCTTATTTTGGAACTCCTACGGAAGGAACAGCTGTACGCTAAGTTTTCGAAATGCGACTTCTGGCTTCGTGGAGTCCGCTTTCTAGGCCACATAGTGAACAAGGATGGGATCCATGTTGATTCATCCAAGGTAGACTCGATCAGGAACTGGCCTGCACCACGTACACCAACAGAAATACGCCAATTCTTGGGTTTGGCGGGATACTACAGGCGGTTTATCAAAGACTTCTCCAAGATCGCTCAGCCGCTCACTATGCTGACACTGAAGGGTGTCACCTACCGTTGGGGGGAATTCCCAGGAAAACGGCTTTTCAGTACTTAAAGGATAGGCTATGCAGCGCACCTATCCTCTCACTGCCGGAGGGCACAGATGACTTCGTGGTTTATTGTGACGCATCGATACAGGGTCATGGGTGTGTATTGATGCAACGGGATAAAGTTATCGCCTACGCTTCGCGACAACTCAAAGTTCATGAACGGAATTATTCGACGCACGATTTAGAGCTGCGAGCTGTTGTTTTCGCGCTTAAGATATGGCGACACTACCTGTACGGTACCAGGTGCACGATTTACACCGATCACAGGAGTCTCGAGCATATTCTTAAGCAAAAGGATTTGAACATGCGTCAACGGAGATGGGTTGAACTACTGAACGACTACGAATGCGCCATCAAGTACCATCCAGGCAAGGCCAATGTTGTGGCTGACGCCCTCAGTCGAAAGGACACTCTACCTAAGCGCGTGCGAGCGCTACAGCTTACTATTCAGTCCAGTCTTCCTGCACAGATACGAGCTGCTCAGATAGAAGCATTGAAACCCGAAAACGTCATGGCTGAAGCCTTACGCGGTTCAAGGCAACGAATGGAACAAATGGAAGACGGCGCCTACTATGTAACGGGGCGTATTTGGGTCCCACTTTATGGCGGTTTACGAGAACTTGTGATGGACGAAGCACACAAGTCTCGCTACTCGGTACATCCAGGGTCGGACAAAATGTACCACGACATCAGAACTACTTATTGGTGGCCTAGCATGAAGGCCCACATCGCCACCTATGTTGGCAAGTGTTTGACCTGTGCCAGAGTCAAGGTTGAATATCAGGAACCCGCAGGCCTACTTCAGCAACCCAGGATACCACAGTGGAAATGGGAAGAGATTTCCATGGATTTAGTTACAGGCCTACCTAGATCTCAGCGTGGGAACGATACAATATGGGTAATCGTGGATCGACTCACCAAGCCTGCACACTTCCTAGCTATAAAGGAAACGGATAAGTTCTCCACTCTCGCAGACATCTACCTTAAAGAAGTTGTTTCAAGGCGCGGGGTGCCCACCTCCATTATTTCGGATCGGGATGCACGATTCACGTCAGAGCTATGGCAAGCGATGCACAAATCTTTCGGCTCACGATTAGACATGAGCACAGCATATCATCCTCAGACAGATGGGCAGTCTGAGCGAACGATCCAGACTCTTGAAGACATGCTTCGGGCGTGTGTTATCGATTTCGGCAACGGCTGGGAAAAGCACCTCCCTTTGGTGGAGTTTTCTTACAATAATAGTTATCACACCAGCATACAAGCCGCTCCATTCGAGGCATTGTACGGACGTAAATGCCGGTCACCTCCCTGTTGGGCAGAGGTGGGGGATAGTCAGATTACGGGTCCAGAGATTGTAGTGGACGCCACAGAAAAGATTGCACAAATACGACAACGCATGGCGGCAGCACGCGACCGTCAGAAAGCCTACGCGGATAAGCGTAAGAAACCGTTGGAATTTCAGGTCGGGGACCGGGTTTTACTTAAAGTCTCACCCTGGAAGGGTGTGGTTCGATTTGGTAAACGAGGAAAACTCAATCCACGGTATGTTGGACCATTCGAGATTATAGAAAGAATAGGCCCAGTAGCCTACAGACTGAACCTACCAGCTGAACTCGGCGCAGTTCACAATGTATTTCACGTGTCGAATCTGAAGAAGTGCCTATCAGATGAGACCCTCATAATTCCTTTTAAGGAACTCACTATCGATGAGCGGTTGCAGTTCGTCGAGGAACCAGTTGAAATCACGGACCGGGATGTTAAGGTCCTCAAACACAAGAGAATCCCTCTTGTTCGAGTTCGTTGGAACTCCCGACGTGGCCCAGAGTACACCTGGGAACGCGAAAACCAAATGAAAGAAAAGTACCCCCAGTTATTCGGAACCAATGTAACCACTACTGAGGCTGAAGCTACTGCTACTGAATTTCGGGACGAAATTCCAAATCAACGGGGGGATGATGTGACACCCCAGGAAAACCAGTCAACGATATAACTTACCTAGCTTCCTCAGTGAGTGCGTACCAAATTTCGGGACGAAATTTCTTCTAAGTTGGGGATAATGTGACAACTCGAATTTCCAAGATTCTATTTCGCATTTATTGAACGTTCATTGTTCGTGTAGTTAATTATTTGCACAATTGATTGCTATGGAATGATATACGTGTTGATGCAATAAATCGTATTGTGTGATTGTGCATGGTTGTTTGATTAATTGTGATAGACTTGTCAATTATGTGAACTTGGTGGTGAAACTGTGAAATGCTTGTAAGATGGTATGCTTGTGTAAAATATAATAATTCAGGGTGTATAGGGTAATTAGTGAAAATTAAACCATACTTAACCCTAATCTCTTTCACTAATCATTCCCTAATCATCACAAGAATCAAAACACGTACACTCACATTCCCTAATCCTCTCTACAACCATCTTCTCATTCTTGGATTCACAAGTTCTTTTGCATCGAGTTTGGTTGCCAATCCATCTAGAATCGAATCAAGGTAATTGTTTAATCATTGTTCATGATTAATTGTTGATTGATTGATTGATGTTAAAACCCTAGTTCTTCATGAGATAGGCTGTGATTATTGATTTGATTTGGAATTACTGTGATGACGATGATGATTAATTGTATGCTTGATGGATCGTTTGTTTTGTGATAGTTATTGTAATCATCGATTGACTGCCTATGATTTCTGTAATGTGAATTAGGGTTTTGATTTCATGTAAACGTAACTGGTTGAATATAAGAAACGTAACTGATATAATCCTGTCGAACTTGATCATTTGTATGTACGTTGCTGTTAGTCAGAGTTTTATTGGATGCTCTTGTCTGAGTTTTGGGTAATGCATGGTCCGAAGTTATAAACATATGTTTTGTCTGAGTTTGCAATGAAAATATTTAGATCCGAGTTTCCTTGACCAAGTGAGGTCCGAGTTTAACAAGGGGTAGCATGTCCGAGTTATGTGAAGGACATAGGTCCGACTTTTAATCCTTAAATCATGTCCGAGTTCTTTTAACATGAAAGTCCGAGTTTATGCAAGTAAACATGTCCGAGTTTTCTTAAAAACCCCACACACACTTCTGTCCGACTTTGTAAACCCCCAAGATCTTGTCCGAGTTTGTGAGGAATTCAGGTTGTCCGAGTTTGTGGGGGGGGGGGGGTTATCATTCTGTCCGAGTTTCATTGAACAGCCTCTAGTCCGACTTTGTTAGTGGTCCGAGTTTGAGGAGGGGCTGCCCCTTCATGCCCGACTTTTATAGTTGTAGCATGTCCGACCTCTTTGTAAGCAAGACTTCTCATCCGAGTATTATAACATAAGAGATAGGTCCGACCTTTGCTTTTATACATGGGGGTCCGAAGTTTTGCTTGCACATGTTCGGGTTGTGCTTTGATATTATGCCCGAGTTCTATGCTAGGATTGTGGATTCAATAACTTGTTAACCCTGTTAACTTAGTAACATCATCAGTTTAGTAATTATGTGTACATGTTAACCCCATTATGTCCGTTAAGATATATATGTTAACCCTGTTAGTATCCCATTGATATGGTTAACTCTGTTAAATTAATTATGCAACTCCGTTAAGTTGTAAATTCTGTTTAAGTGTGATGTTCTGAAGTATGTTAACAGTGGCATCTAGGTTAACGTCTACGTTAGATTAAAACTATGTAATCAAGGACGCGACGTATGAATTATGTGAATACGATTAACTGTTTACATGATGTATGATTCTATGTGTATAATCGTATGATACTGAAAGCAACTATATGATTTTACATGCGTGAACATTTTATGTAATATCATCGTGTACACAATAAACACACAAAGCACCGTTGCTTGAATATCGAGAATTGTAAACCCTAATTGAATGAATCATGTGCAATACATCCTAGGTCGTGTGTAACGGACTTAGAGATTAATAAACCCTAGAAGCAATAACATACCGAGCAAACCAAGGTGAGTTCACACAGCCAAGGCATGGGGTTCCCAGGGTGGGAATGGGATTGAATTACTTTATTGTACATACTCAGTGATAGAACCTAACGATAAGGATACGACTAGACTAGTAACACTTATTGAACTGATCTTCGCACACCTGCTAAGGGTTGGCCGCGATATTATGACTGACTTCGCACACCTGCCTTTGGAAGGCCGCGAACTGTAATTTCTTAGTCTTCGCACACCTGCCTGGTAGGCCGCGATACAGGTAAACCTAGTCTAGAATACTCGGGATGAACATCCCCCTAATATCTTCGCATACCTGCCTGGGAGGCCGCGATGGAAACTAATACGATACACGACATAACGAACGAACATACTAGTACTCACACTATACTATTACTGAACTGTTAACTGTGAACTCGCTCAACTAGTTGTTGATCCTCTGTTACATGCCTTGCAGGTCGTTAGATACTTATGGAGCTTGCACAGGGAGGAGCGGGTCGTTGTGGAGCATGGATTATGTTTTGAAACTTATTGAACTTATGTTACACTTTTGGGCTTTCGTACTTATGCTTCCGCTATATTTTAAAACTATGATTATGTTTGAACACCTATCGTATTGAATGATTGGTTTACATTTATTATATATGATTTTAGTTACATGTTCGATATGATTGGTGGCTTGATCCTGGTCAGCCACGCTCCCAAGCGGTGATACTCCGCAGGTGGATTTTGGGGGTGTGACATAACAGGATTTCACACACTAGCAGTGTTACATAACATCTTCACAGTCATAACAGGGTTAACATGTTTAACTGGATTTACTATCTGACATAGTTTATCAACTAATAGAGTTAACAACCATTAGGATTACCCACTTAACTGAGTTAGACATGCACAATTACACAAGCTCGGGCCTAGGTTATCAAGTATAAGAGTTGGATTAACTTATTACGCAAACTAGGATAACACTTAATATACAAAAGTCGGACATAGCATATGGGGGGTTTGGGATTCAAAACTCGGACCAAAAGGGGGGTGGGGGTTCAAAGGTCGGACATGGGGGTTTCTCATGAAATTCGGACCCCATGACTTATGTCAAAACTCGGACAAAACTCCCACCCTTTAATAAAGCTCGGACAACATCAGGGGGGGAGGGTTAAACTCGGACATAGTGCAAAGGTCGGACCCCTTTGTGTTGTTTTAAAAGTCACACATCAATATGTAAGAACTCGGATCCCTTGCATTCATAAAAGGTCGGACACATATGAATCATAATATTCGGACCAAGATATGCATTCATAGAAACAATCAAACCCCTGACCATTCACATGCAATTTATGATTATATTACAGTGGCCGACAACATCTAATATTGAGAACCAACTTTTACATAATATGGAAAACATGGCAGCCATTTTGGTTCATTTGTCAAGTTTGTCAGACCACCAAACTTCAAGTGTATTGGACCACAAAAACCACTCATATATCATAATAGGTTTTGCTTGGACTTTGTGATCTAGTGGATACCCTCATTGGACCAAATAAAATCGGTGGTTTTGCATACATTCACATTCCGTAGATTCCCTAGCACAAGTATATTGACTCACAAATATAATATGCCTACAAGCTGTGACAACCCGAATTTCTGACTTTCACTTTCACACTTATTGCACGCTGAATTTGACCGCTTAAGTTGGTTGACTTGTAACTGTATATGTTGTATGATAATGAAACGCGTTGTAGTTATTGCTTGTATGTGATTATGTATTAAAATGAGACTTAGTAGAAAACCATTAACGGTTTACACATGAATAGGCCCGACGAAACACAAAAGTGTTTCGCCAATAATACGACCCGTCAATTTGTTGAGGCCCAGTTACGGCCCAAATTAGTGTGCGTAAAAATATATATATACATGATTAGGGGATCAGTTATCAAATACAAAAAAAAAAACCCTAGAGCCCTTCCCTAGTGACGGCAGCCTTCGTGAACCCCAAAGAATCGATCAAGACATTCTTTGATTCATCGTGGTTAGTGCAAGTCTCCTTTGTCGATTTTGTGTTTTGCCGATTCTGTGTTTACTATGATTATTTGAATATTATGCTCCCACGTGTTCTGTTATGATAACTCTTGTAATTATGGTCGGCCATGGTTATTAAGGAATCCTTATAATTGATTCGGTCCTATAGTATTAGATCTAGAAGGATGCTGTACGGTACCAAGTGCACAATTTACACCGATCACAGGAGTCTTGAGCATATCTTCAAGCAGAAGGAATTGAATATGCGTCAACGACGGTGGGTCGAGTTGCTCAACGATTACGAATGCGCTATCAAGTATCATCCAGGCAAAGCCAATGTTGTGGCTGACGCTCTTAGTCGAAAGGACACCTTACCAAAGCGCGTGCGAGCACTACAGCTTACCATTCAGTCTAGTCTTCCTGCCCAGATACGATCTGCTCAGATAGAAGCACTGAAGCCCGAAAACGTTAAGGCTGAAGCCTTACGCGGTTCAAGGCAACATATGGAACTAAAGGAAGACGGCGCCTACTATGTAACGGGGCGTATTTGGGTCCCACTCTATGGCGGTCTACGCGAACTTGTAATGGATGAAGCTCACAAGTCTCGCTATTCGGTACATCCAGGGTCGGATAAAATGTACCACGATATCAAAACAACATACTGGTGGCCAAGTATGAAAGCTCTTATCGCGACCTATGTCGGCAAGTGTTTGACCTGTGCAAGGGTCAAGGTTGAATATCAGAAACCAGCTGGCCTACTTCAGCAGCCTAGAATACCTCAATGGAAATGGGAAGAAATTTCCATGGATTTCGTTACAGGCCTACCAAGATCTCAGCGGGGGAACGATACGATATGGGTAATCGTGGATCGACTCACCAAGTCTGCACATTTCCTAGCAATAAAGGAAACGGATAAGTTCTCCACTCTCGCAGACATCTACCTCAAAGAAGTAGTATCAAGGCACGGGGTGCCCATCTCAATCATTTCGGATCGCGACGCACGATTTACGTCAGAGCTATGGCAAGCGATGCATAAATCTTTCGGCTCAAGGTTAGACATGAGCACAGCTTATCACCCTCAGACGGATGGGCAGTCTGAGCGAACGATTCAAACTCTTGAAGACATGCTTCGGGCATGTGTGATTGATTTCGGCAACGGCTGGGAAAAGCACCTCCCTTTGGTGGAGTTCTCTTACAATAACAGTTATTACACCAGCATTCAAGCCGCTCCATTTGAGGCATTGTACGGGCGTAAATACCGATCACCTCTCTGTTGGGCAGAGGTGGGGGATAGTCAGATTACGGGTCCAGAGATTGTAGTGGACGCCACGGAAAAGATCGCGCAGATACGACAACGCATGGCGGCAGCACGTGACCGTCAGAAAGCATATGCAGATAAGCGTAAGAAACCGTTGGAATTTCAGGTCGGGGACCGGGTTTTACTTAAAGTCTCACCCTGGAAGGGTGTGGTTCGTTTTGGCAAACGGGGTAAGCTAAATCCGCGATAGGTCGGACCATTCGAGATTATAGAAAGAATAGGCCCAGTAGCCTACCGATTGAACCTACCAGCTGAACTTGGAGCAGTCCACAATGTCTTTCACGTGTCGATTCTGAAGAAGTGCCTATCAGATGAGACCCTTATTATTCCTTTCAAAGAACTCACTATCGACGAGCGGTTGCAGTTCGTCGAGGAACCTGTTGAAATTACGGACCGGGATGTGAAGGTCCTCAAACACAAGAGAATTCCTCTTGTTCGAGTTCGTTGGAACTCCCGACGTGGTCCAGAGTACACCTGGGAACGCGAAGACCAAATGAAAGAAAAGTACCCCCAGTTGTTCGAAACCAATACAACCACTGCTGAGGCTGAAGCTACTACCACGGAATTTCGGGACGAAATTCCAGATCAACGGGGGGAGGATGTGACACCCCAGGAAAACCAGTGATCGATGCAACCTATCTAGCTTCCTCAGTAGGTACGTACCAAATTTCGGGACGAAATTTCTTTTAAGTTGGGGATAATGTGACAACCCGAATTTCTGACTTTCACTTTCACACTTATTGCACGCTGAATTTGACCGCTTAAGTTGGTTGACTTGTAACTGTATATGTTGTATGATAATGAAACGCGTTGTAGTTATTGCTTGTATGTGATTATGTATTAAAATGAGACTTAGTAGAAAACCATTAACGGTTTACACATGAATAGGCCCGACGAAACACAAAAGTGTTTCGCCAATAATACGACCCGTCAATTTGTTGAGGCCCAGTTACGGCCCAAATTAGTGTGCGTAAAAATATATATATACATGATTAGGGGATCAGTTATCAAATACAAAAAAAAAAAAAAAAACCCTAGAGCCCTTCCCTAGTGACGGCAGCCTTCGTGAACCCCAAAGAATCGATCAAGACATTCTTTGATTCATCGTGGTTAGTGCAAGTCTCCTTTGTCGATTTTGTGTTTTGCCGATTCTGTGTTTACTATGATTATTTGAATATTATGCTCCCACGTGTTCTGTTATGATAACTCTTGTAATTATGGTCGGCCATGGTTATTAAGGAATCCTTATAATTGATTCGGTCCTATAGTATTAGATCTAGAAGGATGCTTGTCGGCCAATACATGAACATTATGCTTGAATATGTGATGCTACACATGTGCCGTATTTTTTTTATATATGATGATAACATAAATTGATTTAAATATTATATGAACATGGGTTGGTCCAATGAGATTTGGAGGTGAGATGTAATGTCACCCAACATGTGTTGAAATTTGCTTATGACTAATTGAATATATGCATGTCGGCTGGCAAATATTTGGGGGGTGTAGAGTCAAAGTAATTGTCAGAAAACATGTGACTTGGGCGGCCAATGAGGTTGATTGGTGGGGGTTGGTCGGTCAACCAAGGCAATTGGTTGTGGGCTTCGGCCCAGTAGAACAAGGGGATTTAATATATTTTTGATGGTGGTTAACCTACACGAGACCACCGCCCTATATTTGATTAATATATTTTTCTTATCTTGTGAAATTGCATGTGGATATATGATCTTTCATATGTGGCGGCTGTGAATTAGGGGGGCTAAGGTCAAACCTCTAGTTTGTATGATTGGTGGCAATGGGCGGTTACCTAATGACCATTGGTGGATTTCAACCGCCCACTAGTAAGAGGTGCCAACAGAATTAATTAGGAAGTGTATGTATGTTTTTGCTGTGTTGTAGACGAAAGCAAGGGCCAGACGAATACGTGGCCCAAGTGCTTCGGCCCAAAAGTGTTTTCGATCTAATGTAGGTAGTCTCTACGTAAATCTATATAACTTATTTAGTTTTAATTCTGTTAGTTGTCGACCTGGTTAATTGTACAAACTCTATTAAGTCATTAATCTTGTTAACTTGTTAACTCCGGTTAGGTTATTTGATTTTGTCAAACATGTTAACACTATTAGGTACATAACATTTCTAGTTTAGTAACTCGGTTAAGTTGTATAACCCTGTTAGAAAGATAACTCTGTTGATATGTTAATTATGTAGTATGTTAACTCTGTTAAACCTGTTAATTGATTTAACTGCTTACGTGACATATGATATTAATTGCTAGGCACCTTATGACATAGATTTGCCTGTGAAACATTTCGAGTTCGAAACTATTATACATACGTGCGTACTATAGGTCGTGATTGATTAACTGTGAGCGTGTGTACTTATTTAGCATACCGAGCAAACCAAGGTGAGTTCACACCCTTACTAAGGCATGGGATTCCCAAGGGCTTGGGAATGGGATTAAAGGAATGAGATTGACTAGATACACTGTTACTAGACTACCATACCACTGTCCTCGGTTGTGCAGGACACATACTTACAAACTACGTACACTTATACTCACTACTATCCTCGGTTGTGAAGGATACGCACGTAAAACCTACGTGCATTTATACTGACTACTATCCTCGGTTGTGAAGGATACACACGTAAAACCTACGTGTACTTATACGCGCTACTATCCTCGGTTGTGAAGGATACTTATGGTTACGAGTAGTCTAGTGGTTATATAACATGGGAAGCCCCCACTAATAGGATGTACTAACGGCCCAGTAGAGCCACCTGTTACAAACAAACTTACTATTACGCATTTACTTTCTGTGAACTCGCTCAACTAGTTGTTGATCCTCTGTTACATGCCTTGCAGGTCGTTAGGTATATGGAGCTTGCACAGGGAGGAGCTGGTCGTTGTGGGATTGGATTGTGATTGTTTCTCTAAACACTTATGACATTATATTATTACTTATGTTGGGTTTACTTACATGCTTCCGCTACTTAAACAAACGTTGGTTTTGAACATCAGTCATGTCTTGTTGAATTACGTTATCTATTTTATTTATTAAAGGCTATGTTCGATATGATTGATGGCTTGATCCTGGTCAGTCACGCTCCCAAGCGGTGATACTCCGCGTGTGGATTTTGGGGGTGTGACAGATTGGTATCAGAGCCATTGGTTATAGAGAACTTGGTTTTAATATGGGAAAACGATTTTATTAAAACCAGACTATAACCAGAACAGTGCTCTCAACGATCCACAACGACGCTTCGCTCCACGTGCAAGACTCAACATCCTAGGTAATAAGGTTTATGTTTATTGCCTACATGCTAGAATTTGCATAGAACCTTGCTCGTAGTATGCTTACGTTACTTTGCTCACTACTTGTTATTGCTTAAGAACACCTATGTGCTTACACTCTTCTGTTATCGCACTATTCGCGAACCTTTCTCACTTATGTTGCCTTTGATGTGAAGATCAATGGCCGGACGAATCAACATGACTCAAGCCCAGCTAGAGGCTCTTGTTCAGGCTCAAGTTGCTGCGGCACTTGCAGCTGCCCAAGCAGGTAGTATACCCTGCAGTATAGACACACTAGGATCTTTAGATCCTACATAAATTCTCGTATTTAACTTTGTCCTATTCGTACACAATAGGTCAACACGCGCAGCAGCCTGTCGGCACTTTCAAGAATTTCATGGATTGTCGCCCTAACACGTTCAGTGGCACTGAAGGAGCGGTTGGACTCCTCCACTGGTTTGAAAAGCTCGAGTCTGTGTTCGAGATGTGTGAATGCCCTGAGGCACGCAGGGTTAAGTTTGCCACGGGTACTTTGGAAGGGATCGCGTTGACTTGGTGGAACGCGCAGGTGCAGATTCTAGGGTTGGCAGCTGCTAACGCCACCCCTTGGAATGACTTCAAGGAACTGATTAAACGTGAGTACTGTACTCGGGAAGACATCCACAAGCTGGAGGATGAGTTTTATCATTTGAAGATGACTGGGTCAGAAATCGAGGCATATACCAAGAGGTCGAACGAGTTGGCTGTGCTGTGTCCAACCATGGTGGACCCTCCGTACAAGCGTATTGAGTTGTATCTCAAGGGTTTGGCGCCAGAAATCCAGAGCCACGTAACATCGGCTAATCTTGACAACATTCAGGCCATTCAGCGCCTCGCTCACCGCATCACAGATCAGGCAGTGGATCAGAACAGACTGCCAAAGCGTATCAGCGCTACTGCTACCGCTACTGCTTCTACTACACCTGCTACTCCTAGTGAAAACAAGAGAAAATGGGATGGGGATTCTAGCAAGGGATCAGCTTCAGTGCAGTCACAAGTTCAGCAACGAAAGACAGACAATTACCAGAGTCCCAGTCAGCACTCCTCAGGTAGCCACAGACAGGGGGGATATCGAGGAAACCTCCCAAAGTGTAACACCTGCAACCGACACCACAGTGGCCAGTGTAATAAGGGTCGCTGTCAAAGATGCCTCAAGATGGGTCACGAGGCCAAAGATTGTAGAAGCCCTCGACCTGCGAACCAGAATCAGCAGCAGCCTCCAGCACAGCAGAATCAGCAGCAAGGCAACAAAGGGTGTTTTCATTGCGGTGCAGAGGGTCATTTCAAAAGGCACTGCCCTCAGCTGAACAGGAACCAGAACAACAACAACAACCTTAACAACAATCAGGGAAATGGCAACAACAACAACAACGGTGGGAACAACAATGGCAATGAAGCGAGGGGCCGTGTGTTTGTGTTGGGGCAGGGTGATGCCAGAAATGATCCCAACGTCGTTATGGGTAAGTTTCTTCTCGACGACATGTATGTTACTGTTTTATTTGATTCGGGTGCGGATACGAGTTATATGTCTTTGAAAATGAGTAAATTGTTAAAGCGTGCACCAACATCTCTAAACACCAAACATGTCGTAGAACTAGCAAACGGTAAAAGTGTAGAGGCCACACAGATAGTTAAGGGTTGTAACATTGTCTTAGCTGGTCAGACTTTCTCCATCGACCTTATTCCTATAGTTCTGGGTAGTTTCGACATCGTCATCGGTATGGACTGGTTATCCAAGCAGCAGGCAGAGATTCTATGTAAGGAGAAGATCATTCGTATTCCTCGTTCGGGTAAGGAACCTCTCGAAGTTCAAGGCGACAAGAGTGGTGCTGTGGTTGGCATCATCTCTTTCTTGAAGGCTCAGAAATGTTTACGAAAGGGTCATACAGCTATCCTGGCACTGGTTACTGATGCAGCTTTGAAAGAGAAAAGAATAGAGGATATTCCAGTTGTACGCGAATTTCCTCAGGTGTTTCCCGAAGATTTACCTGGTCTACCGCCTCATCGCCAGGTCGAGTTTCAAGTTGAGCTAGCTCCAGGAGCAGCACCTATAGCCCGCGCACCGTATCGTTTAGCTCCAACCGAACTGGAAGAGCTGTCAAAACAACTACAAGAGCTCTTGGATAAAGGCTTCATTCGTCCAAGCTCTTCGCCTTGGGGAGCTCCAGTACTATTCGTGAAAAAGAAGGACGGCACTTTCAGAATGTGCATTGATTATCGCGAACTGAACAAGGTCACGGTGAAGAACCGCTATCCTCTTCCTCGTATTGACGACTTATTCGACCAGTTGCAGGGGTCGAGTTACTACTCCAAGATTGATCTAAGGTCAGGGTATCATCAGCTGAGAGTCCGGGATGAGGACGTCTCCAAAACCGCATTCAGAACTCGCTACGGCCACTACGAGTTTCTTGTCATGCCATTCGGGCTTACGAACGCGCCTGCAGTCTTCATGGATCTTATGAACAAGGTGTGCAAACCTTATCTTGACAAGTTCGTCATTGTCTTCATCGACGACATTCTGATCTACTCCAAGAGTCAGGAGGAGCACGAGCAGCACTTACGTCTTATCTTGGACCTTCTTCGAAAGGAGCAATTGTACGCCAAGTTTTCTAAATGCGACTTCTGGCTTCGTGAAGTCCACTTCTTAGGCCATGTGGTGAACAAGGATGGGATTCATGTCGATCAATCCAAGGTAGATTCGATCAGGAATTGGCCAGCACCGCGTACACCAACAGAAATACGCCAATTCTTGGGTTTGGCGGGATACTACAGGCGGTTTATCAAAGACTTCTCCAAGATCGCGCAGCCGCTTACTATGTTGACACAGAAAGGTGTCGTTTACAGATGGGGTAATACGCAGGAAACTGCTTTTCAGTACCTAAAGGATAGGCTTTGCAGCGCACCTATTCTCTCACTGCCAGAGGGCACGGATGACTTCGTGGTTTATTGTGACGCATCGATACAGGGGCTTGGTTGTGTACTGATGCAGCGGGATAAAGTTATTGCCTACGCCTCTCGTCAACTCAAGGTTCATGAACGGAATTACACGACACACGATTTAGAGCTGGGAGCTGTCGTCTTTGCGCTTAAGATATGGCGACACTACCTGTACGGTACCAAGTGCACAATTTACACCGATCACAGGAGTCTTGAGCATATCTTCAAGCAGAAGGAATTGAATATGCGTCAACGACGGTGGGTCGAGTTGCTCAACGATTACGAATGCGCTATCAAGTATCATCCAGGCAAAGCCAATGTTGTGGCTGACGCTCTTAGTCGAAAGGACACCTTACCAAAGCGCGTGCGAGCACTACAGCTTACCATTCAGTCTAGTCTTCCTGCCCAGATACGATCTGCTCAGATAGAAGCACTGAAGCCCGAA
The DNA here is from genome assembly GCF_002127325.2 of Helianthus annuus. NCBI lineage: Eukaryota > Viridiplantae > Streptophyta > Magnoliopsida > Asterales > Asteraceae > Helianthus > Helianthus annuus. The sequence continues at coordinate 92,462,224 of NC_035436.2, read as the reverse complement.
AACGTTAAGGCTGAAGCCTTACGCGGTTCAAGGCAACATATGGAACTAAAGGAAGACGGCGCCTACTATGTAACGGGGCGTATTTGGGTCCCACTCTATGGCGGTCTACGCGAACTTGTAATGGATGAAGCTCACAAGTCTCGCTATTCGGTACATCCAGGGTCGGATAAAATGTACCACGATATCAAAACAACATACTGGTGGCCAAGTATGAAAGCTCTTATCGCGACCTATGTCGGCAAGTGTTTGACCTGTGCAAGGGTCAAGGTTGAATATCAGAAACCAGCTGGCCTACTTCAGCAGCCTAGAATACCTCAATGGAAATGGGAAGAAATTTCCATGGATTTCGTTACAGGCCTACCAAGATCTCAGCGGGGGAACGATACGATATGGGTAATCGTGGATCGACTCACCAAGTCTGCACATTTCCTAGCAATAAAGGAAACGGATAAGTTCTCCACTCTCGCAGACATCTACCTCAAAGAAGTAGTATCAAGGCACGGGGTGCCCATCTCAATCATTTCGGATCGCGACGCACGATTTACGTCAGAGCTATGGCAAGCGATGCATAAATCTTTTGGCTCAAGGTTAGACATGAGCACAGCTTATCACCCTCAGACGGATGGGCAGTCTGAGCGAACGATTCAAACTCTTGAAGACATGCTTCGGGCATGTGTGATTGATTTCGGCAACGGCTGGGAAAAGCACCTCCCTTTGGTGGAGTTCTCTTACAATAACAGTTATCACACCAGCATTCAAGCCGCTCCATTTGAGGCATTGTACGGGCGTAAATGCCGATCACCTCTCTGTTGGGCAGAGGTGGGGGATAGTCAGATTACGGGTCCAGAGATTGTAGTGGACGCCACGGAAAAGATCGCGCAGATACGACAACGCATGGCGGCAGCACGTGACCGTCAGAAAGCATATGCAGATAAGCGTAAGAAACCGTTGGAATTTCAGGTCGGGGACCGGGTTTTACTTAAAGTCTCACCCTGGAAGGGTGTGGTTCGTTTTGGCAAACGGGGTAAGCTAAATCCGCGATAGGTCGGACCATTCGAGATTATAGAAAGAATAGGCCCAGTAGCCTACCGATTGAACCTACCAGCTGAACTTGGAGCAGTCCACAATGTCTTTCACGTGTCGATTCTGAAGAAGTGCCTATCAGATGAGACCCTTATTATTCCTTTCAAAGAACTCACTATCGACGAGCGGTTGCAGTTCGTCGAGGAACCTGTTGAAATTACGGACCGGGATGTGAAGGTCCTCAAACACAAGAGAATTCCTCTTGTTCGAGTTCGTTGGAACTCCCGACGTGGTCCAGAGTACACCTGGGAACGCGAAGACCAAATGAAAGAAAAGTACCCCCAGTTGTTCGAAACCAATACAACCACTGCTGAGGCTGAAGCTACTACCACGGAATTTCGGGACGAAATTCCAGATCAACGGGGGGAGGATGTGACACCCCAGGAAAACCAGTGATCGATGCAACCTATCTAGCTTCCTCAGTAGGTACGTACCAAATTTCGGGACGAAATTTCTTTTAAGTTGGGGATAATGTGACAACCCGAATTTCTGACTTTCACTTTCACACTTATTGCACGCTGAATTTGACCGCTTAAGTTGGTTGACTTGTAACTGTATATGTTGTATGATAATGAAACGCGTTGTAGTTATTGCTTGTATGTGATTATGTATTAAAATGAGACTTAGTAGAAAACCATTAACGGTTTACACATGAATAGGCCCGACGAAACACAAAAGTGTTTCGCCAATAATACGACCCGTCAATTTGTTGAGGCCCAGTTACGGCCCAAATTAGTGTGCGTAAAAATATATATATACATGATTAGGGGATCAGTTATCAAATACAAAAAAAAAAAAAACCCTAGAGCCCTTCCCTAGTGACGGCAGCCTTCGTGAACCCCAAAGAATCGATCAAGACATTCTTTGATTCATCGTGGTTAGTGCAAGTCTCCTTTGTCGATTTTGTGTTTTGCCGATTCTGTATTTACTATGATTATTTGAATATTATGCTCCCACGTGTTCTGTTATGATAACTCTTGTAATTATGGTCGGCCATGGTTATTAAGGAATCCTTATAATTGATTCGGTCCTATAGTATTAGATCTAGAAGGATGCTTGTCGGCCAATACATGAACATTATGCTTGAATATGTGATGCTACACATGTGCCGTATTTTTTTTATATATGATGATAACATAAATTGATTTAAATATTATATGAACATGGGTTGGTCCAATGAGATTTGGAGGTGAGATGTAATGTCACCCAACATGTGTTGAAATTTGCTTATGACTAATTGAATATATGCATGTCGGCTGGCAAATATTTGGGGGGTGTAGAGTCAAAGTAATTGTCAGAAAACATGTGACTTGGGCGGCCAATGAGGTTGATTGGTGGGGGTTGGTCGGTCAACCAAGGCAATTGGTTGTGGGCTTCGGCCCAGTAGAACAAGGGGATTTAATATATTTTTGATGGTGGTTAACCTACACGAGACCACCGCCCTATATTTGATTAATATATTTTTCTTATCTTGTGAAATTGCATGTGGATATATGATCTTTCATATGTGGCGGCTGTGAATTAGGGGGGCTAAGGTCAAACCTCTAGTTTGTATGATTGGTGGCAATGGGCGGTTACCTAATGACCATTGGTGGATTTCAACCGCCCACTAGTAAGAGGTGCCAACAGAATTAATTAGGAAGTGTATGTATGTTTTTGCTGTGTTGTAGACGAAAGCAAGGGCCAGACGAATACGTGGCCCAAGTGCTTCGGCCCAAAAGTGTTTTCGATCTAATGTAGGTAGTCTCTACGTAAATCTATATAAGTTATTTAGTGTTAATTCTGTTAGTTGTCGACCTGGTTAATTGTACAAACTCTATTAAGTCATTAATCTTGTTAACTTGTTAACTCCGGTTAGGTTATTTGATTTTGTCAAACATGTTAACACTATTAGGTACATAACATTTCTAGTTTAGTAACTCGGTTAAGTTGTATAACCCTGTTAGAAAGATAACTCTGTTGATATGTTAATTATGTAGTATGTTAACTCTGTTAAACCTGTTAATTGATTTAACTGCTTACGTGACATATGATATTAATTGCTAGGCACCTTATGACATAGATTTGCCTGTGAAACATTTCGAGTTCGAAACTGATTATACATACGTGCGTACTATAGGTCGTGATTGATTAACTGTGAGCGTGTGTACTTATTTAGCATACCGAGCAAACCAAGGTGAGTTCACACCCTTACTAAGGCATGGGATTCCCAAGGGCTTGGGAATGGGATTAAAGGAATGAGATTGACTAGATACACTGTTACTAGACTACCATACCACTGTCCTCGGTTGTGCAGGACACATACTTACAAACTACGTACACTTATACTCACTACTATCCTCGGTTGTGAAGGATACGCACGTAAAACCTACGTGCATTTATACTGACTACTATCCTCGGTTGTGAAGGATACACACGTAAAACCTACGTGTACTTATACGCGCTACTATCCTCGGTTGTGAAGGATACTTATGGTTACGAGTAGTCTAGTGGTTATATAACATGGGAAGCCCCCACTAATAGGATGTACTAACGGCCCAGTAGAGCCACCTGTTACAAACAAACTTACTATTACGCATTTACTTTCTGTGAACTCGCTCAACTAGTTGTTGATCCTCTGTTACATGCCTTGCAGGTCGTTAGGTATATGGAGCTTGCACAGGGAGGAGCTGGTCGTTGTGGGATTGGATTGTGATTGTTTCTCTAAACACTTATGACATTATATTATTACTTATGTTGGGTTTACTTACATGCTTCCGCTACTTAAACAAACGTTGGTTTTGAACATCAGTCATGTCTTGTTGAATTACGTTATCTATTTTATTTATTAAAGGCTATGTTCGATATGATTGATGGCTTGATCCTGGTCAGTCACGCTCCCAAGCGGTGATACTCCGCGTGTGGATTTTGGGGGTGTGACACAAGCTGACAAACCACGTGCAAGAGCAAGTATGATGGCCGGCAATTATATGGCCGACACTTATCTCCTACCGCCAACCCTCATTGGACCCCCAATATCAACACCTCCTAAATAGTCCAAGACCCTATGTCGCCATACCTCTTCACTCTAGTTATGGAGGTCCTTTCGTTATTGCTTCAGCATGGGGCCAGTTCTAGTTCAGCTTTCAAGTTTCATGCTCAGTGTGTCAAGCAAAGAATCCTAAATGTTTCGTTTGCGGATGATCTTTTCATTTTTGTTCATGCTGACTTGTTTTCGGTCAAGAAGGTGCGAGATGGTCTTGAGAAGTTCACAAAAGTTTCAGGATTGGTGCCAAGTCCAGCTAAAAGTACAGCTTATTTTTGCAATGTGCCTCTAAGCGTAAAACGCGAAATCCTTCATATTATGCCGTTTCGGGAGGGGAATCTTCCGGTTCGTTATTTGGGGGTGCCGCTTATTACCACAAAGCTGATGTTTAAAGATTGTAAACCTCTTGTTGATCGCATGGAGAAGAGGATTGATAGTTGGTTAAACAAATCGTTATCTTTTGCGGGTAGACTGCAACTTATCAACTCAGTGTTATCAGCTATGCACATCTATTGGGCCTCCGTTTTTATTATTCCGACCAGAGTTATAAACGATCTGGAGAAACTGATGCGTCGGTTCTTATGGAATGCCCACAGCCAAGGTAGAGTGAAAGCGAAGGTGGCTTGGTCTGATGTTTGTTTACCAAAGGATGAAGGGGGCTTGGGAATTAGGAGTATTTCGGATGTGAATAAGGCTCTTATGACTAATCATCTCTGGAGTATTATTACGGAAAGGAAATCCCTTTGGGTTCAGTGGATCCATCTTCATAAATTAAAGGGAAGAAGCGTTTGGGACATCCAACCACGGGGTAGTATCAGCTGGGGGTGGCGGAAAATCCTTTCTATCCGGAATGCGGTTCGCCCGTTCATATGGAAGATTGTTAGGAGTGGCTCTCAAATAAACGCTTGGAGTGACAATTGGTGCCAGCTCAGTCCGCTAAACTCGTTTATTACACCGAGGTCCATTGCTAATGCAGGTTTTAATATTAATTCATCTGTATCGGATCTTGTTGATGAGGACGGTCAGTGGAAGTGGCCTTCTGCGTGGTATGATGTCTACCCGGTCTTGATAGGGTTAAATGCTCCGCGTTTGATGCAGAATCTGGATGATAGAACAATCTGGAAAGATTTGGAAGGTAATACACGTCCTTTTGGTTCGATGGAAGTGTGGCATAATACACGGCATCGGGAACAACCGGTCTCTTGGGTGAATGGGGTTTGGTTTAGTCAATGTATTCCAAGACACTCGTTCCATCTTTGGTTGGTTATTAAAAATAAGCTCAAGACACAGGATCGATTAGCAAGCTGGGAAGCGGGTAGCGATTATAATCTGAGACTTATGTGCTGCCCATTATGTAAGCATGATCGGGATTCCAGAGACCATTTGTTCTTCAGTTGCTCGTTTGCGTCTCTAGTCTGGAATAATGTTAAAGATTTGCTGAATTTGGGGGACGTTAATGACTCGTGGCAGTCGATCATGAGCTGGATGGAGCGTACAGCTAACTCAAGGAAGACGGAACTTATAGTTTGTAAGTTAGTTATTGCGGCGGCGTCGTATTTTATTTGGCATGAAAGGAACAATTGTTTATTCTCTAATAAAGTGGCCAATGTTAATGCGGTGTGTGATAAAATCAAGAATACGGTTCGGCTTCGATTGATGGGGTTCAAGTTTAAGGGTGGTTCGCACAATCAAAGCATTCAAGAGAAGTGGAAGTTACTTCCAAGTGATGAAGACAAAGATCCGGGCTAGGCGTTTAGCTCTTTAGTCTATGTTTTTGTTTGTCGGGCTGTGTTTTCTTACGTAGTGTAGTTTTGCTTGTTTTGGTTGTGACGTTTGTCGGGTTGTTTTTGCTTTTGGTGTCCTAGTCTTGGTATGCCAAGTCTAGTAGTGTGTATCGGCTTCTCGATGCACCCTGTTCTTTTTTGTTGGTTGATATAAAATTTCACTGGGGTAACCCTTTACCCCAAAAAAAAAAAGAAATCATTTAGTCAATTCGTTTATATGTAACATCTAAAATAGCAAATCATTGCAAGACCAAAATTATAAATAAATCAGCAGTTCATTAATAATTCATCAATGGCCGACAAGTCGTCAATCACCTCAAGAGATCATTGGACCAACTTATGACATGCAATAAAGAATATAAATCACATCATCAGATTACCAAGATTCATACCATACTAATCAATTAAACGAATTGCAAAAATCATATCATCGTCAAACCCGCATATGTATACACATGATTCGCAATAACATGTAAGCTTAACAACCATAATCACATAACAGTTGGCACATGATGACGACAGATAGTTCATGATAAATTCAATCAATTAATTATCAATATTTGATTTACTAACCCCAAACAGGAGAACGATGAATCGGTTGGCGCGAGATACTTCGGGGTCTTAAGGTTGCCGTCGGGTTTCAAGGGTAGCGAGAGGAGGTGAAGAGTGATTAGGGTTTTGCTAATTAGGTTTTGTGTTAAGATTAATAGCTAAACATCCCAAGTCGATCACCACTGGGCCGAAGCCCATATGCTTTTCGTTGGCCTGCTCTAGTGTTTTCGTGTGAATATATCATTTGTTAGGCAAAGGTTCCATTTACTTTAATTAACACAACACATAAATTGATATAAGTCATATTTGTGTTGTACACTTATAAGACACACCATGTAAATATAAACAACACGTATTTGCACATCAGATGAACATAAAGACACAATAAAGTACTGAGTTAAGTCAAATAGAGACCTTGAAAACTCGGGTTGTCACATTATCCCCAGCTTAAAAGAAATTTCGTCCCGAAATTTGGTACGCACTCACTGAGGGAGCTAGGTAAGTTGTATCGTTTACTGGTTTTTCCTGGGGTGTCACATCATCCCCCCGTTGATTTGGAATTTCGTCCCGAAATTCAGTAGTAGTAGCTTCAGTCTCAGTAGTGGTTGCATTGGTTTCGAATAGTTGGGGGTACTTTTCTTTCATTTGGTCTTCGCGTTCCCAGGTGTATTCTGGGCCACGTCGGGAGTTCCAACGAACTTGAACAAGAGGGATTCTCTTGCTTTTGAGGACCTTAACATCCTGGTCCGTGATTTCAACTGGTTCCTCGACGAACTGCAACCGCTCATCGATAGTGAGTTCCTTAAAAGGAATTATGAGGGTCTCATCTGAAAGACACTTCTTCAGATTCGACACGTGAAATACATTGTGAACTGCACCGAGTTCAGCTGGTAGGTTCAATCGGTAGGCTACTGGGCCTATTCGTTCTATAATCTCAAATGGTCCGACATATCGCGGATTTAGTTTACCCCGTTTGCCAAAACGTACCACACCCTTCCAGGGTGAGACTTTTAGTAAAACCCGGTCCCCGACCTGAAATTCCAATGGCCTCTTACGCTTATCCGCGTAGGCTTTCTGACGGTCGCGTGCTGCCGCCATGCGTTGTCGTATCTGTGCAATCTTTTCTGTGGCGTCCACTACAATCTCTGGACCCGTGATCTGACTATCCCCCACCTCTGCCCAATAGAGAGGTGACCGGCATTTACGCCCGTACAATGCCTCGAATGGAGCGGCTTGTATGCTGGTATGATAACTGTTATTGTATGAGAACTCCACCAAAGGGAGATGCTTTTCCCAGCCGTTGCCGAAATCAATAACACATGCCCGAAGCATGTCTTCAAGAGTCTGAATCGTTCGCTCAGACTGCCCATCCGTCTGAGGATGATATGCTATGCTCATGTCTAATCGTGAGCCGAAAGATTTGTGCATCGCTTGCCATAGCTCTGACGTGAATCGTGCATCCCGATCCGAAATAATGGAGGTGGGCACCCCGTGCCTCGAAACAACTTCTTTGAGATAAACGTCTGCGAGAGTGGAGAACTTATCCGTTTCCTTTATAGCCAGAAAGTGTGCAGACTTGGTGAGTCGATCTACGATCACCCATATGGTATCATTCCCACGCTGGGATCTGGGTAGACCTATAACGAAATCCATGGAAATTTCTTCCCATTTCCATTGCGGTATCTTAGGTTGTTGAAGTAGGCCCGCTGGTTTCTGATATTCCACTTTGACCTTTGCACATGTCAAACACTTGTCGATGTAAGTAGCGATGTGGGCCTTCATGCTAGGCCACCAATATGTTGTTTTGAGATCGTGGTACATTTTATCCGACCCTGGATGTACCGAGTAGCGAGACTTGTGTGCTTCATCCATTACAAGCTCTCGTAATCCGCCATAAAGTGGGACCCAAATACGCCCCGTTACGTAGTAGGCGCCGTCTTCCTTCAGTTCCATTCGTTGTCTTGAGCCGCGTAAGGCTTCAGCCTTGACGTTTTCGGGTTTTAAAGCTTCTATCTGGGCAGTTCGTATCTGTACAGGAAGACTGGACTGAATGGTGAGCTGCAAGGCTCGTACGCGCCTAGGTAGAATGTCTTTCCGACTGAGAGCATCAGCCACAACATTGGCCTTGCCTGGATGATACTTGATGGCGCATTCGTAGTCGTTCAGTAGTTCAACCCATCTCCGTTGACGCATGTTCAAATCCTTCTGCTTAAGGATATGCTCGAGACTCCTGTGATCGGTGTAAATCGTGCACCTGGTACCGTACAGGTAGTGTCGCCATATCTTAAGCGCGAAAACAACAGCTCCCAGCTCTAAATCGTGCGTCGTGTAGTTCCGTTCGTGAACCTTGAGTTGACGAGAAGCGTAAGCAATAACCTTATCCCGCTGCATCAATACACAACCAAGCCCCTGTATCGATGCGTCACAATAGACCACGAAATCTTCCGTGCCCTCTGGCAATGAGAGAATAGGCGCGCTGCAAAGCCTATCCTTTAAGTACTGAAAAGCCGTTTCCTGGGAATCTCCCCAACGGTAGGTGACACCCTTCTGTGTCAGCATAGTGAGCGGCTGAGCGATTTTGGAGAAGTCTTTGATGAATCGTCTGTAGTACCCCGCCAAACCCAAGAATTGGCGTGTTTCCGTTGGTGTACGCGGTGCAGGCCAGTTCCTGATCGAATCTACCTTGGATGGATCGACATGAATCCCATCCCTGTTCACCACATGGCCTAGAAAGTGGACTTCACGAAGCCAGAAGTCGCATTTTGAAAACTTTGCGTACAGTTGCTCCTTTCGAAGAAGTTCCAAGATAAGACGTAAGTGCTGCTCGTGCTCCTCCTGACTCTTGGAGTAGATCAGAATGTCGTCGATGAAGACAATGACGAACTTGTCAAGATAGGGTTTGCACACCCTGTTCGTAAGGTCCATAAATACGGCAGGTGCGTTCAATAATATCAAACCATCCATCATATCAAACATAAAATATAGTAGGTAAAATAATTCATAAAACCCAATACGATTAATGTTCGAGCCAAACTTTGTTTGAGTAGCGTAAACATAATAATTAAAACCCAAGACAAGTTATAAGTTCAAATATCGTTCATTGCGTCTCCTCGTCCTAACACGAAAACTCGACCTCTTGCCTCGTTGCCATTGTTGTTGTTGTTTCCCCCGTTGTTGTGGTTGTTGTTGTTCCCGTTGCCCTGGTTGTTGTTGTGGTTCTGATTCTGGTTCAACTGAGGGCAATCGCGTTTGTAATGACCTTCTGCCCCACACTGGAAACATCCCCGGTTTCCACGCTGTGGTTGCTGCTGCTGTGGGTTTTCAGGAACTGGTGGCGGAAGTTGCTGATCCTGGTTTGCAGGTCGAGAGCTCCTACAATCCTTAGCCTCATGACCCATCTTGAGGCATCTTTGACAACGTTCCCTGCGACATCTTCCGCTGTGGTGTCTGTTGCACTTATTACACAGTGGGTGAATTCCCCGATATCCACCTTGCCCCTGACTGCCAGATGATTGCTGACTCGAATTCTGGTAGTCATTTGTCTTGCGCTGCTGAGACTGTACAGAAACTGATCCCTTGCTGGAATCTCCCTCCCATTTCCTCTTGTTGCCACTGGGAGTAGCAGAAGTGGTGACAGCAGCAGTGGTAGCCTTGACACGTTTTGGCAGCCTTTCTGATCCACTGCCTGATCTGTAATACGATGAGCAAGGCGCTGAATAGCCTGGATATTATCAAGATTAGCCGATGTCACATGGCTCTGGATCTCTGGCGCCAAACCCTTGAGATACAACTCAATACGTTTCACTGGAGGGTCCACCATAGTTGGGCATAGCACGGCCAGTTCATTCGACCGTTTGGTATAGGCTTCGATCTCTGACCCAACCATTTTCAAGTGATACAGTTCATCTTCAGCTTGTGAATGTCTTCACGAGTGCAGTATTCCCTTTTGATCAATTCCTTGAAATCATTCCAAGGGGTGGCGTTAGCAGCTGCCAACCCTAGGATCTGTACTTGCGCGTTCCACCAAGTCAACGCGATTCCTTCCAACGTGCCAGTGGCGTACTTGACCCTACGAGCCTCAGGGCATTCACACATTTCAAACACAGATTCCAACTTCTCAAACCAATGGAGGAGTCCCACTGCCCCCTCGGTGCCACTGAATGAGCTTGGACGACAGTCCATGAAGTTCTTGAAAGTGCAGACAGGCTGCTGCGCGTGTTGACCTATTGTGTACGAATAGGACAAAGTTAAATACGAGAGTTAATGTAGGATCTAAAGATCCTAGTGTGTGTCTATACTGCAGGGTATACTACCTGCTTGAGCAGCTGCAAGTGCCGCAGCAACTTGAGCTTGAACGAGAGCCTCTAGCTGGGCTTGAGTCATGTTAATTCGTCCGGCCATTGATCTTCACATCAAAGGCAACATAAGTGAGAAAGGTTCGCGAATAGTGCGATGACAGAAGAGTGTAAGCACATAGGTGTTCTCAAGCAATAACAAGTAGTGAGCAAAGTAATGTAAGCTTACTACGAGCAAAGTTCTACGCAATTCTAGCATGTAGGCAATAAACATGAACCTTATTACCTAGGATGTCGAGTCTTGCACGTGGAGCGAAGCGTCGTTGTGGATCGTTGAGAGCACTGTTCTGGTTATAGTCTGGTTTTAATAAAACGTTTTCCCATATTAAAACCAAGTTCTCTATAACCAATGGCTCTGATACCAATCTGTCACACCCCCAAAATCCACACGCGGGGTACCACCGCTTGGAGGCGTGACATGACCAGGATCAAGCCATCAATCATATTGAACATAGCATAATATAAATAAGATAGTTTGTAAAAACCCAAATCAATACGATTGATGTTCCAAACCAAACATAGTATCAATAGCGGAAGCATAATAATGAAAATCCAAAGTAAAGTTATAAGTTCAGTTGTTTAGCATAAAGTCTACGATCCGAATCCCACAACGACCTGCTCCTCCCTGTGCAAGCTCCATATGTACCTAATGTCCTGCAAGGCATGCAGCAGAGAGTCAACAACAAGTTGAGCGAGTTCACAGTTATTAGTTCAGTAATAGTATAGTGTGAGTAGTAGTATGTTCGTTCGTTATGTCATGTATCGTATTAATTTCCCATCGCGGCCTCCCAGGCAGGTATGCGAAGATTAGGGGATGTTCTTCCCAAGTATTCTAGACTAGGTTTGTCTGTATCGCGGCCTACCAGGCAGGTGTGCGAAGATTAGTAAATTCAGTTCGCGGCCTTCCAAAGGCAGGTGTGCGAAGTCAGTCATAATATCGCGGCCAACCCTTGGCAGGTGTGCGAAGATCAGTTCAATGAGTGTTACTAGTCTAGTCGTAGTTCAATCAGCGGAGTATGTACCATAGTTCATCAAATCACCTCGCTACGTTCCAGTATAGATAAGTACCAGTAAATAATCAAATCCCATTCCCACCCTGGGAACCCCATGCCATGGCTGTGTGAACTCACCTTGGTTTGCTCGGTATGCTAAGTTAAGTGCTCACAAGGAATCAATCAAAGCCTAGAGTATGCATGTATTCACAGTCAGTACAGGATTGTAAGGTTTCGCATGCAAAGTTCGTCACCTAGTGTGTGTAACAGTTAACATCAGATATTACAACCACTTAATCATCTTCATACAATTCATGCTTAATAGGAAGAACAGGCAATTTGCATACTTCACCAAGTTAACACACTTAACAGGATTTCACACACTAGCAGTGTTACATAACATCTTCACAGTCATAACTGTCGAGCTCAGGTTGAAACCTGCATTGACCGTTCGAATCATACCACGCCACAGGCCATTTCCATTGACCGTTCGAATCAATCAGGTCCGCAACTGTCGAGCTCAGGTTGAAACCTGCATTAGCAATACGCCTAGGCGATATAAAGGACCGGAGCGGGCTACAAGCATTCCAGTTATCACTCCATGCGTTTGTTTGCCGGCCGCTTTTGATAGACTTCCAAACATAAGGCCGAATCTGATTACGAATAGCAAGGATTTTCCTCCAACCCCAACTCGGGTTAGCAGAGCATTTAACCTCCCAAAAACTAGAGCCTTTAAGCTTGTAAGAATGAATCCATGAAACCCATAAAGAACGCCGATTGGTTAAAATACTCCAAACATGGCTAGAGAGCAGCGATTTGTTTACCTCCATAATACTCCGAATACCCAAACCACCCTCCGACTTCGGTAAGCAAATATCTTTCCAAGCCACTTTAGAACGCACCGGGCCCCGAGCACCACCATTCCAAAGAAACCGACGCATACATTTTTCAAGATCTTTCACAATTCTGACCGGAAGCATGAAAACGGAGGCCTAATAAGAATACATCGCTGAAATAACCGAATTAATCAACTGGAGCCTACCCGCAAAAGACAACGACTTAGACACCCAGTTATCAATCCTCCTATGAACTCTTTCCACCAGAATCTTACAATCACTGTAAGCAAGTCTAGAAGACACCAAAGGGACTCCAAGATAGCGAACAGGGAGGGATCCCTCCTGAAACGGCATTAGCCGCAAAATTTGATTCTTTGTAAGGGAAGGAACATTGCCGAAAAAAATTGTACTTTTAGGGGCACTTGGAACCAAACCCGAAATCCTTGTAAACATGTTGAGCGCGTCCCGTAAGAGCTTAACCGAGAGGGTATCTGCATGAGCAAAGATAAATAAATCATCGGCAAAAGAAACATTAACAATCTTCTGTTTGGCACACTGCGGATGAAACTTAAACCCTGAGCCAATTTTCGAAGCACGCTGAAGCAGGAGAGAAAGAACTTCCATAACCAATGTGAACAAGTAAGGAGACAAAGGATCACCCTGTCTAAGACCTCTCTTGCCACTAAAGTAACCATGCAGCTCACCATTGATACTCAAAGAATAGGAAACTGTAGACACACATTTCATAATCCACATGACCATTTTCCTATGAAAACCGAAACCCTCCAAGATAGCTTTAAGAAAAGACCAATTGACCGTGTCATAAGCCTTTTGGATATCAATCTTCAAGGCACATCTAGCTGGGCCTCTATCAAGATGGTAGTTATGCATAAGCTCCTGCGTTAGAAGAATGTTATCGGTAATTTTGCGACCAGGGATAAAAGCTGACTGATTAATGCTAACTAACCCATCCAAACTCCCTTTAATTCTATCCGTAATAATCTTGCTAATGCATTTAAAGAGGACATTACAGCAGGATATCGGCCTATAATCAAGAACCGAATTAGGAGAATCCTTTTTAGGAATTAAAGCAATAATAGTGTGATTAATCTGCTTCAATATTTGGCCATTCTCAAAAAAATCCAGAACTGCATTCGTCACTTGATCTCCTACCACTTCCCACGAATGTTTAAAAAAAGCCGATGTATACCCATCCGGACCTGGCGCTTTGTTCTCACCAATACTAAACATAGCTTTTTTAACCTCATCTCGGGTAACCGACCGCACCATATGATTAGCCGAGAGAGCATTCAAAGTGTTAGCACACAAATCTCCAAAGTCAAAATCCTCCACCTGGTACTCCATACCCAAGAAGTTCGTATAGTGATTAAGAAAAGCCGTAGAAACGTGATCACCCTCGAACTGGTTCCCTTGCGCATCCTGAATACTAGAAATTTTATTCCTAGCATTTCTGCTTTGCACACATTTATGGAAGAACCTCGTGTTTGAATCCCCCGCACTCAACCATTCTACCTTGGCTTTCTGTTTAAGAAAGCACTCCTCATCATAAGCAGCCGATTGAAAATCCAGAAGACATGTGGCAAGCTCATCCCGAAGAAGCAAATCCAAGGGATTTGCATCCACTTGGTTCTGAATATTATCAAGTTTAACCCGCAAATCCTCAACCCTTTTATGCAAGTTGCCTTGCTGAAAAAGAATTTTACGAAAGAGAGGCTTCAAATTTCTCATCTTTTTAACAACCGCAAACATGGAATGACCGTGAATCTCCTTAGCCCACTCCGCTGAAACAACCTGCTTGAACTCGGGTTTTGAAACAATGAAATTCGGAAATTTAAACGGTTTCGGTTTAGTGTTAATCGCCGAAGAAAACTTGAATATGCACGGAGAATGATCCGACAAGCGGGCCGGTTTGAACAAGGCATACCCATTCGGAAATAAATCCAGAAACTTTAGATTACCCATGACCCGATCCAGCTTCTTCATAACTCCAATACCCTCTCTCGGTTTTTGGTTCCACGTAAAGTGGATGCCATGACTCGGAACATCTAACAATTCAGTCTCCTTAATACATTCAAAAAACTCCCTCATGCCAATAGAATGATTCGAGGGACCAGATAAACAATCTTCCATATTGAGAGCAACATTGAAATCCCCCATGACAATCCATGGCTTATCACGAGCCAAAGCATTAAAGCTACAAAGATCCTCCCAAAGGGCACGACGATCATGGTATCTGTTTTCCGCATGACTCCCTCATGCCAATAGAATGATTCGAGGTAATCAATCAATCCAGCTTCTTCGTAAGCTGGACGCTACAGAGACAGTTAAGGATGCTGATATTCTTACAGCAGGATATCGGCCTATAATCAAGAACCGAATTAGGAGAATCCTTTTTAGGAATTAAAGCAATAATAGTGTGATTAATCTGCTTCAATATTTGGCCATTCTCAAAAAAATCCAGAACTGCATTCGTCACTTGATCTCCTACCACTTCCCACGAATGTTTAAAAAAAGCCGATGTATACCCATCCGGACCTGGCGCTTTGTTCTCACCAATACTAAACATAGCTTTTTTAACCTCATCTCGGGTAACCGACCGCACCATATGATTAGCCGAGAGAGCATTCAAAGTGTTAGCACACAAATCTCCAAAGTCAAAATCCTCCACCTGGTACTCCATACCCAAGAAGTTCGTATAGTGATTAAGAAAAGCCGTAGAAACGTGATCACCCTCGAACTGGTTCCCTTGCGCATCCTGAATACTAGAAATTTTATTCCTAGCATTTCTGCTTTGCACACATTTATGGAAGAACCTCGTGTTTGAATCCCCCGCACTCAACCATTCTACCTTGGCTTTCTGTTTAAGAAAGCACTCCTCATCATAAGCAGCCGATTGAAAATCCAGAAGACATGTGGCAAGCTCATCCCGAAGAAGCAAATCCAAGGGATTTGCATCCACTTGGTTCTGAATATTATCAAGTTTAACCCGCAAATCCTCAACCCTTTTATGCAAGTTGCCTTGCTGAAAAAGAATTTTACGAAAGAGAGGCTTCAAATTTCTCATCTTTTTAACAACCGCAAACATGGAATGACCGTGAATCTCCTTAGCCCACTCCGCTGAAACAACCTGCTTGAACTCGGGTTTTGAAACAATGAAATTCGGAAATTTAAACGGTTTCGGTTTAGTGTTAATCGCCGAAGAAAACTTGAATATGCACGGAGAATGATCCGACAAGCGGGCCGGTTTGAACAAGGCATACCCATTCGGAAATAAATCCAGAAACTTTAGATTACCCATGACCCGATCCAGCTTCTTCATAACTCCAATACCCTCTCTCGGTTTTTGGTTCCACGTAAAGTGGATGCCATGACTCGGAACATCTAACAATTCAGTCTCCTTAATACATTCAAAAAACTCCCTCATGCCAATAGAATGATTCGAGGGACCAGATAAACAATCTTCCATATTGAGAGCAACATTGAAATCCCCCATGACAATCCATGGCTTATCACGAGCCAAAGCATTAAAGCTACAAAGATCCTCCCAAAGGGCACGACGATCATGGTATCTGTTTTCCGCATAAACAAATGAATCCAGCTTATTAATATGGATGTGCGATTCTAACACTGCACAAATATTCAGCTTGTTTTCAGCAATGAGAACCCGAACCTCAGCTTGTTTAAGGGGCCGGTTCAAACCCCTAATATTCCAGGCAGCTACACTATCCATGTAAACCCTTAAAACCGGGAGTGCTTGCCCCCTCAGCATTGCTACCAAGCGATTTGTTGCTCATAAAATTAGACATTTCCGTTGGCACAACCTCAACAACTTCTTCCTCATAGTCGTCAAACGGGCTACTAGGACTTGGCTCCGTTGACTTCACATTACCAGGAGGGATATCAGCACCCCCATCCGATTTAGACAAAACTTCAAATGGGTTTTTAGTCTCTACATTGGCCTTCACGGTAGAATCCGGCTTATCATCCTTAGTACCTGAAGTGCTCGCACCCGAGTTACCTATTTTCGGTCTGTACACAAAATTTGCCCTCTGTTTCTTTTGCAAAACACGCTTTCTAGCCACTTTCCTCTCATCAGTTACGAAACCCTCATCATCAATCACAACCTGCTTAGCTTTTGGAACTATATTCTTAGGGCATGATTGATCACTATGACCAAAAACACAGCAAGTCGAGCACCTCTGAGGTTTCCATTCGTATTCAACCTTCACCTTATGAGTAACATACCCATCCTCCACAAGGTTAGGAATAGCAACCGTAATATAATCTTTCAACTCATTATCCGCACTAATCTCAATTAACGCACGAGCAAAACTACTTCTCCCCCAGTTATCAACACACATATCAGCCGTATAACCATCCAACCGTTTTGGGGTACCCAACTTAGACGCTAATAAACTCAGCCCATCATCCGTGTAAATAGCAATAGGAACATTATGCATTTTCACCCAAATCGGAACTGACTTAATGCACTCCTTCTTGAGACTGACCGAAGGCGACCAAACATTCAAGAAAAGAGGCATTTTCCTAATCAACCATGGCCCTCCTTCAAGCACTTTCATCATCCCCTCCTTAGAGTCAAATTTGAAAAAGAAAAAACCTTCAGCATTCATCATGATCTTAACAAACCCATGATTAGACCAAACATTTTTAGCATAGTACTCCACAACAGGAAAAGGTAACCGATTGCCCAAGAAATATCCATACAAAACATTCTCAAACTTATCCTGAACTTTTTGGATTACCTCACGAGGAATAAGAATATCAGCATCCTTAACTGTCTCTGTAGCGTCCAGCTTACGAAGAAGCTGGTTTGGTTCCAAGTGCCCCTAAAAGTCGGGCCACAAGTAACATCAATCACCGAGCAGAACATCATTCTCACGAATCATCAGTTACGTTTTCATACGACTCAAAAACCCTAATTCATACATTTTCACAGTGAACTATTCGATTATCAAACGATCATTATAACGTATCTTGCATCTTAATCATCAAACAATGATTCCACATCAACCATACCCATTTCACAATAATCAAACATCAATCAAATCACAGAACTATCATATGAAAACTAGGGTTTACACATATTACAAGAATCAAGAATTGATGCAATCAAATAATCAATTAGGTTTACAAGTATTACAATAATCGATAAACAATTACCTTGAATGATTCTAGTGAAAGAGGAATCAAAAGTGCGGAAATGTCTTGTGCCAATGAGGATGATGGTGATGATTGCTAGAGAGAACCAAAGAAGTGAAAGTACGTGCTTGGATTTTAGTGTGGGGTTTAGTGAATGATTTAGGGTTAAGTATTACTAGAATTTCACTAATTGCCCTCTATATCCTCAAGTTTTAGCTTTTACACAAGTACACCATCTCACAACAATTTCACAGTTTCACCACCAAGTTTATGCGTTTAACAAATTTATCACAATTAACACATAACCGTGCACAATCACACAATACACTTCATTGTATCAAACGTATACAATTCCATAGCAACTAATTGTGCAAATAATCAACTAAACAATACAAGATCGTGCAATAAATGCGAAATAGGAATCTTGGAAATTCGAGTTGTCACATACGAAACCTCATACTATCCAATTTCCCGATTTAGGTCCGGTTATTTATGTAGTTATCTATATAGGGTACCGTTTCATTCCGTGATCCATCTAGCTTTGCTTGGTTGTTGTTCAAGACTTCTAAGCACCCTCAAGTGAGTACGTAGTCCCCTCTTTTACTGTTTTTCAAACATTTTGGGGTGAAACACATGTGCCTACTTGTTACTTTCTTGCTTTTCCTGTTTTCATATCATACGCTTGCTATGTTCATTAGTACACTATTAGTACATGATTTCATTATGTTTTGCTATGTATGTTGACTGAGCATGCTAGCACATTGATTTACATTACATTTTCTTTTGCTATGTATGTTGACTGAGCATGTTAGCACATTGATTTACATGACTTTTCTGCTTTGTATGTTTACTTAGCATACTTAGTACATTGTTTTACATTGCATCTCTGTTGCATATGTTCTCGTAACATATGGACACATTATTTTACATCTCTACCTTGTATGTTTTTTTTTTGGGTAAAGGGTTACCCCGGTGAATTTTATAAATCAATAAGCACAATTGTGCAACTGAACTGTTACACACAAAACCTCGGCATACCAAGGCAAGAAAAAACGGCCAAAACAGACACAACCCAAACAAACAACCAACTAAACAACCCAGCTCACAACGAGCAATAAAAAACAAGCAAGACACTACTATTCAGCCTGGATCAATCTCTAAGTTTCCTCCAGGAATCTGCCATTTCTCTAGGAGTCGACGAAGGCCCGGTCTCCACTTGAACTGGAATGATAACATACGTAATCGAACTGTCCGAATAACCTCACGAGCAATCACCATGGGCGTACGATGATTGTTTGAGAACAACCTATTATTTCTTTCCTGCCAGACAAAATACGAAGCAGCTGATAGAACCAATCGACTGATAATATTTTCCGGCACTTGCAAGTTCGAGTGCTGAATCATCCAAGCCATAATATCATCCCATGAACCATTTACACTCTCCATAGCCGTCCATGCCTTAACGTTATTCCAAACCTCCATAGCAAAAGAGCATTCAAAGAAAAGATGATTCCTCGAATCTCTATCATAGCAACATAAAGGGCAACACATGAGGTTCAGATTTGAAGCACTTCCCGCTTCCCAAACCGACAATCTATCTTGTGTCTTTAATTTATTTCTAATTACAAGCCACATATGGAACGAATGTCTCGGGATGCAATGTTTAAACCAAACCATATTAACCCATGGGACTATGTTTTCACGATGCCGAATATTATTCCAAACCTCCCTAGAAGAGAAGTGACAGGAGTTACCATCAAGATCTTTCCATACCATTCGGTCTTGCCTATCAGAAAACATCGGAACCTGGACATTAATTAAAACAGGAAACATGTCATACCATGCAATCGGCCAACTCCACTCCCCATTCTGCTAGACCAAATCGGCAACCGTAGACTGGAGATGGAAACCCGCATTAGCAATCCTTCTCGGGCTAATAAATCTGCTCAAAGGCCCATGATCACACCACATATCGCTCCATACGTTTGTTCGAGCACCGTTACCAATAGAAGACCATAAGAACGGCCGGAGTAAGCTGCGAATAGCAAGAAGCTTCCTCCAACCCCAGGTCATACGACCTCTACTCGGGACCTCCCAAAAACTCTTGCCTTTAAGCTTATACATATGAATCCACTGCACCCAAAGCGATTTCCTATTAGTAAGGACACTCCAAACATGAGAAGATAGGAGAGCCTTGTTGACATCAGAAATACATCTAATGCCCAAATCCCCTCATACTTGGGCAAACAGACAACCTTCCAAGCAACTTTGGCCTTTACAGACTGTTGTGTGGAACCGGCCCAAAGAAAACGACGCATACATCGTTCCAGATCGTGAACAATTTTAGCTGGAAGCATGAACACAGTGGCCCAATAGATATGCATTGCAGAGAGGACAGAACTAACCAACTGAAGCCTACCAGCAAAAGATAAAGATCTGGTCATCCAATTGTCAATCTTTTTCTCCATCTTATCGACTAAGACTTTACAATCTTTGTAATAAAGCTTTGTTGAGATCAACGGAACTCCCAAGTAACGAACCGGAAGCGATCCCTCTTGGAACGGCATAATATTGAGAATTTCCTGTTTAATATTACGAGAAACGTTACCAAAATAAACAGTACTTTTCGGCAAACTTGGAACCAGACCCGAAACACTTGAAAACATCTTAAGAGTGTCCCGAAGAATCCTCACCGAAGCCGCATCCCCATTCGCAAACAAAAACAGATCATCAGCAAACGATACATTAATAATCTTCTGCTTTTTGCAATGAAGATGAAACCGGAATGCATTATTTGAATTGGCTGCCCTCTTTAGTAACAACGAAAGAACCTCCATAACCAGAGTAAACAGGTAAGGCGAAATAGGATCACCCTGTCTAAGCCCTCGTTTCCCTTTGAAATAACCATAAAGGTTACCATTAATGCTCAAAGAATAAGACACACTCGTGACACAAACCATGATCCATTTAACCATCTTCGGGTGAAACCCAAAGGCATGAAGGACGTCCTCAAGAAAAGACCAGCTCACTGTATCATAGGCCTTTTGAATGTCAATTTTAAACGCACATCTGGGCGGGCCACTGTTTTTTTTTGGGTAAAGGGTTTTACCCCGGAGAATTTTTATAAATAACCAAAAACAGAACAGGATGCGTCCAGAATTAGACGCACACTACTAGCCAAGGCATACCCTGACTAGACCAAACAAAAAACAAAGACCCGTAATAATAAAACAAACACGACCAAGGGAAACAGCCCGACCAAAACACAACCACAAACTAAACGTAACAAACAAAGGACATCCCCCTTAGCCTGGATCCTCCATTACGTTCTTCTTCGAGATCTGCCATCGGTCCATAATCTTCATGTGATCCGGGTGCTTCATAATCCTGAATCCCATTATCTTCAGCCTGACCGAGTTAAAAATGACTTGCGAAAGAATAGCCGGAGATCGCTGTAGTCTCGAGAATAGTCTGTTATTACGTTCTTGCCAAATGTAATAGGTAACTGCCCCCACCAGAATCTTGCATATAACACCGCCAAGATGTCTCGTATTAGCACTATTTACCAACCAACCCATAACGGAATCCCAAGTATTATTGACATTCCCCATATCAACCCACTCTCTAACTGTTTTCCAGACCTCGGCTGCATAGGCACATTGAAAGAACAGGTGATCCCTGGAGTCACGGTCATAAGAGCATAACGGACAACACATGAGGGCCAGATTAGTAGCACTACCCGCTTCCCCAATGGACATCCTGTCCTGCGTCTTCAGCTTATTCTGAATAACAAGCCAAACATGAAACGAGTGTCTAGGAATACACTGGCTAAACCACACCGCATCAACCCAAGCGACTTTATCATTTCTCACCCGAAGAGAATCCCAAGCTTGTGAAGAGTGGAAATGTTGAAGTTTACCCCCATGATCCTTCCAAAATAAACGATCAGCCGTATCATCGACTAACACGGGCCGAGGAACATTAATTAGAACCGGGAAAAGATCATACCACGCCACAGGCCATTTCCATTGACCGTTCGAATCAATCAGGTCCGCAACTGTCGAGCTCAGGTTGAAACCTGCATTAGCAATACGCCTAGGCGATATAAAGGACCGGAGCGGGCTACAAGCATTCCAGTTATCACTCCATGCGTTTGTTTGCCGGCCGCTTTTGATAGACTTCCAAACATAAGGCCGAATCTGATTACGAATAGCAAGGATTTTCCTCCAACCCCAACTCGGGTTAGCAGAGCATTTAACCTCCCAAAAACTAGAGCCTTTAAGCTTGTAAGAATGAATCCATGAAACCCATAAAGAACGCCGATTGGTTAAAATACTCCAAACATGGCTAGAGAGCAGCGATTTGTTTACCTCCATAATACTCCGAATACCCAAACCACCCTCCGACTTCGGTAAGCAAATATCTTTCCAAGCCACTTTAGAACGCACCGGGCCCCGAGCACCACCATTCCAAAGAAACCGACGCATACATTTTTCAAGATCTTTCACAATTCTGACCGGAAGCATGAAAACGGAGGCCCAATAAGAATACATCGCTGAAATAACCGAATTAATCAACTGGAGCCTACCCGCAAAAGACAACGACTTAGACACCCAGTTATCAATCCTCCTATGAACTCTTTCCACCAGAATCTTACAATCACTGTAAGCAAGTCTAGAAGACACCAAAGGGACTCCAAGATAGCGAACAGGGAGGGATCCCTCCTGAAACGGCATTAGCCGCAAAATTTGATTCTTTGTAAGGGAAGGAACATTGCCGAAAAAAATTGTACTTTTAGGGGCACTTGGAACCAAACCCGAAATCCTTGTAAACATGTTGAGCGCGTCCCGTAAGAGCTTAACCGAGAGGGTATCTGCATGAGCAAAGATAAATAAATCATCGGCAAAAGAAACATTAACAATCTTCTGTTTGGCACACTGCGGATGAAACTTAAACCCTGAGCCAATTTTCGAAGCACGCTGAAGCAGGAGAGAAAGAACTTCCATAACCAATGTGAACAAGTAAGGAGACAAAGGATCACCCTGTCTAAGACCTCTCTTGCCACTAAAGTAACCATGCAGCTCACCATTGATACTCAAAGACTAGGAAACTGTAGACACACATTTCATAATCCACATGACCATTTTCCTATGAAAACCGAAACCCTCCAAGATAGCTTTAAGAAAAGACCAATTGACCGTGTCATAAGCCTTTTGGATATCAATCTTCAAGGCACATCTAGCTGGGCCTCTATCAAGATGGTAGTTATGCATAAGCTCCTGCGTTAGAAGAATGTTATCGGTAATTTTGCGACCAGGGATAAAAGCTGACTGATTAATGCTAACTAACCCATCCAAACTCCCTTTAATTCTATCCGTAATAATCTTGCTAATGCATTTAAAGAGGACATTACAGCAGGATATCGGCCTATAATCAAGAACCGAATTAGGAGAATCCTTTTTAGGAATTAAAGCAATAATAGTGTGATTAATCTGCTTCAATATTTGGCCATTCTCAAAAAAATCCAGAACTGCATTCGTCACTTGATCTCCTACCACTTCCCACGAATGTTTAAAAAAAGCCGATGTATACCCATCCGGACCTGGCGCTTTGTTCTCACCAATACTAAACATAGCTTTTTTAACCTCATCTCGGGTAACCGACCGCACCATATGATTAGCCGAGAGAGCATTCAAAGTGTTAGCACACAAATCTCCAAAGTCAAAATCCTCCACCTGGTACTCCATACCCAAGAAGTTCGTATAGTGATTAAGAAAAGCCGTAGAAACGTGATCACCCTCGAACTGGTTCCCTTGCGCATCCTGAATACTAGAAATTTTATTCCTAGCATTTCTGCTTTGCACACATTTATGGAAGAACCTCGTGTTTGAATCCCCCGCACTCAACCATTCTACCTTGGCTTTCTGTTTAAGAAAGCACTCCTCATCATAAGCAGCCGATTGAAAATCCAGAAGACATGTGGCAAGCTCATCCCGAAGAAGCAAATCCAAGGGATTTGCATCCACTTGGTTCTGAATATTATCAAGTTTAACCCGCAAATCCTCAACCCTTTTATGCAAGTTGCCTTGCTGAAAAAGAATTTTACGAAAGAGAGGCTTCAAATTTCTCATCTTTTTAACAACCGCAAACATGGAATGACCGTGAATCTCCTTAGCCCACTCCGCTGAAACAACCTGCTTGAACTCGGGTTTTGAAACAATGAAATTCGGAAATTTAAACGGTTTCGGTTTAGTGTTAATCGCCGAAGAAAACTTGAATATGCACGGAGAATGATCCGACAAGCGGGCCGGTTTGAACAAGGCATACCCATTCGGAAATAAATCCAGAAACTTTAGATTACCCATGACCCGATCCAGCTTCTTCATAACTCCAATACCCTCTCTCGGTTTTTGGTTCCACGTAAAGTGGATGCCATGACTCGGAACATCTAACAATTCAGTCTCCTTAATACATTCAAAAAACTCCCTCATGCCAATAGAATGATTCGAGGGACCAGATAAACAATCTTCCATATTGAGAGCAACATTGAAATCCCCCATGACAATCCATGGCTTATCACGAGCCAAAGCATTAAAGCTACAAAGATCCTCCCAAAGGGCACGACGATCATGGTATCTGTTTTCCGCATAAACAAATGAACAGAAAAAAATTCTATTATTAGCTTTTACCAGAACTTGAGTGTGCATCACCTGGTCAGTCTGCGAGATCACCATAATATCAACTACATCAGAATTCCACCCAAGAATAATTCTAGTACCTCTGGAACATAACCCCCCATTCGACGTCCAATTCCAGCCACTAAAAACTTTGTTACAAATAACAGAAAGTTTATTAATATGGATGTGCGATTCTAACACTGCACAAATATTCAGCTTGTTTTCAGCAATGAGAACCCGAACCTCAGCTTGTTTAAGGGGCCGGTTCAAACCCCTAATATTCCAGGCAGCTACACTATCCATGTAAACCCTTAAAACCGGGAGTGCTTGCCCCCTCAGCATTGCTACCAAGCGATTTGTTGCTCATAAAATTAGACATTTCCGTTGGCACAACCTCAACAACTTCTTCCTCATAGTCGTCAAACGGGCTACTAGGACTTGGCTCCGTTGACTTCACATTACCAGGAGGGATATCAGCACCCCCATCCGATTTAGACAAAACTTCAAATGGGTTTTTAGTCTCTACATTGGCCTTCACGGTAGAATCCGGCTTATCATCCTTAGTACCTGAAGTGCTCGCACCCGAGTTACCTATTTTCGGTCTGTACACAAAATTTGCCCTCTGTTTCTTTTGCAAAACACGCTTTCTAGCCACTTTCCTCTCATCAGTTACGAAACCCTCATCATCAATCACAACCTGCTTAGCTTTTGGAACTATATTCTTAGGGCATGATTGATCACTATGACCAAAAACACAGCAAGTCGAGCACCTCTGAGGTTTCCATTCGTATTCAACCTTCACCTTATGAGTAACATACCCATCCTCCACAAGGTTAGGAATAGCAACCGTAATATAATCTTTCAACTCATTATCCGCACTAATCTCAATTAACGCACGAGCAAAACTACTTCTCCCCCAGTTATCAACACACATATCAGCCGTATAACCATCCAACCGTTTTGGGGTACCCAACTTAGACGCTAATAAACTCAGCCCATCATCCGTGTAAATAGCAATAGGAACATTATGCATTTTCACCCAAATCGGAACTGACTTAATGCACTCCTTCTTGAGACTGACCGAAGGCGACCAAACATTCAAGAAAAGAGGCATTTTCCTAATCAACCATGGCCCTCCTTCAAGCACTTTCATCATCCCCTCCTTAGAGTCAAATTTGAAAAAGAAAAAACCTTCAGCATTCATCATGATCTTAACAAACCCATGCTTAGACCAAACATTTTTAGCATAGTACTCCACAACAGGAAAAGGTAACCGATTGCCCAAGAAATATCCATACAAAACATTCTCAAACTTATCCTGAACTTTTTGGATTACCTCACGAGGAATAAGAATATCAGCATCCTTAACTGTCTCTGTAGCGTCCAGCTTACGAAGAATATTCTGCTTACCCAGAGACAGTTAAGATTACTGATACATTCATCATACGAGACGGTATTGAATTCCTGAATACAACGAGCTTCCGATTCACGCAGAACCAGGTCAAGCGGGTTGTCATCTATAGCTTTCTGAATGGCATCCAACTGCAATCTAACCTCCTTCACACGGTTGTGGAGATTACCCTGATCAAAAAGAAGGCGTCTTAAAGGAGGCTTAAGAGCCGTCAACTTCTTAACCACCGAAAACATAGTTTTACCCGGAATCTCCTTTACCCATTCCTTGGCCACGCATGGAATAAATCCCTCCTTCCTCGCTAGAAAGTTAGCAAATTTGAAAGGCTTAGGCCGATTATGGTTAACCGGAATCAAATTCAGAATGCATGGCGAGTGATCCGAAACCCGATAGGGATGATATAAGACAAAAGCATCTGGAAATAAATCAAGAAGCTGAGTGTTACTCATAACTCTATCGATCTTTTTCAAAACACCTACTCCATTTTTCGGTTTTTGGTTCCAAGTGAAATGAAGCCCATGACTTTTAACATCAGAAAGTTGATTGTGTTGAACACAATCATAAAACTCCCTCATCCCAATCGTAATAGTAGAAGGCCCAGCTAAATAGTCATCCATCGACAGGGCTGAATTAAAATCACCTAGCACCACCCACGGTTTGTCTTGAATGAAACACTTGTGTTTACAAAGGTCATCCCACAAAGCCCTTCTATCTTGGTAATTATTTTCAGCATAAACAAACGAGCAGAACAGGATTTTATTATCAGATTTTAAACGCATTTGCACATGAACTACCTGATCCGACTGGGCTATCACCAAAAGATCCACTACATCCTTGTTCCAACCAACAATAATTCTAGTACCTCTAGAACAGCAGCTCCCATTAGAGGTCCAGTCCCACGATCTAAACACCCCTTTACAAATTCTATCAAGTTTACTAACATGCACATGAGACTCCAAAACGGCACACACCTGGAGACGATTTTCAGAGATAAGTTGACGAACCTCTCTTTGTTTCAGGGGAAGGTTCAATCCCCTTATATTCCATGCACCAATACTACCCATGGACACCAGCTTGACCGGGAGTGCTTGCCCCCTCAGATTTTTTGTTACTAGTACCAGCACACATAAACTCTGATATTTCCGTTTGAAGATCATCAAAAACCCCATCATCCTCGTTAGGAACTCGTATCGGCTCATTTTCATAGCTCAGGTCCTCATATGGAGTTCCCTCCAAAGCATTGTCACTAGAAAGCGCAGCAAACGAATTCTGGGTCTTAATACTACTTTTATTGTGACCATTACCTCCATTACCTTGCTTACTGTTACCATACTTGTTCAAAAATTCATCATCTTTTTTCGTTCCGGATGAACTGGCACCCGACGAACCATTACCACCCGACAAGCCATTCCCACCCGACGAACCATTACCACCCGCCGAATCATTACCACCATTAGCATCCGTACTCGTAGCAGCCCCAGGAATAGAAGATTTTTGCCTATAGACAAATCTGGCCTTTTGCTTCTTTTGTGGAAATCCATGTTTAGCCGTTTTCCTTTTATCAGTCACAAAACCATCCTGGTCAATAGATACTTTTTTGGACATCTCCGGTTGTACCTTCGGACAAGATAAACCATCATGGCCAAAAACACAACATTCAGCACATCTTTTAGGTCTCCATTCGTATTCAACCTTGATTTCCTCCATAACATAACCCTCTTCAACCAATTTGGGAACAGCTACAACTATATGATCTTTCAACTCCTTACCCGCTGAAATTTCAATCATAGCACGAGCGAAACTCGTCCTCCCCCAATTATCAATACACATATCAGCAGTGTAATTATCTAACCTCTTCGGGATCCCAATCTTCGAAGCCAAAAGACTCAGGCCATCATCAGTGTAAACAGCAATAGGAACGTTATGAAACTTAACCCAAACAGGGACCGATTTGATTCCATCCTTTCTGAGTGTAACAGCCGGGGTCCATACATTGAGAAATAATGGAACTTTCCGAATGAGCCAAGGACCACCTTCAAGGACCTTATTCATTCCTTCAGTCGAATCAAACTTAAAAAAGAAGAACCCGTTGGAGTTCATCATAGCCTTAGAGAATCCATACTTGTTCCATACATTTTTAGCATAATACTCTACCACCGGAAATGGAAGTCTACTACCCAAAAAATAACCATACAAGACATTTTCAAACCTATCCTGCACTTTCTGAACCGCTTCCTTTGGGATGACAACATCAGCATTCTCCATCACCTCGTTGGCCTCAATCAACCTAAAGTTCACCACCCTTTTAACTCCACCCGAAGATTGAAGCTTATCAGCATAAGACACCGGCTTAGTCACATTCTCACTTGAACAGTTAGTGTTAGCAACCGGATTCTGCACTGGCACAGTTACCTTCTCCAATTCATCAATAATGTTGATTACCCTTTGCTCATTCCGTACCATACCTCGTCTAGGCAACAACGGGTTCCCATCAATATTCAGAGGTTTCGCAAACATTGGAGTTTTATCTTTCAAATCCTGAACAGTCAACGGCTTCGAGCTAATAAACACGTCCCCATACATTCTTTCAGAAAAAGATGTATACCCTAAATCCTCCATTGCATTAACGCTGCTAGAGTTTCCCACACCACTACTCTTGACAGGTAATGGCGGGTTACCCCTATCATCCTTGGCCAAATTGTCACTTGGATTCATACAGGAACTTAAGCAGCAACTATCATCCTTGGCCAAATTGTCACTTGGCCAAGCTGAGACCCCCGGAGCAACTTGCTGATGATATTATCGACACTGTCAGATTAAAGTTAACTTCTTTCAAATACAAGCGGAATGTGAATGTCAAGCGGTTCTTGGAAGAATGGATGATGGATAAGGAAGAATTCTTGGATGAAGAGTGAAGACCATTTTTGTTATGTCAATTGATGTAATTGGTTGTTTTTTGGTTTTGTGTTTCACTCTTTAGTGGTATGCCACTAAGAGAACTAGGGAGTATTTTCAGCTTCCTACTTGTTTTTATTTATTTTTATAAAATCACCGGGGTAACCCTTTACCCAAAAAAAAACTATCACCACGGTTATCTAAAGCATGCAACGTAAACAAATAGCAAAAACCCTAATAGCCGACAAGCACCAATACCTGAAAAAATCACACACACCCGAACTTGATGAATAACTAGAAGCAATTCAGCAAACCCTAATCCGCCACCACTCCAAACCATGCAACGAAATCCAAGCAAGAAACCCGAGCAAGTTGGCAGCAAACCCTAGCAATAAAACGAAACGAAAACAAACCCTAAACCTGATTTCAAAAGATTAGAAACCACGGTAGAAGTCTAGAAACCTTACTCAGAAGGATCGACAACACCACAATTGCTAACCCAGATCAATCAAGAATAAGATCAGATGAACAAGAAGCTAGGGTTTCTCAGTAGTCGCCAAAATCGCCCAGAGCCATTTGTCTCAGTTCCTAGGGTTCCTCTACCTTGTATGTTTACTTAGCATACTAGGTACATTATTTTCATAAAACATGCTTACATTGGATACATCATTTAGTTTGTTTAACGGGACTAAATTACATTCATTAACACCGATCATGCCACTCGGTAGTAGGTAGTGGTACCATAGGACTTGACAAATCCCGTTCCTAAAACCCTAGGTTTGTTTGGGTGGAAGGAATGACCGAATCCGAAAACATTTCTTTTGATAACCTTTACTCTAAGGTTATCCATCTGTTTCAAGGCTTGGATGTAGGCGATTAACATTACCGCATAGATGTTGTATCAGTAAAGCATGCATTATCTTACAAAACATAACTTTTGATTATATTTTATCAAATGCATTGTGTTGTACATTACTTTCTTATAGGGGTGAATAAATGCTTTTAAAGCAATAATGCTTTTATTCACTCTACATAACATTTGTTTACACATTACATGATTTACATTTGATGGTTTTTACATAAACATATGACATTTTGACTATACATAAACATTTTTACATTGATAGTTTGTTTGGTAAGTGATTTAAGTAACGAGACGTGTGTAGTATGATACAAGCATGGTGGATACGCCACTGGTACTTCCTATATATAAGTGCTTGTATGATATTACATATTGTAGCGTTACCTAAATCATTTCAATTTGGACTTATACATTTTACACAAATGACATATTTTTCACAAGACATTGTTTTACAAAACAACTTATTGTATACAAACTAATTTTACTTGGTTATTCATTTAACCTTACGTTACTCTTTTACATATCATCTACTTTATCATCGCTTTTCTTATGACTTTTAAAACAAAACATTTTACAAGGTGGTTGACTACTTTTGTTAAACATTTTCTTCAAACTTATAAGTCATGAATCCTAAATCAATAAAACCTATGTATCTCACATGCATTTTTATGCTGACGTACCTATTTTCACATGTGTTTCAGGAAATGATGCATAGGATTGATCAAGATACACTTAGGTGGACTTGGGCCTTAATGACATTAAAAGATGCAAGACTAGTTAATTATGTTATGCTTCTTTGTTTGTTAAGACATTGTAACTCTTTTAATCAATAAAACAAAATTTCAATTGTCTATGTGTTTTTTTGGGTAAAGGGTTACCCCGATGAATTTTATTAATAATCAAATCTGAACAAGGGTGTGTCAAAGCAACACACCTACTAGACTTGACAACCCAAGTCTAGGACTAACAACTGTTACAGCCAAGTAAATAAACAACCAAGCACAAAAAAGTCGACCAGAAAAACAACCAACTAGGAAACAATAAACATCAAATTAAGGTTCTAGCCCGGATCCATATCTGTATCTTCAATCTTCCATGTTCTACGAATTCTCTCCTTCGTAGCCGGCGTCCGGAATCTGAAGCCCATGAGCCGCAACCGAACCGTATTCTTAATCACCTCAGCCACTTGATTTGCCGTCCTCTTGATACTCTTGAAAAGCCTGTTGTTTCTCTCTTGCCATATATAATATGAAGACGCCGCTATCAATAACTTGCACACAATGTGATCTACATTCTTGGATTTAGCATGTTGTTCCACCCACGAAACAACCGAGAACCATGAGCCGTCAACATTACCCAAACTAACCAACTTTTTCACCTCGTTCCAGACTTGGTTCGCAAAAGCACACCTGAAAAAATAAATGATCCCGACTATCACGGTCAAAGTAGCACAACGGACAGCACATCAGATTCCAGTTGGTGTGACTACCCGCTTCCCATACTGCCAACCTATCCTGCGTTTTCAGTTTGTTTCTAAATGCCAACCATAAGTGAAATGAATGTCGCGGAATGCATTGAGAGTACCAAACCATATCAGCCCATACCACCTGATTCTCTCGGTTCCGAATTGTATCCCAAACCACTGACGAGTGAAAATCACACGGCTTTCCCTCCGAGCTTTTCCAAACCAATCTATCCCTAGTATTCGGCACTAGCAAAGGAGCCAAAATTGTAATTAACACCGGAAAGAGATCTAGCCAAGCCTGAGGCCATCTCCAGTTACCATCGTGATCAACCATATCCGCAACCGTAGAACCTAAAGAAAAACCAGCATTAGCGATTGCCCTTGGCGTGATCAGCGAGCTCAAGGGACTTTGCGAACACCACATGTCACTCCATATATTAGTTTGAGCCCCACTCCGAATAGAGGACCAAACATGAGGCCGAATGATGTGACGGATGGACAAAATCTTTCGCCACCCCCAACTCATACTCCCTCTGCATGGAACTTCCCAGAAACTCCGACCTTTAAGCTTGTAATCATGTATCCATCTCACCCATATAGAATCCCGTTTGGTAATAATGCTCCAAATGTGGTTTGCCATAAGCGATTTGTTTACATCAGAAATACTTCGAATACCCAAACCCCCTTCCTTTTTCGGCAAGCAAACATACTTCCACGCAACTTTAGCCCGAATCCTACCTTCTGATCCTGCATTCCATAAGAACCTCCGAATCCTTTTTTCTAACTCGCTAATAACACGAGCCGGAATAATGAAAACCGACGCCCAATAGATGTGCATAGAAGACAGCACTGAGTTTATAAGTTGTAATCGGCCCGCAAATGACAAAGATCTAGTAGCCCAATTAACAATCTTTTTCTCCATACGATCAACCAGAATTCTGCAATCTTTGTAAAGAAGCCTCGATGATATAAGAGGAACCCCCAAATACCGAACCGGAAGAACACCCTCTTGAAATGGCATAATATTGAGAATCTCCTGCTTGATCTCCTGAGGAACATTGCAGAAAAACACCGTGCTTTTCGCTGGACTAGGAACTAGGCCAGAAATGTTAGTAAACATCTCCAACGCCTCCTTTATCTTCTTAACCGAAACCACATCCCCATGAACAAATATGAAGAGATCATCCGCAAAAGAAATGTTAATTATCTTCTCCTTAACACAATGAGCATGATAATTAAAGGGCATGGTGGCTGCTCGTCTAAGTAGTAACGATAAAATCTCCATTACCAAAGTGAATAAATAAGGGGACATTGGATCCCCTTGTCTTAACCCCCGTTGGCCTCTGAAATAACCATGTAACTCACCATTAATACACAGCGAATAAGAAACAGTGGACACACAAGTCATAATCCATTTCACCATTCGGCTATGAAAACCAAACCGAACCAGAATATCCTCCAAAAATTCCCAACTGACTGTGTCATACGCTTTCTGAATATCGATTTTGAAAGCGCACCTAGCCGGGCCCCTGTTAAGGTGATAATTGTGCATCAGTTCCTGAGTAAGGAGAATATTATCCGAGATTTTCCGGCCCGGAACAAACGCTGATTGATTTATGCTGACAAGATTTTCCAAGCTTCCTTTCAACCGGTTGGTTATAACCTTGCTAATGCACTTATATAGAACGTTGCAACAAGATATCGGCCGATAGTCCAAGACCGAATCCGGAACGTCTTTTTTCGGGATTAAAGCTAGAATAGTGTGATTAATTTGTTTCAAAAGTTTACCATTTTCAAAGAATTGAAGCACCGCATCAGTTACTTCATTTCCCACTATCTCCCAAGCTTGCTTAAAGAATACCGAAGTATACCCATCAGGCCCTGGCGCTTTATCCCCTCCAATGCTAAACATTGCGTTTTTAACCTCCTCACGGGTGACCGGACGAACCATGAACTCGGCAGCCTCATTACTCAAAACATTAGAGAACAGATTATCCATGTACACCGTACCCACATGAGCTTTCGTCCCTAAAAAATTCGCGTAGTGTAACACCATAGCCTCGGCTACACCCTCACCTTCGTGCCTCGTCCCCATAGAATCCACTACGCTATGGATTTTCACTCTAGCATTTTTGGACTTCACAATGTTATGAAAGAATTTTGTATTAGAATCCCCCGCACACAACCAATCCACCTTAGACTTCTGCTTAAGAAAGCATTCTTCGTCATAAGCAGCTTGTTGAAAATCTTTCAAACATTGGGCTTCCATTTGACGCAGCCGACCATCTAGTGGATCACGGTCCATCTTGATCTGCAAATCATCTAATTTTTTACGCAAATCATTAACCTTATCATGCAGGTTACCTTGGTTAAATAATATTTTTCTCAGCTTTGGCTTTAAATTTCTCAGCTTCTTGACGACCGAGAGCATAGCAATCCCGTCAATTCTATTCATCCATTCCATCTGAACAGCTTCCTTAAATTCCGGTTTTGACGCGATAAAATTCGGGAACTTGAATGGTCTTGGCCGTTGCACATTGGATCCCAGCCCCTTTAGAATACAAGGCGTGTGATCCGAGACTCTAAAAGGGTGGAACATCGCGTAAGCAGACGGAAATTGATCCAAGAAACTAACATTTCCCATTATACGATCTATCTTCTTCAAAAGACCCACTCCACTCTTTGGTTTTTGGTTCCAGGTATACTGCAAACCATGAGCATTAATGTCCATCAATTCAGCCTGTTGAACGCATTCATTGAACTCCCGCATTCCAATAGTTTGTTTCGATGTACCATATAGCGCGTCATCAAAATTCAGCACCGAGTTGAAATCCCCCATGACTACCCACGGCTTGTCATGACACAATGCCTTATGTTTACAGATATCCTCCCACAGTACTCTACGATCCTGGTATTTATTTTCAGCATAAACAAATGAACAAAACACAACTTTTTTGGTCGCTTTAAACATCACTTGAGTGTGCATAATCTGATCGGTTTGGGCAATAAGCATAACATCTATATTATCAGCGTTCCAACCCAAAATAATCCTCGTACCACGACTACAAGCACTACCGTTAGAAGTCCAATTCCAATTCCTAAAAACAAATTTACAAACTTTAGCCAGCTTGCTAACCTCCACATGCGATTCCAGAATAGCACACAAATCTAACTTATTTTCAGCCACGATCTGACGAACCTCACTTTGTTTCAGGGGACGGTTCAACCCCCTTATATTCCAAGACATGAAACTACCCATTTAAACCATGCATACCGGGAGTGCTTGCCCCCTCAGAACTGTTCTGGTGCGTCTCATTTGCCATGAAATCAGCCATTTCCGTTGGTGTAACCTCCAACATCTCACTATCTCCTTTTGAAATCCGCTTTGACTTATCAAACGGCTCATTCTTGTTCTCACTTACGCGTTCGTCCTCTTTGTTATCCTCATCTGCTAAAGCCTGAAAAGCGTTGGCTGTTTTAATAGGCCCCGAACCCGAATTGTTATCCTTCTTTGTTCCCGACGTGCTTGCACCCGACTTAGTAATCTTTGGCCTGTAAATAAATTTCTGCTTCTGTTTCTTATTTCCCATTCCAAACTTAGCCACCTTCCTCCTGTCCAATATAAACCCCTCCTCATCCACAACAACTTGTTTCGGAGTAACATTAACCTTCTTGGGACAATGTTGGTCATTATGGCCAAAAATGCAGCATGTAGCACAACGATGCGGCTTCCATTCGTACTCCACCGTGACCTTCTCCATGATAAAACCATCATCATCAAGATTCGGAATAGCCACCACAATATGATCCCGAAGATCTTCATCCGCACTAACTTCAATCAAGGCTCTAGCAAAACTACTTCTACCCCAGCTTTCCACACACATATCTGCGGTATAGCTATCCAATCTCTTTGGACACCCAATCTTTGAAGCCAATAAACTCAACCCATCATCTGTGTAAATGGATATGGGAACATTGTGAAACTTAACCCAAATAGGCACCGATTTTATTCCCTCCTTTTTCAAGCTTACCGAAGGAGACCAGATGTTAAGAAACAACGGAACCTTACGTATTATCCACGGCCCACCCTCCAGAACCTTATGCATTCCTTCCTTAGAATCAAACTTGAAAAAGAAAAAGCCCTCCGCATTCATCATGATTTTAGAAAACCCAAATTTCGACCATACATTCTTGACATAATATTCAACAACCGGGAATGGCAATCTATTGCCCAGAAAATAGCCAAATAAAACATTATCAAACCTGTCCCGAACCGTTTTGACCACTTCCTTCGGAATCACGATATCAGCTTCATGATGAGACTCCATCGTATGCATTTTCCGGAAATTCACTTCACGCACAGGTTTGGCATTTGTTTTAACCTTTTGCGCATAAGAAACCTGCTCCTCTTGATGTTTATCCGCAAATATATTCTCTACCAAATCAGCAGATGAACCCGGATCAGACGACCTCCCATGTTGATTGCCCTGACAATTAGAACCGGTCACCACCGGCTGCACTGGGACCGTGATTTTCTGCAACTCATCAATCACGTTGATAACCCTAGGATCTTTCGGCATAACACCTCTACGCGGTATCAATGGATTCCCATCAATCCGCACCGGTTTGTTAAACATATCCTGGACGTTCATCGATCCTTTTGACGTAATAAACACATCCTCATGCATTCGTTCCGAAAAAGACCGAAACCCTAATTCCTCCAAACTCTTATCGCTACTATTCTCCATGCAGACAAGTGTAGACAGTAACCAGACGAAAGAACATGCACTACGAATAACACACAAGAAAAAATCCGACGGCAAACGAGCGACGTGAAACCCTAGTAAAAAAGAAACGAAAAACCCTAATAACAACTTCAAAAGATTAGAAACCAGGATTGAAGTCTAGAACCCTACTCAGAAGGAACGACAACACCCCAATACCTAACCCAAATCGATTGAAATTAAGGAAGAAATCAAGAACAAGCTAGAGTTTTAGTGAAGTCGCCAAAATCGCC
Organism: Helianthus annuus; assembly: GCF_002127325.2. Taxonomy (NCBI): domain Eukaryota; kingdom Viridiplantae; phylum Streptophyta; class Magnoliopsida; order Asterales; family Asteraceae; genus Helianthus; species Helianthus annuus. The sequence goes on along the minus strand of NC_035436.2, from coordinate 92,426,089 downwards.
AAGGAGACCAGAGAGAAGCCATCTTATGTTATTAAACAATGATTCTGTTACAACACTCCCCGACGATTCCGCCACGTTTTGTTGTTTTACGTGGTCGGGGTGTGACAGAAAAGTTGGTATCAGAGTGTTTTGGTTAAAAATTACCGAAGCAATTAAGTGATCAAATTAGTTAAGTGAGGTAGTGTGCTAAGAGAATGTGTTCAAAAGTGTGTTAACTAAGTGGTTTGCAAAAATAGTTTCAGGATACGGCTCGGGATATTGAGCTGTATCTATGATCAAACAATGAGCAAAAAAGGTAAAAGGTGACACGGGATATACGAGGAAAGCCCTTGATCAATCTAGATCACCGGCATAAAAGCTCAGGAGCTGACAATCGCAGCTGCCTTGTTCTTCTTATTGCTTTAAACGTCAGGATACAGTGCAGGATATTGCTCAGATCGCTAAGTGTTACAATGTTTGTTGTGAAAGTGAAAGTTGCGAGAGAGAAAAGTATGAGTGAGTGTTCGTGTTGTGTCCTATTCGATCCGAGTTATCCATCTATTTATAGTTATGAAATACAAACAAAAGCTCCTATAAATAAGGGATGCTCCCGAATATTCCATAGTGAACGTTGTGGATCGAGTAAAGCGGCTTCAACGTCTTTCTTCGAACTACTTAGACCGAGTCTTCCGGAGAGAGGGTCCTCATGAACGTTGCGACCTTGAACTCATATTCCTGCACATAATTCGTTAGTGATCCTCAGGATACCATTTAGGATGTTTACCAATATCCTGAATGTGTAACCCGAGGTATGAGCAGATATCATATAGTCAGGATATAGCTCAAAATATTGACCAGGATATAGGCTTAGAATTTCACCCATAACAATTGTCCCCAAAAATGTTGCTGTTAAGGATCCTGAGTCCTAACGGTTACATTTTTCACGATAATCAAGGCAATTAAGATATAAGACCTGATGTTACTACTTGTAACCACGCAGCCTACTTTTACTCATTGCTCCCCTATATCTTCTCATTTTCATCTCCATTTAATCTTCATCAAGAAGAAAAAAGGTAAAAATCTTCTCTCTCTCTTCTCATTTCTTTCCTCTACACTAATCCAGCGAAGATATGGCGAGACAGACAAGATCAAGCCCCGGTGACTCTGCTCCCTAATTCATTCACCAATATATTCCCCAAGATCCAGAGAAGGAAATATGCACCTTTGATAGCGCACATTTGTCAGCCCTTAAAACCTCCGGCATCTTCCCGAAAGGGACGGTGTTTCGGCCATTTGATCGGGAAATCCGATCAGATATGGTTTCTGACGAGTGGATATGCTTTAATGCTTTTCCTTTTACCTTAGGGTTACAATTTCCGTTTCCCGACTTCATCACCGAGTTCTTCGATACCACAAAAATCTGTTTCAGTTAAACAATGCCAATGCTATGGCGAGTCCTGCTTGTTCTTGACCAAATCAAGAACAACCATATTCCTGACCTTTCCATTCATGACCTCCCCTTAGCATATCGGCTTAGATGCCATGGTTTTTGTCGATTCTTGTTCTATTCTACCTCCAGCGACCCACTGATACTTCGTGCCACCAGGAATGAGGAGGAATGGAAGTCCAAGTTTTTCTTTGTAAAAAGAGACTCAATCCCTGGTGGAACGGAATATCCAGTGCAGTGGTTGAGAAAGGGTAGGATTTAGGGCTTTAGGATGATCCTGTCTTGTATCCTACTTTATATCTTGTATTAACTTTTTTTATTTTCTTGCACACAGCTGACTTCAGGAAACTTGCACCCCCCTTAGCCGACTCACAAAAGAGAATCAACGCCATCAGACTTCTCCCAGAAGCTGAAAGAAGTTTCAATCCATCCCCACCATCTCCGAGTCCACTTTCTAGTGCAAACATGTCTGGTAAGGATCGTTCTCGATATCCTGCATACATGTTTTTATTTGAAATATTTAGGAAAGAATTTTACTCCATGTATGCAGATTCCAGCAAAGTTCCAATCCTCCTCGATCTTGATGAGCTTGACAGTTATCCTACCCCACCCATTGTCAAGAAAGAGGCTCCTGCTTCTACCAGCTCAAAACCGCTTCCGCCTCCCAAGCCCACTACGAGGGCTCGTGCTTCCACCGCAAAAAAGTGGAAGGGCTATGAAGTTAGTGCCCCAGGCTCCGAAGGGTTCTCCTATGATGAGCTCAGCTTTACCGACTCCTTGGAACCGATGACGTCCTTCCTTAACAAGGAAATATCCTAGCACTATATCCTGCATAATACCCTGATAGAATATCCTGACAGGATATTCAGGTTAGTAAATATTGACTTATACCTGAATTTTAACTTACAGGGCCTCCAGCATCTGCTCCACCTTTACAGCGATGCCTGTGGTACTGGTGCACTCCACGAGGCCAGGATCAAACAGCTCGAGACTACCATTGTTAACCAAGGTGTTATTGCCGAAGCCAAGACTCGGCATTATGAGGACAAACTGAAGAAGGTCACCCAGGATGCTGAGGTCAAGCTGGCTACCGTCCAAATGGAGCATGAACAGGCCATGGTTTCATTCTGAGAAGGGATCAAAGCTTCTGCCATTGTCTCTCTGCTACAAGCTCGCATCAAGATGGCTTATGAGGCAAAGGAGACAGGGCTTGAGTGCCCAGCCTGGCCGGTTGAATCCTGGGTGGCAAAGCTGAAGGAGCTTGGAGGCAAGGCAGTGCCGTATCCTGGCGAGGCCGGGGAATCTTCTAAGTCAGCAAAAGTGGTGGACAAGGCTGAAGAGAAGAAGGATGCTGGGGCGGATGCTGGTGAGGATGCTGCTCAGGATGCTGAAGCTGAGAAGACGGAGAAGGCTGGTGAAGACGCCGCTGTGTGAGGGCATTTGAGTGGGCAATGATGGATGTTGATGCCTAGGCCGGAGCCCACTTTTTTTAGATTTGATGGTTGTGATCGTTTGAACAATTTACCTTTCTTGTCTTTAAAACAATTTACTTTCCTGCACTTAGACAATATGATGACCAAAGGTGGATGGGTCCTGGGTTTCAGGATGAAGCCCTTGGTCATCAATTAGTATCATCTGTTTTGAACAATATAACAGTTGGAGGTGGACGGGTTTCGGTTTGAGACGAAAACTTCAACTGTTATGTAAATATAAGTATGAACTTATTGTGCTTTTGGCGGATGGATCTCAGTTTGAGATGAAACCAAAAGCACAAACTTTTTCCATGTTAATAGTATAACTCTCTTTTGACCTTATCCTTGTTACTATACTTTTAATGCATAAATTTTATTCTGAAAACAGTTTCCTTTGAACGTCTTTGGGAACATATTCTGAGAATATCCTGAGAGATATCATGGTCAAGATATTGCCACATAACTTAGAAAACTTAAATCATCTAAATAAAAAAGGAGAGATCATACCAGATATTTCCAAAGAATCAATTCTAATCTTCAATTATAAGAATATCCCCAGTGCACACTTATAAGTTTGAATCCATCCTTAGTTGTATAATACATGTCCCCTGTGTTCAATATATTTGGAGACTTAGGAATGCAAACACAAGTCATACTTTAGCTTTTACTGAATGAATCCTGAATATCTTGAGACAAACCCTTAATATCCTGGGATAAATCCTGATATCCTGGGATAAACCCTGATTTTCATGCGCTACAGGCGAGAGTGTACAAACTCCAAAAATTAGAAAGGCGAAAACCTTTAAACCTTAGAGAGTATGAAAATACCCTTTCGTGAGAGACTATGATCAATCCTCATATACCTTTAGGATCCAAGATATAGCCAATAGTATTGTCAACCACTTTTACATGGACTGGTCCCGCTACCTTGAACTATCCCTAGATAACTTGCGCTCCAGGCTGGGTGTTTAAACCTAATTCGAGAGAAAGGTGAATACCTTTAAACCTGTGAAGGGATCAGGATCCCTTAAATGTGAGAGAGGGGGCCAATCCTTTAATCTTCTGGATTATCCTGAGTGTATATCCTGGAGGTATATCCTGAAGCATATTCTGCAAAACAACTTTAAACTAAGGTGGGTGTTAACCTGGCTAACACCCCTCCGATGCTTAAGTCAGTATTGGATTAAAATAAATTCAAACATATTTAAAAGAGATAGAAATCATACCATCCTGAGTCAGAAATTAAATTCCCAACTCACTTGAAATAGAGCTTTAGGTGTATAGCATTCTAGGATCTTGGTAGCATATCCCCTTCCATACTCTTGAGTCGATAGGCTCCTTTTCCTGCCTCTGATTCAATCTCATAGGGTCCTTCCCACTTTGGAGCTAATTTTCCATCAGCAGGATAAGTAGTATTCTGAAAAGCTTTTCTTAACACCCAATCTCCGACTTGAAACCTCCTAGTCCTTATATTCTTGTTGTATGCTCTGGATATCCTCTGTTGATATGCTGCCATCCTTATCTTTGCTGCATCCCTTGTTTCATCCATAGTATCTAATTCTTGGCACATTGCTTCAGGATTCTGCCCAGGATCCTGGAGATTGGATCTTGCCGTAGGTATCACCATTTCTGTTGGGATCACCACTTCTGCTCCAAATACTAAGGAGAAAGGGATTTGGCCAGTTGCACTCTTTATTGTTGTTCTATCGGCCCACAAAACAAAGGGTAGTTCTTCTGCCCATCTTCCTTTTTTAGCTCCTAGTCTCTTTTCCAGGTTGTTGACTATTATCTTGTTTGAGGATTCTACTTGCCCATTTGCTTGAGGATGTACCGGGGTAGACGTGATCATTTTGATCCCCCAACTCTTGCAAAAGTCAGTGGTCCTCTTGCTTATGAACTGAGAACCATTGTCACAGATTATCTCAGCTGGTACTCCAAACCTGGTCAGGATATTTCTCTTTATAAACGATACTACTTCTTGGTCTCTAACTTGGACAAATGCTTCAGCTTCAACCCATTTAGAAAAATAGTCGGTCATTGCTAGCATAAAAACTTTTCCTCCCGGAGCTTTCGGCAACTTTCCTACTATGTCCATTCCCCATTTCATGAATGGCCAAGGGGGAGCTATAGGATATAATGGTTCAGCCGGTTGGTGCAATATGTTGCTATGCCTCTGACATGCATCACATCTTCGAGCATATTGTGCAGCATCTTTCTTCATTGTCGGCCAATAGTACCCTATTCTCAACACTTTCGAGAATAAAGATCTGCCCCCAGTATGGTTACCACAATCCCCTTCGTGTATATCTTGAAGCACTTCCATGGCCTCAGGATCCTTCAAGCATCTTAGGTATGGACCTGCAAGAGATTTCTTATACAAAATATTATTTATAATGGTGAATCGTGATACCTTCATCCTAAATGCCTTAGGATTTTCGTTGTTAGGAATGTGTCCTTCTTTGAGATATCTTATGATTGGAGTCATCCAGGATCCAGTATCCTCCTCAGGATCATGACCAGGATCCTGAATGCTTGTTACCTCTTTATCCTGAGCTCTGAAGGGATCCATGGCACGATACAGGATATGAAGCATCGGTATTTGGGTTCCCTCCGGTATCCTGACTGATGATCCTAAGTTTGCCAAGGCATCTGCTTCAGCATTATCCTCTCTTGGTACCTGTTTAAGTGTAAAGACATCGAAATATCCTGCTAATTTTTTGAGAATATCGAGATATTCAATTAACTTCTCACCTTTAACTGCATAGGATCCATTAAAATGATTAGTGATTAATAAGGAGTCAACATATACTTTGCAAACTTTTAATACTCATGTTCTTAGCCAATTCTAATCCTGCAATCAAAGCCTCATATGAATCACCGCAAAACAATCGAAAACAGTGTAGTGCTACCGAAGCTCTCTCTCCTATAGGCGATTTTCCTTGTTCATCATGAATCCTATGTTTTTCGTCGTGATCTTGTGCATAACAGTCTGTGATTAGAGGTTTGATCTTGCAAAACTCTATAACGAACTAGTTAGCATTAGGGATCGATCCAAAACTAGGGTTTTTTTTCGTTTTTTCTTATAATCTCCGCTTTAGATTTGATTCAGGAACCCTGATTTATTAGACTGGTAGTTATTGATTGCGGTTAACTGAGATTAATTTAGCTAGATTGATGCTCAGGTTTAATCGATTAAGGGTTCAGGTTTTTTTTTTTGGGTAAAGGGTTACCCCGGTGATTCTATTAAAAACAACCGCAATTAAGTACAAGTAATGAGGATGTGTTCCACACTAGTTCATATACGGGACATGCCCCATATATGTATGTCAAACAAAACAAATAGACCTATGACACCCCATAACCTAGCCTAGTATACATCATGAAAAGATATCTATTAGACAAGACAAAAACAAAATAACATAAAACCCTCAACCGCCATCATCAAAGATGAAGTTGCCACACACAGGCAACCCCTTCACACGAACCAAGAAAAGCCTATCCATTTGAGAACTTTGTGGAAGAGGTGCTTGCCCCTGCTCTCGAAGATGAAGGATGAGTACCCGATGTCATAACTTGACTAGTTTCATTGTAAACTTCAACGACCTCCTCCTCATCATCCGAATTCTGCCTATCACTTGACTGCGTAGCCTTCTTCTCCACTCGACCCACAGTGACACCTCCCTGACTTCCGTCATTGTCCTTAAGAATGTCAAAAGGGTTCGACGTTGAAACCTGGTTAATCAGCGGACTCCTCAAGGACGATTTTGGTTTAGGCTTGACAACTGGTCTATAGACCAACTTAGGCTTCTGATTTTTCATATGAAGACCTTGGTTATTAGCTTTCTTCTTTTTGGCACCCACAACCTGAAAGTCTTCATTATTCTTCTCAACATCCCCAACCGGAAAAATCTGGGGGTTCGTAGGACACGAGCTATCATCATGACCGAAAACACAGCAAGATGAACACCTTAAAGGCTCCCAATCATACTCAATTTTTACCACCACCATTGAATGACCATTACCATCCAAAGATGGGATTGCAACAGTTACACTCTTCTTTAACTCAACCCCTGCCTGAACTTCAATAAGAGCTCTAGCATAGCTGCTTCTACCCCACGACTCCGCACACATTGTGGCAGTATACGAATCCAACATCTTAGGAACCCCAATCCTAGATGCAAGCAAACTAAGACCATCCTCAGTAAATGCCGCTAACGGCACATCATGCATCTTGACCCAAACTGGAATAACTTTTATATCCTCTTTTTCCAACTTGATGGAAGCCGACCACTCTTTCAATATTATTGGTACATTTCTTATCATCCAAGGACCATCCTCTAACATCTGGTCCATCCCTTCCTTAGTCTTGAACTTAAAGAAAAAGAACCCGTTCGCATTCATCATAAGTCTAGACAAACCATATTTCACCCAGTTGTTCTTTGCAAAGAAATCCACCACAGGAAATGCCAAGCGTTTACCCAGAAAATACCCATACAAAGTGTTTGCATACCTGTCTATAACTTGTTTAACCGAAGACAAAGGAATCACCACATCTGCTCCGTCTACAACCTCGCTAGACTCCATAGCCCTAAAATTCACTTTTACATTCTCTTTAGAGTTTGTAACCACTTTAGCGAAAGATACCTTATCCGCAACCCCCGGTTTCCCTCGATCAGCCGACACATTCAAACCATTGGAACTAGATAATGGCGTGAACCCCATTTTCGGGTAACCAGACCCTTCACAATCCGAAACCCTAATATCTGGCTGCAATTTCTCCACGTGAATTGGAGCAGACAATTTCGCAAGTTCATCAATTACATTGAATTTTGTGGGTTCGATTGGGTTCTGAACCGATCCTCTTCGGGGTAACCAAGTATTACCCTCGACATCGATTACACGCTTTGCAAAATCTTCGAAAGATATTGATGGTTTGCCGCGATCTTGCGGAAAAACCCCAGCTGATTTCTTCTCATCCATACGGTATAGGCAATCTGATGTGCCTTCAACTAGCGTCTACCCCTAATCTGATCAGAATGGTATTACGACTTCACGAAACTGATTTCCTTAGGGAAGTCGGCCAACAATCAAAAACCCTAATCTGATTAACCAGAATATGTATGACGGCTGAACCAGACAAAACCCTAGTAGCCGTCAGACACAGGTTCGATCAAGAAAGGATGAATCAGATGAAGAAAAACTATGCAGCAACCCTTGAAAATGCAGCAAACACAATCTCTCTTTGTATACCCAAACCAGATTATCAACAAAAACGAAAACACCAAACAGCAGCCAAGAGTGGAGAAGAAAAAAGAAACCCTAATCACTAAAAACGAATCACAGAATGATAATACTGAATTGTAAGGGTAAAACAGAAATCGAATCACACAAACAATCCCTACGATCATCAAGTAACACGAATTTTAGGTCAATGTAGAAAGGGGGGCGTTTTTCTCCATTAGAGAGAGAGAACTAGGGTTTCCCTTACGATATATAAGTCATGTTATTTAAGGGTTCAGGTTTCAATCTAGGGTTTATAGGATAAGGGTTTTGTCTTCTTTATCTTCGTTTCTGTTGTGAATCTAGGGTTTGGGTTTTGGTGTGCATGTTTGTCTATTGATCTGGTTTCACGTGAGAGTTGTTTGCTTAGTCATGGATGATCGTTCAAAGCCTGGTGACACTGCTGCTAGCATCGTGCATGATCGTGGTAAGCCGCCTAACTCGCTCAAGGGTTTTACTAATAAACCGATAAACATAGATGGAGCTGATAACATGAGTGAACCTGTGGTTGAGGAGCTAGAGTCTACACCTGGAACAGCACCAGTACGTGGGATTGGATTACGTGTAACCAATATTGAAGGAAACCCTTTGCTTCCGAGAAGAGGTATGTATTCTACGTCGAATGCATTGATTTTGGATGGTTTGACGAGTATTTCCAAACCTGTGGAAAACCTGTTCGCTGGTAAATCCACCAATTTGAACTCGCGGTCTTCGGATATGGGGATCCAGAATAATGATTTGTTTTTTGCTACATCTGGAGAATCTTCGTTAATGGCTAAAAAGGGTGATACGGCTGAAAAAGGTCACGAGGCTCTCTCATTTGCTAATGTGGTTCAAAGGAAGAAGACGGAGGTTAAGGTAAACTTCAGAACACTTGAATCGAATGAGACGTTTGAAGGTGCAGATGTTGTCATCCCGCTATCATCGGTAAAGCAGGTTTCTGAGAGGTATGTTCACACGTTATACGGGTATTTTCTGGGAAAAAAGCTTGCTTTTCCAGTGGTGGATTATTTCGCTAAAAATTTTTGGGTAAAATATGGCTTAATGAAACTGATGATGAATGCCAAGGGATTCTTTTTCTTTAAGTTTAACACAAAAGATGGAATTGACCAATTGTTGGAAGATGGCCCCTGGATGATAAGGAATGTGCCGATAATTCTGAAGGAGTGGTCACCCACTGTTACAGTAGAGAAGGAGGACATAACAACTGTTCCCGCATGGGTCAAGATGCATGATATCCCGTTGGCAGCGTTTACAGAAGATGGACTAAGTCTTGTAGCTTCGAAAATAGGACATCAAAGATGCTGGATTCGTACACGGCAACTATGTGTGCTGAATCTTGGGGCAGAAGTAGTTTTGCTAGAGCGTTGATAGATGTTCATGCGAGTATGGAACTAAAAAAGACTGTCACGATGGCTATCCCATCTTTAAATGGGAAAGGTTTTTCAAAGTCAGAGATTAAAGTGGAATATGACTGGGTTCCCTTGAGATGTTCTTCTTGCTGTGTGTTTGGGCATGATGATGCCTCATGTCCAAAGAGTGCAAAAGCGGGTGCAGAACCGGCTGTAAAAGGTCAGGAGGTTTTTCAGGATGCTAAAAAAGTTAGGAAAGGAAATAATCCGGGTGTGCATATTAATAATCAGAAGCAGAAGTTTGTTTATAGACCGGTAGTAAAACAGAAAACCAAATCAGATGGCAAGGTGCAACCCGAAAATAAAGTCTCCACTTCCAACCCGTTCCATGTGTTGGGTGAAGAATCTGATGATGTCAATTTGGGGGTAGGAGATCCACAACAAAATAGACTAGCGGAAAAGATTCAGACGGCTAAACCCATTCGTGAAAAGTCTAAAAATACCAATGCGGAGGAAGTAATTGTGGATGAAGTGGGTATAGATGATATTTTGGCTGATATTCCAAACTACATGGAGAAGAAACAGGTGAACCAAGGGGCTGAGGGTGCAAGCACACCCGGAGATGGTGGTGTCCATGGGTAGCATAGCTTCTTGGAATATTAGGGGGTTGAACCGCCCCCTTAAACAGAAGGAGGTTCGTCAGGTGATAGTAGATAATCATTTGCATGTTTGTGCGATTATGGAGACGCATGTGGACTCTTCTAAGGTTTATGAGGTCTGTAATAAGGTGTGTCGATCTTGGAGTTGGGCTTCCAACACGGCTCTTTGTAGCAAGGGTACTAGATTATTGGTAGGTTGGGATGCTAACGTTGTGGATGTGATGATTCTTTCTCAAACAGATCAAGTGGTCCATACTCAGGTGATGTTTAAGCTGGATCAAAAATCTATATTTGTTTCTTTTGTATACGCGGATAATTATTACAAGAAAAGAAGGGATTCGTGGCAAAATTTAGTTGTTCACCGGTCGTTCATGAGAGATAAACCTTGGGTTATGATGGGAGATTTTAATTCACACCTTTCTTACGAGGATAGAAGTGTAGGGTCTTCTACGTTTCATATCGGGAATAGAGAATTCAAGGAGTGTGTCAATGAGATAGAGATGTTTGATATTAATAGTTCGGGTCTTCACTATACATGGTCGAATAAGCATCAGGATAGTGGGATTATCTTTAAGAAATTTGATCGTATCATGTGTAACATTCATTGTTTAGATGTATTCCCAAATGCAGCTGCGTATTTTCACCCTTATAGGGTTCCGGATCATGCCCCGTGTATCTTAAAGTTGCCGGATGTTTCGAAAGAAAAGCCAAAGCCTTTCAAGTTTGTTAATTTAGTGGCTGATAAACGTGGTTTTTTGGAGGAGGTGCAGCGTATTTGGTGTACAAGTATTGATGGGCATCATATGTTTCAGGTTGTTCGGAAGTTGAAGTTGCTTAAAGCTCCGCTTCGGAAAGTTCTCTATCAACAAGGCAATTTGCATCAGAATGTGATTAATTTGCGGAAGCAGTTAGATGATTGCCAGTTTGGCATGGATGGGGACCCTCTAAATGGAGAACTAATTAGTCAACATGGCTGATTACTCCAGCAATATAAATATGCGGTGCGAGATGAAGGATTGTTTTTGAAACAAAAATCCAAGGTTGATTGGCTTGAGGTTGGGGATTCGAATTCTAGATATTTTCATAATGTTGTTAAAACAAAGAATCATCGAAGCCGAATTTTTTCTATTCGAGACGGGAATGGCACGTTGCATGAGGGGGGATCGGTTTCGCAGGTCATGGTTGACCATTACACTAATTTCTTTGGCACTGTGGGTAATATTTCTTTGCATCCGACTCGTGATTTATTTCGGAATGTATTATCTTTTGATAAAGCTAGTAGTATGGTGCGTGCGGTGATGGAGGAAGAAATAAAGCGAGCTATGTTCTCAATTGCTGGTAACAAAGCGCCTGGCCCTGACGGATATACTTCAGTTTTCTTTAAGAAAACCTGGGATATTACTGGCAAGGATGTTTGTATGGAGGTGAAAGATTTTTTCTCTAATGGCAAACTTCTGAGGGAGTTGATCATACCATTATTTCGCTGATCCCAAAGGTGAGCACTCCTGCTTCGATTTCGGACTATAGACCTATTTCATGTTGTAATACATTGTATAAATGTATTAGTAAAATAGTCACGAATCAGATTAAAGAGGGTTTGGCAGACATTGTGAGCATTAACCAATCGGCGTTTGTACCAGGGAGAAGGATTTCTGATAATATCCTCCTAACCCATGAATTAATGCATAATTATCATAGAAATCATGGGCCACCGAGGTGTGCGTTTAAGGTGGATATTCAGAAGGCTTATGATACGGTAGATTGGAATTTCTTGAAGCAGATTCTTATGGGGTTTGGCTTTCATTCGAAGATGGTTAGTTGGATTATGGTGTGTGTCTCGACTACCTCGTTCTCGGTGGGATTAAATGGAAACCTATATGGATATTTTAAAGGAAGAAGGGGGTTGCGGCAAGGTGACCCGATATCTCCGTACCTTTTTACGTTGGTTATGGAGGTTCTAACCTTAATATTGCAAAAACAAGTTGACTTGTCTTTGGAGTTCAGATTTCATAATAAATGTGAGAAGCAAAGGATTATAAATTTGTGTTTTGCTGATGATCTTTTTATGTTTGCGAGAGGGGATAAGAACTCGGCTAAGGTCATTATGGATTCTTTAAATCTTTTCAAGAGCATGTCGGGGTTGGTTCCAAGCATGACTAAAAGCACCGTTTACTTTGCAAATGTATCGAATAGTGTGAAGGTCCTCATCCAAAGCTTCATGCCTTTTGAGGAGGGTACCCTGCCAGTTCGATATATAGGGGTTCCGCTAATTACAACAAGACTCGTTTACGGAGATTGCAAGCGGATTGTTGAGAATATGGAGGCAAAAATAACAGATTGGAAAGTGAAGATTTGTCCTTTGCAGGGCGGCTCCAGCTAATCCGGTCAGTTTTATCATCTATGCATGTTTATTGGGCTTTGGTGTTTATCTTACCAGAGCGTGTTATTATGGAGTTAGAGGAAAAGATGAGACGTTTTCTATGGGCTCAGGGCAATAGTATTAAAGGAAAAGCTAAAGTTAAGTGGAGTAACTTGTGTTTTCCGGAACAGGAAGGAGGTTTGGGCATTCGTAGGGTTTTGGATATGAATAATGCTCTCATGGTCTCGCATGTATGGAGTATCCTAACATGTAGAGAATCCTTGTAGGTTAAATGGATTCATTTGTACCATTTACGTGATAGGAGCTTCTGGGATATTCCGGTCAGAAATAATGTCGCATGGAGCTGGAGGAAAATGTTGCAACTTCGCCCAATTATTCAAAAACATATATGGATGGAAATTGGTGATGGTCATAAAACTTTTGCATGGTTTGATATCTGAGATGATGCCTGCCCGTTGAGTTCTTTTCTGACCCCTAGGATGATAGCTAATGCTGGGTTTGGTATGCAAACTAAGGTTGCTGAGTTGTGGGAATTTGGAGGATGGAGGTGGCCGAATGCTTGGGTTCAGCGATTTCCAGGCTTACAAAACACGAGGGCCATTAACTTGAATCCTAATGTGCAGGATAGGGTTGTGTGGAGGTCTAGTTTGGGTTCAATTGTAGACTATGGGACTTCGATGGTATGGGAGGAGATTCGGATTAGTCAGAGTGTGGTTCCTTGGGCTAATATTGTGTGGTTTTCTCAAGCTATTCCTCGGCATTCGTTTGTCTTGTGGCTGCTTATAAAAAAGAAATTAAAGACACAGGATGTTATGAGGAAATGGTGTTCTTCGAGGAATATGAATTTTAATCTTATGTGCTGTTCCTTGTGTACGTCTGGGCCAGATTCTCATGAGCATCTTTTCTTTGAGTGTTCATATGCTTGTTGCATATGGCATGGTGTGCGAGACCTAGTGGATATGGGAACTATTGACTCATCTTGGAACGCGATATATAATCACTTACTTCAACATGCGGATTCGAAGAAGGTTATTCATATTGTTGGACGTCTAGTGGTTGGTGCGGCGGTCTATTTTGTATGGCAAGAGCGAAATCAGCGGTTGTTCTCTAGTAAGAAGAGGAGTGAGAGCCAGCTAGTAGAGGTGATTCTAAACACTGTCCGGGTGAAGCTACACTCCATGAAGTTCAAGAGATCAGTTCAAGCGATGAGAGTGTTACATTTATGGAGCTTACCTCGTGGGCTGTTGATAGATGATGATGACTGCGGCTAAGGGTTTCTTAGTCGTGTTGTTTGGCATAGTTTAGTCCTGTGTGACTGGTTTTATTTGTTTTGCTTTGTTGCTTGTTGAACTCAAATGTGGCATGTCATATTTGAGAACTAGGGGTTCATGTAAGGCCCTCACTTGTTTTTTTGTGGTTGTGTGAAATAAAATCTTAACCGGGGTAACCCTTTACCCAAAAAAAAAAGAACAATCAAAGCCTCATATTCTGCTTCATTATTAGTGGCAGAAAATTCGCATCTAATAGCCTGAGGTACTATGTCCCCCTTGTGGCGATTTTAGTAGTATACCCAATCCTACTCCTCTAACATTAGATGCACCATCAGTATATAATGTCTAAGATTTTAAGGTTTCTCCTAGTTGTTGTACTTCTAGGTCCACTTCATTTTGAATATCACTACTGAAATCAACCACAAAGTCAGCTAAAGCCTGAGATTTTGTGGCATTTCTAGGTTCGTACATTAGATCATAGGCACTTAACTTTACTGACCATTTAGCCATTCTACCTGACATCTCAGGTTTCCTAAGCACATTCTTAACAGGATAATTGGTTTTAACATGAATCCTATGTGTCTCAAAGTAATGTCTAAGCTTTGTTGATGCCATAACTAGAGCCAATATCAATTTTTCTAAATGAGAATACCTAGCTTCAGCATCTAATAAACTTTTGCTAACATAATAAACAAGATACTGCTGACCTTCATGATCCTTTACAAGGACAACACTTACTGCATTCCCTGATACTGCAAGATACAGGGATAATGGTTCACCATCCTCAGGCTTCATTAATAGAGGTGCAGTTGAGAGGTATTGCTTCAAATCCTGCAAGGCTGCTTCATGCTTCTCCCCCCATTCAAACTTCTTATTTTTCTTCAGGATATCATAAAACTCCTTGCATTTTTCTGAGGATCTTGAGATAAATCTATTTAACACTTCTACTCGTCCTGTCAGTCTTTGAACATCCTTAATGTTAGAAGGTGATTTGATATCTAGGAAGGCTTTGATCTGTTCTGGGCTCACTTCTATCCCTCTTTTAGTTATCATATATCCTAGAAACTTTCCTGCCCCCACTCCAAAATGGCACTTAGTAGGATTCAGCTTCATGTTGTACTGATCCAGGATATCAAACGCTGCTTCAATATCCTGAAGATGATCCTCAGCCGTCTTAGACTTCACTACCATGTCATCAATGTACACCTCCATAGTGTCCCCCAGTTTGTCTTTGAACATCATGTTTACCAATCTTTGATACGTTGCACCTGCATTTTTCAAACCAAAAGGCATAGCAGTATAACAATAAATACCTGTTGGCGTCATGAAGGCAGTATCCTCCTGGTCTGAAGGTTCCATCTGGATCTGCTGAAATCCTGAGGATGCATCCATGAAGGTTAACATTTCATGGCCGGCAGTAGCATCTACCATTGAGTCAATATGAGGAAGAGGAAATGGGTCTTTTGGACAAGCCTTGTTTAAGTCTGTGTAATCTACACAAACACTCCATTTCCCGTTTTTCTTCTGTACCACCACTACATTTCCTAGCCACCTTGGAAACTTGACCTCTCTGATCATTTTCGACTTTAACAATCTATCTACTCTTCCTGAATAATTGCATTTCGTTCTGGAGCAAATTTCCTTCTTTTCTGTTGGACAGGCTTGAATGACCTGTCAATACCAAGCTTGTGTGTTATAACATCCTTGGAAATACCTGTCATATCCTCGTGCTTCCACGCGAATGTTGACATCCTGCATTTCAAAAAGTTAGTCAATTGGTCCTCAATATCCTGAGGGATATTGGTTCCCACGAGCACTAAGATATCCGGATTATCCTGATCCAGGATAATTTTCTTTACATCCTGCTCCGAAGCCTCCGCAATATCCTGGGCCCGTATCTTTAATAGCTATGCTGCATTAGGCTTGGTAGAGGATTTCATGGAGGATGAGTAGCACTCCTTCGCCTCCTGCTGGTCACTATCTACTTTGACAACTCCCCAGGGTGTAGGGATCTTGATGCACTGATGATAAGTTGATGGCACGGCTTTCATATCATGGATCCATGGCCTGCCCAATATGATATTGTAGCAGGATAAGGAGTCCATCACACAGAAGCGCTGTATTGAATTGACCCCTTCAACATATACTGGTAATTTAATCTCTCCCACGGTATTCCTGGCTTCTCCACTAAAGCCAACGAGTACAGTGGACTTCGAAGTGATATCCATTGGAGATACATTCATCCTTTTCAACGTCTCTAGTTGGATTATGTTGACGGAGCTTCCATTGTCCACCAATATCATGCGTACAAAATGGTTAGCCACATATAATGTTATTACCAGAGCATCATGGTGAAGATCCTGGACAGTATCCATGTCATCACTATCAAAAGTGATCACTTTATCAGTCGTGAGGGTCGTCATCTTGGTTGGTCTTCCCCTCTTTTAGCTTTAGCTTCCTTTGCATGTCTCTTGGCCGCAGAATATGAAGTCCCGCAAATGTCGGATCCTCCTGAAATAAAGTTAATTATCTTGCCATCCGTAGGAGGCGATGCTGCTCGTTCAGGATCCTTTTCAGTATCCTGACCCTTGTTTTTCTTTCTTCCCAGGAGATCCTTCAAATATCCCTTGCTCAAGAGGTAACTTATTTCTTTCCTCAGAGCAATGCAATCCTCAGTAACATGTTCGAAATCCTCATGGAAGGCACACACCACTTGGACTTGTCCTTCCAATCAGCCTTTTGTTGATTCTTCCGAGCCCACCTGGCTTTGTCTCCTAAACCCTGCATAGCATACATTAGTTCAGGTATATTAACAGAAAAACAGTATTCAGATAACTCAGGATACTCCTCAGGATCCTCGTCTTCGACAACATTCACTTTCTTGCTGTCATTTCTACCATGTCACACCCCCAAAATCCACACGCGGAGTATCACCGCTTGGAGGTGTGACTGACCAGGATCAAGCCACCAATCATATATAGAACAATGTAAATAGTAAATGTAAATGTAGTTTAACCAAACCAGTCCATATGAAAGGTGTTAAACAACATAAGTATAAATTCAACGTTTAGCGGAAGCATATGAGTAAAAGCCCATCATAAATAAAGTACGTAATGTCATAAGGTTTAATCAAAGCGTTCACGATCCTTGTCCACAACGACCGCGCCTCCCTGTGCAAGCTCCATGTATACCTAACGACCTGCAAGGCATGTAACAGAGAGTCAACAACTAGTTGAGCGAGTTCACAGAAAGTAAGTTCGTAATAGTAAGTTCGTTTGTAACGTGTGGCTCTACTGGGCCGATAGCATGTTCTATAGGTGGGGGCTTCCCATGTTTGCATATAAACTAGACTATTCGTAACCATAGGTGTTCTTCATAACCCGAGAACAGTAATACGTACAAGCTTTACGTAGGTCTTACGTAAGTATCCTTCACAACCAAGGACGGGGGTACGCGGGGGTTTACGTAGGTTTTACGTAAGTGTCCTTCCTGACTCCGGAAGACAGTAGCATGTGTGAGTTTACGTAGGTTTTACGTAAGTGTCCTTCCTGACTCCGGAAGACAGTAGCATATACTTGTTTACGTAGGTTTTACGTAAGTGTCCTGCTTAACCTGAGGACCATGGTAGATAGTCTAGTAACCGTGTATGTACGAGTAGTTGTTCAATTCCATCATTCAACCCATTCCCTATCCCCGGGAATCCCATGCCTTAGTAAGAGTGTGAACTCACCTTGGTTTGCTCGGTATGCTAAAGTATGTTCACAAGTAATCAGTCAAGTCCTATATTTATACACGTATGTTCAATCAGTACAGGATTGTAAGGTTTTGCATGCACTCAATATCACAGAGTGTGTTTGACAGTTACAACATGCAATGCATAAACAATTAATCATTCCATACGAGGTTCCAAATCACATGCAAGTCCCTTGTTAAGTTGTCATACTTAACAGAGTTAATCATGCTTGTCATGCCTAACATAGAGATGACATTCTTAACATACATGGCATGCTCAGCATAGATATGTACCCTAGTCAGCATGCTTAACAGAATCAATACATCTAACATAGTTAACGTACGTAACGGAGCTAATCGGAAACAACAGGGTCAAATCAGAATTAACCGAGTTAACAGTCTTAACTTAGCAGAGTTAACAGCTAACGGAATTACTGTGTGTCAGTCGTTCAACGAAATCACATATAAATCACAAAACTCAGACTTTGCCTTCAATAAGAACTCGGACACACTTAAACAAGTAACAACTCAGACTCTAGGCATATATACATAACACTTCGGACTAGGCATACATCCATTAAAAGTCGGACAAGGGCACTCCTCCCTTAAAAGTTCGGACAGGGTATCATCACCAAAACAAAGGTCGGACCAACCTTTACAAAAACTCAGACATACACCCCCCACAAACTCGGATCACTTCACCCTTAAAAATTCGGACCATACATGTGGTAATAAAAATTCGGACCTTGTCTCTCCTTAGGACTTTATATCTTTCATAAAATCGGACTATATATAACAATTTCAAAAGTCGGACCAACCACCTTAAACAAACTCGGACCATATGCTTTAATTAAAAGTCGGACTATCTTAGCAATATTAAAAGTCGGACCTTTATAAATATATAAAACTTCGGACCCTTATGCTGCTTGCAAAGAAATTCGGACAAGATAATCTTCCTTATAAAAGTTCGGACTTCCTTGTTCCCATTAAAGAAAATTCGGACTTTATGATTCTTGTTACAAAATTCGGACATATCATATCATGTATATCATTCACAAATTCAGACTAAACATGTTTACAAAAATTTGGACTAAACAATCATCAAAGGGTCGGACCATTTATCATTTAAAACTCAGAGTTTTCAACATACGTGCATTCCAAAGATCATTTCACAGAATCAATGGAACAGTTACATTTGCAGAAGACTACGATCAAAACCCTAATCTCATACATTGGCCAGTGCTGTAATCCAATTAACAATTAACAATTCTAACATATGATGCATCCTAACATCAGGCAAATGATTACACAACTAATCATAACCGTTTCACAAAAATCAGAATCAATCAATAAACACAGAACTATCATATGAAGAACTAGGGTTTTTGCATGAATCAAACAATCAATGATTAATCAACAAATAACCATTAAACAATTACCTTGGATTGATTCTAGATGGATTGAAAGATCAAGGTTGATGCAAGAGAACTTGTGTAGTCAAGATTGATAGCAAAAATGATGTGAGAATGATTGATTTGAAGTGACGTATGATGAAAACTAGTGAGAATGATTAGGGTTAAGGGGTTTTATTTTTATTTTCACTACTACCACTAAACACCCCTAAGTATCATTACTTACACAAAATACCCACTCCACATATAATTTACAGTTTTTTTTTTGGGTAAAGGGTTACCCCGGTGATTCTATATATTCACAACCAAAAAAGCACAAGTAGTGCAGAAAGTCTACACTAGTTCAATCATGGGACATGCCCCATGAAAGTTAAACAAATGGAAAAACACACATAAAAAACCACCAAAACGGAAAAAACAACTAGACTAGACTCTAGCACAAAAACCAAACACTACTCAATCAGCCAACATCTTCACGCAAATCAGCTCCAATAATCCCCCAATCACCTAGAAGCGTTCGGACATTTTCACAATTCTTTAGCTTCGCTCCCATCAATTTATATCGAACCTGTTGAATAATAAGATCAATAATAGCTTCTGGAGGTCTCAACTCATTCTTGAATAGTCTAGCATTCCGCTCCTGCCAGATGAAATAAGCTGTGGTTGCTACCAATAACCTTGCAACATAGTTTCTAGCTGACTTCGATCTGGACCGAACTACAAGCCAATTAACAATGTCATCCCAACTAGATTGAACCGTCTCCATGCCCGCTTTATGTCTGACTTTATGCCAAATCTGATCCGAGAATTTACATTCGAAGAACAGATGATTATGAGAATCATGGTTGGCATAGCAAAGCAAACAACACATCATGTTCATGTTTTTTCTCCGCGATATATCCCAGCTCAAAATCTTATCCTGAGTAAGTAATTTACGCCTCATAATAAGCCACATTAAAAACGCATGGCGAGGAATGCATTGGCTGAACCAAACAATACGACACCACTCTACTTCCACCTCTCGATGTCTAACCGAATCCCAAGCTCGAGGCGTAGAAAAATCATGAAGGAGGTCCCCTTGTCGCCCAAAAAGTTTATCATCCTTATTCGGCTGAATAGACAGGCTATCGAGATGATTAAGAGCCGGAAACCGATCTCTCCACTCATTCGGCCAACCCCACGCAGACTCAAAGAAAATATCAGCCACTTTAGCATCTAAATCAAACCCTGCATTCGCAATAAGTCTCGGGGAAACAACCTGAATCAACGGGCCTATATTATTCCACAAATCGAACCAAGCTGAAGTCGATAACCCATTCCCAATTTCGGACCAAACAAATCTCCTCATATCCGGCCGAAGCTGAAGAATTTTCCTCCACGACCAGCAACAAGAAGAAGGGATATTACAAGCCCAGAAACTTTTACCTCTTAATCTGTACGAATGAACCCATTCAACCCATAGGGACTCACGTTTAGTAAGAATGCTCCATATGTGCGCTGACATAAGGGCTTTGTTAATATCACCAATACGACGAATCCCTAATCCACCCTCATACTTAGGCACACAAACTACTTTCCAAGAAACCTTAGCCCTGCACTTCTGAAACGAAATGTCATGAGACCAAAGAAAATTGCGCATCAAAGCTTCCAAGCTAGAGATAACCCGAGCAGGCAAGATAAATACAGAAGACCAGTAAATATGCAGCGAGGACAAAACCGAAGTAATGAGTTGTAGTCTACCTGCGAACGAGAGTAATTTATTCCTCCAATGCATAATGCGTTTTTCAAGCTTCTCCACTAACACCTGGCAATCTTTGTACAATAATTTAGACGATATAAGAGGAACCCCCAAATATCTCACTGGCAGCGACCCCTCTATAAACGGCATTATATTCAGAATAGCAGTTTTAATAAACGATGGAACATTAGAGAAAAAAAAACGTACTTTTCTGTATATTCGGCAACAAACCCGACATCTTTGAAAAAGAGTTGAGCGCTTTCATGATACATCTAACAGACGCAATCTCACCCCTAGCGAAAATAAACAAGTCGTCCGCAAAACATAGATTGATAATCTGTTGTCGCTCACACTTGTTATGGAATTTAAACGAAGTGTCAATCCTTACCGTCTGATGTAGAATAGCCGTGAGAATCTCCATCACAAGGGTAAAAGGATACGGAGAGATAGGATCTCCCTGACGAAGCCCCCTCTTGCCCTTGAAAACACCATGAACGTCTCCATTAATGCAAACTGAAAACGTGGTCGTAGAAACACAAACCATAATCCAATGAACCATGCTGCTATGAAACCCAAAACCCATCAAGATGTTCTTTAAAAATGCCCAATCGACTGTATCATAAGCCTTCTGAATATCCACTTTAAACACACATTTAGGAGGACCGATGTTTCTATGATAATTATGCATCAACTCTTGCGTTAACAGAATGTTATCAGAGATTTTTCTACCTGGGACGAAAGCCGACTGATTGACACTAACAATGTCATTAAGCACCCCTTTGATTCTATCAGCAACAATTTTACTAATGCACTTGTATAGCACATTACAACAAGCAATCGGACGGTAGTCCGTAACCACAGATGGGGAGGGAATTTTGGGTATAAGAACAATGAGCGTATGATTTAATTCCCTTAAAAGTTTTCCTGTAACAAAAAAATCCATAACAGCTTTCGACACCTCATTACCAACTATCGGCCATGCATTCTTAAAAAATCCTGCTGTAAACCCATCAGGACCTGGAGCTTTATCCGAACCCATGGAAAACATCGCCTTTTTAACCTCATCAGAAGTAACCGGCAGAACCATATGACTTGCAACATCCCTCTCTAATCTTTTAGTAAACAAATCAGGAGATGGATTAAGAGACGTATTACCCGGGCAGCCTAAGAAGTGCTCATAATGGTCAACAAAAGCTCCCGAAACCATATCATCCGAAAAACATTCCCTCTTACATCACGAATGACCTCAATACGGCTATAATGAATTCTATTTTTTAGCAACGAGTGGAAGTAAGCCGTATTCATATCCCCAGCCGCAAGCCAATCCACTTTAGCCTTTTGCTTCAAAAACCGCTCTTCATCTAATAACACAGCCTGAAAATCACTCCGAGTAGTGGCTTCCGCTTCCCGCAACGTAATACTAGTCGGATCTTTATCCATATCACACTGAATTTTATCGAGCTTATCTCTTAACTCTACCACTTTTTTGTGCAAGTTTCCTTGCTGGTAAAGTAAGACGCGTAACGGGGACTTCAAGAGACGAAGCTTTTTGACAACCGAAAATTGATACACACCTTCAATTGACATACCCCAAACCTTTTCCACCAGCGGTAAGAATTCAGGCTTGTACGCCAGAAAATTTGCGAATTTAAACGGCCGGTGTTTTCTTTTTTCAGTATCCGGGAAGTTAACAACACACGAACAATGATCCGATAGACGAGAAGGATGAAACACCGCAACCGCGCTCGAATACTTATCAATAAAGTGAGAATTTCCCATAACTCTATCTATCTTCTTCATCAACCCAATCCCTTTTTTTGGTTTCTGGTTCCACATGAAATGGATACCAGTACGTTTTATATCTACCATTTCAATATCATCAACACATTCTTGAAACTCCTTCATGCTCAGAGATACCGAGGAACACCCCATCGATTTATCTTCAAGGTTCAACGCCGAGTTAAAATCACCTAGGATGACCCAAGGCTCATTACAAACAAAGTTCTTATGCAAAGAAAGATGTTTCCACAACTCCCTCCGACTGATATAATAGTTTGCTGCATAAATTATCGAACAAAAAATCATTTTTTGAGTCTTTTTAAATATCAGTTGAAGATGCATAACCTGATCTGTCTCTGAAAGCACCATAACATCAAATATAGATGGATTCCAACCAACAATAATACGCGTCCCTTTAACACACTGGCCCCCATTCGACGTCCAATGCCACCACCGAAAAATAGACTTACACACTTTAGGAAGATTACTCACCTCCACATGAGATTCAAGAATAGCACATAAACTCAACTTCAAATCCTTTATAGCATGGCGAACCTCCATTTGCTTAATGGGGCGGTTCAAACCCCTAATATTCCAGGACGCGAGACTAACCATTAAGCACCGATGAAGAAGGAGTGCTTGCCCCTTTTAATGTATCAATATTGATAGTTCCTTGCCTCAAAAAACCATCCATCTCATAGCCATCCGCCTCGTTAAAATCATCAACAAGCTCATCATCATCCAAATTAACTTGGGCCGTTGTTGGCCTACCCCCCCTCCACCTCCTCATTTACGCTCGGATCATTTAGGACATCAAAGGGATTAGAAGACTGAAAATTTGGCGTGACTTTAACCGGTTCTTCTCTCTTTTTAGACACAACAGGTCTATATTCGAACTTTTGCTTAGGCTTATTAACCGGGAAGCCAGTTTTTCTAGCAATCTTTTTACTATGCACCCCTGTGTACCCATCCTCATCAACAACCGGATTGCTATTCGGACGTCTAGCTTGAGTTTGCTGCCTACTACCCTTCTCAAACATTCTAGCATTATTTTGTTTCAAACCTAAGTGCGGGCAATTATCATCTGAATGACCAAAGACACAACAATGAGCACAACGAAGAGGGTACCATTCATATTCAACAGACATGGATTCTTTCCTCCAGAACCGGGATTGCCATTGTTATTTCCTCTCTAAGCGCCTTCTCAGCTGACACCTCAATTAGGGCTCTAGCATAACTACTACGTCCCCACATATCCATGCACATCGACGTGGTATATGAATCCAAGAGTTTCGGTTCTCCTATAGTAGTGGCTAACATGCTAAGACCATCTTCCGTATACGCAGCAATCGGAACTGTGACATCTGTGCTTGTGATATCATTTTACAAACTCTGAACAATACAATATTAATAAAACAGTGTGTTTTGATCCCAATGTTTGTCATTTATGTTTGGTTTTGTGCCCATGTTGATTTTTGATCGATTTTGAACTCTATATCGTTTTCTGGAAAGTTATACGCAAACTGATGCGTAAACACGATCAGTTTAACGCGACAAACACTCCGGAACATCATCATAAATTTAACATACCTTAAATAACCTTTACATAACTTAGAAATAAGTTTTAAAGGCTTTGGTATGGCAAAAACAAGTTTATTCGCTCTTAGGGACTATTTGCGTCAACTTGCGAAAGTCTGCCGTTTCGTAAGGCAACGTACAGTCCGGAACTTGATCATAAGTTAAACATACCATAAATAACCTAAACATGGCTTAGAAATAAGCTTTGATAGGTTCGGTGTGCAAAAACATGCTTACATGATCTTACAGGGACTAAAAGTGTCAAAAACGACGTAAGTTTGCATTTTCGCGCATATCTTACGTTCTGGACACATCTGGACATCCAAAATTTTTGTATACACTAAAATATTTTTATTTTAGTGATTCAGATGCGAAAACGCCATTCGTCGCGCATTTTGGATCGTACACGCATCCGTTTGAGTTCCGTCGTAATTAACCGAACAACGCGATCGTACGACCAAACGAACCGACATCCGAGATGTTTTCGAGCATGTTTTGAGTCCCCTATACTTTAACTTCATTTTAGAGCCTTGAAATGAGGTTAACGGAGGTTAAAAACGTCAAAAACAAGCTTAAACACGTGCAGGGACCATTTCTGTCATTTTTGAAACTTTGCTGAATCAGACACATGGTAGCGTAGCGCGACCATCCCCTGCCTATTTCGTCGCGCTACGCGACGATCACATCTGGGCAGAAAGTTTGTTTTCAGCATCAGTTTGTAAATTCAGGGGCCAATCTTGCAATTTCTTTGTGTGGTAGCCAAGTTACCACCTCTCCAAGGCTTTGCACCTGCTCCTAACACTTGTATGGTTGTGATTCATTGCTTAATGGCTAAACAAACCACTTGTCATGATCTTGTTGATCACCAACAAGTATAAATAGTTGGCCAAACTCCTCAATTCTTTGCTCATTCCTCTCATTTCTCATCTCTTATCTGATTTGGGAGCTTTCTAATCTGCTTGGAACTTTATTCTTTGTAGAAAAGATAGCTAGGACCCTTTGTAAGTCTTCTTTCATGCTTGTTCTTTATGTTTAAGCAGAAAGTCAAACAGTTTGGCCAACAGTTTGACTTTCGGTTTTGACCATCAATTGGTCAAGTCAAAGTTCAATTGAACTTTGAAACGTGATTGTAATCACGATAGTTATAATCCTTCGCGGTTATAGCTGCTGATTTCCACGTTAGCTAGTTGTAGTGTCGAGTCAAAGTTTCGGTCAACATGCGTTTTAGCACGCGTTTTGCAACGAAACTACTTTAGGGTATCAAAACACTTTGTTTTGATACCAAATCAGTAGGTTAGACATGTTTTGACATGTCTAACTCGACACTATTAGTTTGTGCTTGTTTAGGGTCGTAAGTTAAGCGGTATAAACAACCGCTTACACTTTCGAACCCGACCCGTTTGGTCGATCTTTACGATCCGACCAAGTTTAGTTAATGATCATAGTTTCATAGGGAATAACCACTGAGGTTATAACCTTATGATCACCTAGGATTGGTTAGTCATATGCTTGTTAGCTTGTATGCCCATAGGAAATGACCAAAATGCCCTTTTGAAGCATAAATCCGTATTTTGACTATGTGAACATAATTTTGACATGTAATCTGATTTAGTAACATGTTTAGGGATAATTGGGCATGTAAGACTTGACATAGCACATAGTTAACCATCCGATCATAGTTTTACGCTAACGACGCCTTATAGTAGCTTATGTTACCATAATGTGTCGAAACGGGTCAAAAGCACTTAGGTAGGCCTTCCAATCAGAATGTTGGGACTAATAAATCATACCATATGAGTTCAATTACTCATTTGAATTATAGAACCTCATTCTATCCTATCTCCCGATTTAGGAGCCGATTATTAACATAGTTACCTATACTAGGTGCCGGTTGATTCCGTGACCCTTGGAGCTTAAATTGGTCTTATTCTCAAGACTAATTAGCAATCCCAAGTGAGTACATAGTTCCCCTCTTTTACCGTTTTCAAATATTTTGGGGTGATACACATGTACATACATGTTACTTTTGTGCATTTCATGCTTTTATGACATAAACATGCTAGTTTCACCTAGTACATATATAGTACATGCTTTCCATTGTGTTTTGCTATGTATGTCAAGCATGCTAGCACATTGATCTGTTACACATTTGTTGCATATGTTTACTTAGCATATGTAGCACATTGTTTTACATGACGTTTCTGCTATGTATGTTTACTGAGCATGCTAGCACATTGTTTTACATGAACATTTCTACTAGGCATGTTTACTTAGCATTCCTAGTACATGGTTTTCACATGCTACATTGGTTATGACATTTGGTATGTTCAATCGGGACAATAATACATTCATTAACATTAGCTACGCCGCTCGGACTTATGTAATGGTACCATAGGAATTGACAACTCCCGTTTCCGACTTCCTGGGTTTGTTTGGAAGTTGGGGATGACAGAATCCGACTACATAACTTTAGATGAACCTTTAATTCGTTTAAGGGTTTGTCGCCACAGTCTCAAGGCTTGAATGTATGCGATTAACATTACTGCATAAATGTTTGTAATCATAAAGCATTGTTTTTCTGCAAAGCATAACATTTGATTTAAACTTAGGTTTATTCAAAAACATGTTTTGTACATTTTCTATGGGATTGAGTAACTTCTAGTTATTCACCATACATGACATTTGTTTTCACATTAGACATCATTACATAGTTAAGTAGGGGATTTCCTACTTGCTATGCATTTCATTGGTTTTACATGATACACATGACATTGTACATGGTTTACACATACACATATTGACATGGAACAAGACATTTTGGTTGGTTATTGATAAGTGACTTATGTAACGGGGCTATGTGTTATATGATAAAAGCATGGTGGATACGCTGCTGGTACTTCCTATATATAAGTGCTTTTATCGTATTATACATCGTTGCGTTATATAAACCACTTGGGCAACACATGAAACATTTCATACATAAACATGACATTGTTTTACAAATTACATATTTTATACAAATTCACTTTTACTTGGTTATTCATTTAACCATGCATTATCATTTCATCATCATTTGATTTTCATTGATTTTCACATGGTTTTACAAGGGAAAACATTTTACAAGGTTCATGACTACATTTTATTAAACTCTCCTTTCAAATACAAGTCATGAATCTGCATAAACAAAACCTATGTATCTCACAGGCATTTTTATGCTGACGTACCTATTTTTACATGTGTTTCAGGTGCTAATGCATGATGATGCTTGTGCTTCACTTAGGCGGACTCGGGCCTTAGTGACTTAAAAGACAGTTATTATGTTAGTTTAGTGTGAACTCAAAGACAATGTAACTTAAATTTTAATAATACATAACTTTAATTGCCATGGTTGTTGAAACAATAATTCTGTCGCCACTCACTGTGACAACTCGAACTTTAGACCTGCTTTGATGTAACGTTACGTGCTTATGTGACATTTTGAACTAATGGATGTTATGTGATTTATTGAATGTCGTTATGTGCTTAGTGTTTTACGTGTTTGCATATTAATCGAGCCAAACCCGATTGCACATTATAACCGGTCACACAAGCCGTTTGGGCCACACCTTGTCCACGGACCCATTAGGCAATCGAGTGGGCTCGGCCCACTCCCACTTTGCGCAAACAACAAAACACTTAGGGACTTGGTTCTTTCTCAATTGTTACAATTCACATCACACACACAAGAACCCTAAGAGCTCTCATTCTATCTCCCTCGTCTCCTCTTAGAACCGGCCGAGACCTTTTCATCCTACAATCCGGTAAGTATCTCACTAATGGCTAGTATCATACTTGATGTTGTTAGTAATCGGACTATATGATCGGTTAGGATTATGATAGTATTCGGTTGAGATGTGTATGATATGCGTGTACAGATTGTATGACTAGAACCGAATGTATATGTTCTCGGCTGGGATGATTTAGACTAGATGATTTGTACCGAATAGATGTTAATCGGCTAATATGCTTCTGTCACGTGAATTAGATATGATGTTTGATTGTGGTGATGTTTTAAACCGGCTCCATGTTGTTAAATCAGGATAATTATTCAAGGTTTTGATATGTTGTTCATGTGGTTGTGAGTTAGGGTTCATACGGATTTAGTGTTAAAAACCCTGTTTGATCGATGATTGCTTGTATGGTAAACTGTTAGTTGTTAATTGATTTTTGGAAACTGACAACGATAATTGAATTGCATGAAATCAGGAAAGCTGTTACACGCTTGGTTGCGACTCAGATCGCGAGTCGGGAACCCACAATCACGACTCGAGACCACAACAGCACAAGCCGAGACCATGGTTGCGAGTCCTGTTGCGACTCGTAACCGGACCATGATAAGCCGAAATCACCATTGCGACTCGCAACCTCCTGTTGCGACTCGTAATCAGCTGTTGTGACTCGTAATCCCGGTTGCGACTCGAGATCGCCGGTTGCGACTCGAGACTAGCTGCTCGTACACTGTTTTGGGCCTACCTTGTCAAGGGCCCAATTCGATTGACTGTTAATTGGACTGCTTATCTGTTTGGGCCGATTAAACTTCTGGACTGTTTATTTATCTGGGCCAAGGCCTTCATGTTTGATTGTTATATGATTGGGCCGGGTATTGTTTGGGTTAGACATTTATATCGTACAAGGTGGTTGGGCTCGCACAAGCTCTTTGGCCCAACCATCCGAATCGCACAAGGGGTGTGTTTAATGTGTTGACTGTGTTTGTGCATAAGTGTTTGCCATGATGTTTACGTGCACTATTTGAACCGAACCTGACTTGTGTGGTAACCCTGTTAGGACGTGGTTGACCACCCTTAGTTCAAGAGTCTTTTATTTGTGTATCTGCCGAGCAAACCAAGGTGAGTTCACACAGCCAAGGCATGGGATTCCCGGGTTGGGAATTGGGTTGGATATGTTGGAAAAGGATTACTCGTACTACGCATACTCTAGACTATAGACCATCGTCCTCAGGTTAGTCAGGACACGTTACGTAAAGCCTACGTAACCCAGTATAATTGCCATTTGTCTCCCGGGTCGGGAGGACACGTTACGTAAAGCCTACGTAACCCAATACCTTCTACTGTCTTCCGGGTCGGAAGGACACGCTGCGTAAAGCCTACGTAGCCCCCACGCGTACCACTGTCCTCGGGGAAGGACACGTCACGTAAAGCCTACGTGACCCAGTACGTATTCCTGTTCTCGGTAGAGAAGAACACATGGTCGGAAGTTAGTCTAGTAAGTACCGTTAATGAGAAGCCCTCATTAGCCAGGATAAACGTGGGAAGCCCCCACCAGTAATAAGAACACAAGGTTTGGGAAGCCCCCACCTTTAGTACTCACTAGTATGGGAAGCCCCCACTAGCTATACTTATGCACTATGTTATGAACTTACTTTCTGTGAACTCGCTCAACTAGTTGTTGATTATTTGCTGCATGCCTTGCAGGACCTTAGGTACATTATGGAGGTTGCACAGGGAGGAGCAGGTCGTTGTGGGATATGGATCATGAACTTTATCTGAACTTATAACTGTTTTGAGATTACGTTACTATGCTTCCGCTACATAAATAAAGTTTGGTTATGAAACATCAATCATGTTATGATGGTTTACATTAATTACTTTGATTATTAAATGCTATGTTTGATATGATTGATGGCTTGATCCTGGTCAGTCACGCTCCCAAGTGGTGGTACTCCGCGGGTGGATTTTGGGGGTGTGACACTCACCTCCCCGACGTTTCCGCCGCGGTTTGTTGTTTTACGCGGCCGGGGTGTGACAGAAGAGTTGGTATCAGAGCCAATGGTTATAGGGAATTAGGTTATTAGCAATGCTTTGACCTAGACTATAACTTTCTAGGACCCTAACACAAGTTTACTTGTGTTTAGATTTTAAAACAATACCCGTCACCTATCCTTAGGTGATTACCAAAACTTGAACACAATATTCCAAAAGGATTTTGAAATCAATCATCTATCCTTAGATGATTTCTTTTTGGCCTCGTGCCTTCCAATTTTTCAAAATCTCGTCAAAGTTTTGGGTCTAAATAATGTGAACACGTGCAAACTGGAAGAGTGAATGCCTGTACCCTGAGTTTTCTGTCTAAGGCTAGAGTGTTCGTACAAATCCGCAGTATCGGACCAGTCACTCTTACCTGGGAACTCTTGGGGTGAGTGTTCACTTATAGGCGAGCATGTCTTCGCGATATATTATTATGACTCATTTACTTTGATTTGTCACTGTGTGTTGTTTGGTTGCTTTGTGGTAACAAACAAATGACCACCTTCCTTGCTTTTTGTCAATTTTATTGTTATCTCATCTTTTCATCACAACATCTCACTCGTTTTCTCTCACGTTTCCTCTTTTAGAATGCCTCCTCGACGTAACGTTCCTCAACCTGATGCCAAACTGGCAGCTATTATAGCACAGCAGATGGCTGCTATGCTACCTGGTCTCATAACTCAAATAAACCAAGCCACCAATAACAATGTTAATGCACCTGCTCCGTGCAACTTTAAACAGTTTAACTCGGCTAAACCGCTCAAGTTTAGTGGTACTGAAGGAGCAACTGGGCTTCTCCAGTGGTTTGAGAGTCTTGAGAGCACGTTTCGCCATGTTCAGTGTCCGAACAACCGTAAGGTCGAGTTTGCTTCGAGTGTATTCCAGAAGAGGGCTCTTACCTGGTGGAATGGGGTAATGAGAGATAGAGGTGCTGATGTTGCTTTGGGTCAGACTTGGGAGGAACTCAGGACTCTCATGATGAGAGAATTTTGTCCTCGACATGAGCAGAGGGCACTCGAAGATGAGTTCAATGATCTGAAGCAAGTCAGTGGTGAACACCGGGCTTACACTGACAGATATGAGGAGTTAAGCTTGCTCTGTCCGACTATGGTCACGCCTTTGGATAAGGCTATTGAGAGGTACATAGACGGTTTGCCAGATCCTGTTCGGAATATTGTAACTGGCAGTCACCCTACTACCGTCCGACAGGCCATTGAGCTAGCTGCTACGCTTACTGAATCCCAAATCAAGAAGGGTAAACTCCACAGGAAAGGTGACAAGAAGCAGAAACAGTCTGATAGCGCCAAGGAGAGTAAGGGCAAGAAGGCTGCTGAGTCTTCAAAGAAATCTAGGAAGCGTAAGGCTTCCAAGAATTTCGCGGTCACTGCTCAGACTAACCAGGCTGCTACCAATCAGGCAGCACAGAATCAGGCTGCACAACCTGCTGCCAAGAGGCAGTATGCGGGAAATGCACCTCTGTGCAACAGATGTAACAGCCACCACCAGCCATAGATGCAATGCCGTATCTGCACGAATTGTGGCAAGTCTGGTCATCTTGCAAACACCTGCCGCTTTGCTCCTAATCAGAATCAGGCAGCTCAAAATCTAGCAGTACAAAACCCAGCCCAGAATCCTGCACGACCTCACTTTCCGCCTGGTTCATGTTTCAACTGTGGGGATCTGACCCACTATAGGAACAATTGCCCGAGGTTGGTAAATGCAAATCAGGCACCAGCTCGTGGTAGAGCTTTTAATCTGAATGCAAATGAGGCACGTGCGGATAACGAAGTGGTGAACGGTACGTTCCTTGTTAACAACCATCCTGCTTTTGTTCTATTTGATTCGGGTGCCGATAAGAGTTTTGTGTCCTTAGCATTTGAGCCTTTACTTGCGATGACTAGAACAAAACTAGGAAAGCCCTTGACATTAGAAGTAGCTAGTGGTGAACCTGTTGTCCTCGACTCGGTTCTTCGAAATTGCCAGTTGAATCTCGATAACAATCTTTTCCCTATCGACCTCACACCAATGCAACTTGGGAGCTTCGACATTATAGTAGGAATGGATTGGTTATCCAAGTACCATGCAGAGGTGGTATGTTTTGAGAAGTTGGTTCGTATACCGCTTTCGACTGGTGAGATCTTAGAAGTTCATGGGGAGAAACCCGTTAAACTCATGTCATGTACCCAAGCCCGCAAATATCTACGCAAGAAATATGTTGCTTTCTTTGCACATGTCGTAGAGGATAAAGGTATGGGTAAGACAATCCAAGATATCCCTGTTGTTCGGGATTATCCAGAGGTATTTCCTGAAGAATTACCTGGTTTACCCCCTGTACGCCAAGTTGAGTTCCGCATTGATCTTGTACCTGGTGCAAATCCCATTGCTAAATCACCTTATCGTCTTGCACCGTCTGAGATGCGAGAGTTGTCTAAGCAGCTTCAGGAGCTATCTGACAAAGGATTCATCCGTCCAAGCTTTTCACCTTGGGGTGCTCCTGTCCTATTTGTGAAAAAGAAAGATGGATCTTTTAGGATGTGTATCGATTACCGTGAGCTTAACAAGCTTACCATCAAGAATCGATATCCCCTACCTTGCATTGATGATCTCTTTGATCAGCTACAGGGTGCTACTTGCTTTTCAAAGATTGATCTACGTTCTGGGTATCATCAACTTCGAGTTCTCGAAGAAGATATTCCCAAGACAGCTTTCCGTACTCGATGTGGTCATTATGAGTTTACTGTTATGCCTTTCGGTTTAACAAATGCTCCTGCTATTTTCATGGACTTGATGAATAGGGTTTGAAAGCCTTATTTGGACAAGTTCATTATCGTCTTCATTGATGATATTCTGATTTATTCTAAGACTCGAGCTGATCATGAGCAACATCTTCGTCTTACTATGGAGCTCCTAAAGAAAGAACAACTTTTCGCCAAGTTCTCCAAGTGTGAATTCTGGCTTAAGGAAGTTCAATTTTTAGGGCACATCGTCAACGAACAAGGTATTCATGTAGATCCCGCCAAAATCAGTGCGATTAAGGATTGGGATACTCCTACTACTCCTACCGAGGTTCGTTCATTTCTTGGTCTAGCGGGTTACTACCGCCGTTTCATAGAAAACTTCTCCAAGATTGCGGTTCCTCTCACTACTTTAACTCAGAAAGGCAAACCTTTTGAGTGGGGATCCAAACAGGAAGAAGCTTTCCAGACCTTGAAACAGAAGCTTTGTGATGCACCTATTCTATCTTTGCCCGAGGGTAACGACGATTTTGTCGTGTACTGTGATGCATCCAACTTAGGCCTAGGCTGTGTTCTTATGCAAAGAAACAAAGTTATAGCCTATGCATCAAGACAGCTGAAAGTGCACGAGAAAAACTACACAACTCATGATCTTGAGTTAGGTGCAGTAGTCTTTGCTCTCAAAATCTGGAGACACTACCTTTATGGTACAAAGTGTGTAGTGTTTACTGACCACAAGAGTCTCCAACATATCTTCAATCAGAAAGAACTAAACATGAGGCAACGACGTTGGGTTGAACTCCTAAACGACTACGATTGCGAAATTCGCTACCATCCTGGTAAAGCGAATGTCGTGGCTGACGCATTAAGTCGTAAGGAACGTGTCAAGCTTCACTGTGTTCAGGTTCGATCTGACATTCAATCTCGCATAATTCAGGCTCAACATACTTGTGTTGCACAAGACTTGATGGGTAAAGAGTTACCATGTCATACTAATCCTGAGCTTGAACTAAGAGATTTTGGGATTTTCTATTACACGGGCCGTTTGTGGGTCCCAAGTATAGACGATCTTCGCACTTTGCTTATGGATGAAGCTCACAACTCTCGTTATTCTATTCATCCTGGTGCAGACAAAATGTATAAGGATCTTCGAACCCAGTACTGGTGGCCGGGTATGAAGAAAGACATTGCCTTATATGTTTCAAAATGCCTTACTTGTCTTAAGGTTAAGGCAGAACATCAACATCCCTCTGGATTATTAGAGCAACCAGAGATTCCGGTTTGGAAATGGGAAAACATTTCTACGGATCTCATTACCATGTTACCGCGCACTAAGAAGGGTCATGACGCCATTTGGGTTGTTGTTGATCGTCTTACAAAGTCAGCACACTTCTTGCCAATCCGTGAGAGTCTATCTGCTGACGATCTTGCCAAGATATATGTTGATGAGATTGTATCTCGACATGGTGTTCCTTTGAACATTATATCAGACAGAGATGCTCGATTCTCGTCTCGCTTTTGGAGAACCATGCAATCTGCCATTGGTACTCAACTTCATTTAAGCTCAGCGTACCATCCGCAGACAGATGGTCAATCTGAGAGAACAATCCAGACACTGGAGGATATGCTTAGAGTGTGTGTGATTGACTTTGGTGGTAGTTGGGATTCGCATCTACCTTTGATCGAATTCTCTTACAACAACAATTATCACTCTAGCATCAATATGGCTCCTTTTGAAGCTTTATACGGTCGAAAATGTCGTTCACCGGTCTGCTGGAATGAGATAGGTGAAGCTCAGCTTACTGGACCTGAACTCATTCTAGAGACTACAGATAAGGTCAAGAAGATTCGTGAAAACCTTCAGACAGCTAGAAGCCGTCAGAAGTGTTACGCGGATCGACGACGCAAGCCCTTGGAATTCCAAGTTGGTGATCACGTCCTACTCAAGGTATCCCCCTGGAAAGGTGTGATTAGATTTGGGAAGAAAGGAAAACTTGCACCTCGTTATGTTGGACCGTTTAAGATCGTTGAAAGAATCGGAAAAGTAGCCTACAGACTTGAGCTACCTCCTGAACTTGGAAATGTTCATCCAACATTCCACGTGTCCAATCTCAGAAAGTGTTTAGCTGATGAGAACCTCCACATACCACTTGATGAAATTCGTGTTGATAATACAATGCACTTCGTTGAGAAACCTGTGGAGATAGTGGACCGTTCGTTTAAACAGTTGAAAGGCAAGCGGATTAAATTGGTCAAAGTTCGCTGGGAATCTAAACGTGGCCCAGAGATTACTTGGGAACGTGAAGATCAGATGAAAGCGAAATATCCGCATCTATTCTCACAAGTATCCTCTAAATAAATTTCGGGACGAAATTTCCTGAAGTAGGGGAGACTGTGACATCTGTGCTTGTGATATCATTTTACAAACTCTGAACAATACAATATTAATAAAACAGTGTGTTTTGATCCCAATGTTTGTCATTTATGTTTGGTTTTGTGCCCATGTTGATTTTTGATCGATTTTGAACTCTATATCGTTTTCTGGAAAGTTATACGCAAACTGATGCGTAAACACGATCAGTTTAACGCGACAAACACTCCGGAACATCATCATAAACTTAACATACCTTAAATAACCTTTACATAACTTAGAAATAAGTTTTAAAGGCTTTGGTATGGCAAAAACAAGTTTATTCGCTCTCAGGGACTATTTGCGTCAACTTGCGAAAGTCTGCCGTTTCGTAAGGCAACGTACAGTCCGGAACTTGATCATAAGTTAAACATACCATAAATAATCTAAACATGGCTTAGAAATAAGCTTTGATAGGTTCGGTGTGCAAAAACATGCTTACATGATCTTACAGGGACTAAAAGTGTCAAAAACGACGTAAGTTTGCATTTTCGCGCATATCTTACGTTCTGGACACATCTGGACATCCAAAATTTTTGTACACACTAAAATATTTTTATTTTAGTGATTCAGATGCGAAAACGCCATTCGTCGCGCATTTTGGATCGTACACGCATCCGTTTGAGTTCCGTCGTAATTAACCGAACAACGCGATCGTACGACCAAATGAACCGACATCCGAGATGTTTTCGAGCATGTTTTGAGTCCCCTATACTTTAACTTCATTTTAGAGCCTTGAAATGAGGTTAACGGAGGTTAAAAACGTCAAAAACAAGCTTAAGCACGTGCAGGGACCATTTCTGTCATTTTTGAAACTTTGCTGAATCAGACACATGGTAGCGTAGCGCGACCATCCCCTATGTCACACCCCCAAAATCCACATGCAGAGTATCACCGCTTGTGAGCGTGACTGACCAGGATCAAGCCACCAATCATATTGAACATGTAAATATATATAGTAAAAGTTATCCATCAATACGAAAGGTGTATATCAAAACCAACATAGTTAAGTATAGCGGAAGCATTAATGTACAAACCCAATCATAAGTATTAATGTATGAAATGACATAAGTAATCACGATCCATATGCCCACAACGACCTGCTCCTCCTTGTGCAAGCTCCATAAAGTACCTAAGGTCCTGCAAGGCATGCAGCAGATAATCAACAACTAGTTGAGCGAGTTCACAGAAAGTAAGTTCATAACAGTAATGCGTAAGTTCATCTAGTGGGGGCTTCCCATGCAAGTATATACTACTGGTGAGGGATTCTCACATTCATCCTTTACAATGGGGGCTTCCCATTATGGTACTTACTAGACTATTTGCAACCATGTGTTCTTCTTAATCCGAGAACAGGAATACGTACAAGGTCACGCAGGATTTACGTGAGTGCCCTTCCCCGAGGACAGTGGTACGCGTGGGGTTTACGCAGGATTTACGTAAGTGTCCTTCCGACCCGGAAGACAGTAGTGGGTATTAGGTTACGCAGGATTTACGTAAGTGTCCTCCCGACCCGGGAGACAATGGTAGATACTAGTTTACGTAGGTTTTACGTAAGTGTCCTGACTATCCTGAGGACGATGGTCTATAGTCTAGTGATTGCGTAAGTACGAGTAACCATTCCATATCCAACATTCCAACCCAATTCCCAACCCGGGAATCCCATGCCTTGGCTGTGTGAACTCACCTTGGATTGCTCGGCAGATACACAATAAAAGGTTCTTGAACTAAAGTGGTCAACCTCGTCCTAATAGGGTTACCATACGAGTCAGGTTTTGACTTAAATAATGCACGTATGTTTCATACAAGTTAACACGTTACTAACATGTATTGATCATGGCAAACCACGTAGAAATCGTATCATAACATTCTCAACTTGTGCGAGTCGGACGGTTGGGCCATTGAGCTTGTGCGAGCCCAACCATCTTGTGCGATTCCATGTCTAAGCCTAACCAATCCTCCGGCCCAACATACAAGCAATCAGCTTATCACATTACGGCCCAAATAACACATTAACATCTTGTGCGATCATCTCTAATACCCAGCCCATGTCATCGGCCCAACAGTAAAGAAGTTCACATAAGACTCTCAGCCCAAACGAACAAAATAGAATTAACTAGTGCGGCCCAGTTAACCTTGTGCGACTTGGTTAACCTTGTGCGATCAGTCCAGCCCAATAACCATCCGCCCCAGACAACATAGACCGGCCTTGTGCGACTCGTATTGGGCTTAGAGGCCCAATCGTTAAACACATGTGCGATCCAGTCGGCGTTGT
The DNA here is from genome assembly GCF_002127325.2 of Helianthus annuus. Taxonomy (NCBI): domain Eukaryota; kingdom Viridiplantae; phylum Streptophyta; class Magnoliopsida; order Asterales; family Asteraceae; genus Helianthus; species Helianthus annuus. The sequence continues at coordinate 92,388,786 of NC_035436.2, read as the reverse complement.
GCGACTGGATAGGTCTTGTACGACTGGCCAGACTTGTGCGATTGATAGTTTGGGCTATCCGACCCAACAGTGCATCATAATTGAATGCAAGTGCGTAGCCCAATGGCTCGTGCGATCGGATCAGATTGTGTGACTGACCCATTTGTGCGACTGGGCATCTTGTGCGACCAAGATGTCTTGTGTTGTGCGATCCGGGTGTGTTTGGTAACCTTATGAATCAGTCATAAGATCCCGTAATTTTAGCAAGTTGGTTACAACAATTAAATGGTTTCCAATTTATCTTTTAACAATCAACAAGTTCCCAACTTTTAGTTTAACATGTAATCGATCAAACAGGCAATTATCAACCGGTTTTCTCATGAACCCTAATCAAAACATTCATGAACAACATACTCATCAACAATCAATCGGATCAACACTACACTTAACAACTTCATAGCCGATCAGTTTTTAATACATGAATCTAGATCTATGGCATAACATACGATTAATATGAACCTATTCTAATACACACATACAACCGATTAACAGAATTCGTGATATGCATACCCAATTATCATAAGCATACTCGATGTACATGTGTGAGCCGATTACAACTTACTATCCAAACCAAGATGCAAACAATCCAAGAACACGTAGCATCATTTAACACAACATCAATATTAAACACTAACCGATCAATAGTAGGAGAGGATGATCCGAACAAAAGGGTGATCTTGTGCCGTCGGGTTCCAAGCAAAACGAGAGGGAGAGAGGAAGTCGTCTAGGGTTTTAGCGTGTGTAGGTGTTTAGTAACAAATGAGAAACGACCTCCCCCTAAGGTTGTGTATGTTGTACGTATAAGAGAAATGGGCCGGCCCTTGCTTGGGCTGCCCCTTCTGGTCCGATATCAAGCTTTACGGCCCAAAGGGCTTGTGTGATTCGTGGGTGTTGTGCGGTTCAAGTATCATGCACGCAAGCATTTAATTCGTAACATATAACACATAACATTAAGTCAAATAATGTAGCACACATAAGCATGTAACGTTACAAGATAAGTCTAAAGTACGAGTTGTCACACCCTGCCTATTTCGTCGCGCTACGCGACGATCACATATGGGCAGAAAGTTTGTTTTCAGCATCAGTTTGTAAATTGAGGGGCCAATCTTGCAATTTCTTTGTGTGGTAGCCAAGTTACCACCTCTCCAAGGCTTTGCACCTGCTCCTAACACTTGTATGGTTGTGATTCATTGCTTAATGGCTAAACAAACCACTTGTCATGATCTTGTTGATCACCAACAAGTATAAATAGTTGGCCAAACTCCTCAATTCTTTGCTCACTCCTCTCATTTCTCATCTCTTATCTGATTTGGGAGCTTTCTAATCTGCTTGGAACTTTATTCTTTGTAGAAAAGATAGCTAGGACCCTTTGTAAGTCTTCTTTCATGCTTGTTCTTTATGTTTAAGCAGAAAGTCAAACAGTTTGGCCAACAGTTTGACTTTCGGTTTTGACCATCAATTGGTCAAGTCAAAGTTCAATTGAACTTTGAAACGTGATTGTAATCACGATAGTTATAATCCTTCGCGGTTATAGCTGCTGATTTCCACGTTAGCTAGTTGTAGTGTCGAGTCAAAGTTCCGGTCAACATGCGTTTTAGCACGCATTTTGCAACGAAACTACTTTAGGGTATCAAAACACTTTGTTTTGATACCAAATCAGTAGGTTAGACATGTTTTGACATGTCTAACTCGACACTATTAGTTTGTGCTTGTTTAGGGTCGTAAGTTAAGCGGTATAAACAACCGCTTACACTTTCGAACCCGACCCGTTTGGTCGATCTTTAGGATCCGACCAAGTTTAGTTAATGATCATAGTTTCATAGGGAATAACCACTGAGGTTATAACCTTATGATCACCTAGGATTGGTTAGTCATATGCTTGTTAGCTTGTATGCCCATAGGAAATGACCAAAATGCCCTTTTGAAGCATAAATCCGTATTTTGACTATGTGAACATAATTTTGACATGTAATCTGATTTAGTAACATGTTTAGGGATAATTGGGCATGTAAGACTTGACATAGCACATAGTTAACCATCCGATCATAGTTTTACGCTAACGACGCCTTATAGTAGCTTATGTTACCATAATGTGTCGAAACGGGTCAAAAGCACTTAGGTAGGCCTTCCAATCAGAATGTTGGGACTAATAAATCATACCATATGAGTTCAATTACTCATTTGAATTATAGAACCTCATTCTATCCTATCTCCCGATTTAGGAGCCGATTATTAACATAGTTACCTATACTAGGTGCCGGTTGATTCCGTGACCCTTGAAGCTTAAATTGGTCTTATTCCCAAGACTAATTAGCAATCCCAAGTGAGTACATAGTTCCCCTCTTTTACCGTTTTCAAATATTTTGAGGTGATACACATGTACATACATGTTACTTTTGTGCATTTCATGCTTTTATGACATAAACATGCTAGTTTCACCTAGTACATATATAGTACATGCTTTCCATTGTGTTTTGCTATGTATGTCAAGCATGCTAGCACATTGATTTGTTACACATTTGTTGCATATGTTTACTTAGCATATGTAGCACATTGTTTTACATGACGTTTCTGCTATGTATGTTTACTGAGCATGCTAGCACATTGTTTTACATGAACATTTCTACTAGGCATGTTTACTTAGCATTCCTAGTACATGGTTTTCACATGCTACATTGGTTATGACATTTGGTATGTTCAATCGGGACAATAATACATTCATTAACATTAGCTACGCCGCTCGGACTTATGTAATGGTACCATAGGAATTGACAACTCCCGTTTCCGACTTCCTGGGTTTGTTTGGAAGTTGGGGATGACAGAATCCGACTACATAACTTTAGATGAACCTTTAATTCGTTTAAGGGTTTGTCGCCACAGTCTCAAGGCTTGAATGTATGCGATTAACATTACTGCATAAATGTTTGTAATCATAAAGCATTGTTTTTCTGCAAAGCATAACATTTGATTTAAACTTAGGTTTATTCAAAAACATGTTTTGTACATTTTCTATGGGGTTGAGTAACTTCTAGTTATTCACCATACATGACATTTGTTTTCACATTAGACATCATTACATAGTTAAGTAGGGGATTTCCTACTTGCTATGCATTTCATTGGTTTCACATGATACACATGACATTGTACATGGTTTACACATACACATATTGACATGGAACAAGACATTTTGGTTGGTTATTGATAAGTGACTTATGTAACGGGGCTATGTGTTATATGATAAAAGCATGGTGGATACGCCGCTGGTACTTCCTATATATAAGTGCTTTTATCGTATTATACATCGTTGCGTTATATAAACCACTTGGGCAACACATGAAACATTTCATACATAAACATGACATTGTTTTACAAATTACATATTTTATACAAATTCACTTTTACTTGGTTATTCATTTAACCATGCATTATCATTTCATCATCATTTGATTTTCATTGATTTTCACATGGTTTTACAAGGGAAAAAATTTTACAAGGTTCATGACTACATTTTATTAAACTCTCCTTTCAAATACAAGTCATGAATCTGCATAAACAAAACCTATGTATCTCACAGGCATTTTTGTCACACCCCCAAAATCCACACGCGGAGTATCACCGCTTGGGAGCGTGACTGACCAGGATCAAGCCACCAATCATATTGAACATGCAATTAATATCAAGTAAAATAAAAGTAAACCATCCATTCAACACGAAAGGTGTTCAAACAAAACCATAGTTTCAAAATGTAGCGGAAGCATAGTAAATAATCCAGTAGTAGTTAACAATTTTAAGTGTCATAATAGTTCAACAGAAAAGCCACGATCCTTGTCCACAACGACCCGCTTCTCCAGTGCAAGCTCCAAGTACCTAACGATCTGCAAGGCATGTAACAGAATGATCAACAAACTAGTTGAGCGAGTTCACAGTTAATAGTTTAGTTTGGGTAATAATGCGTTCGTTCAATTAAGTCTCATAGCGTATCAGTTCCATCGCGGCCTCACAGGCATGTGTGCGAAGATTAGGTTCATTAGTTCGCGACCGTAGTCTTTACCGACCAGGGTGTGTGCGAAGGCAATTGATCAGTTCGTTCGCGACCATAGTCTTTACCGACCAGGGTGTGTGCGAAGGCAGTTGAGTAGTTCGTTCGCGACCATAGTCTTTACCAACCAGGGTGTGTGCGAAGGCAGTTCGACAAGTATCATTTAAGCATGCACAAATAATCATCCAACCCATTCCCACCCTGGGAACCCATGCCTTGGCTGTGTGAACTCACCTTGGGTTTGCTCGGTATGCTAAGGAAATACACACGCTCACAGTTAATCAATCACGACCTATAGTACGCGCATATGTATACAATCAGTTCGTGTTCGAAATACTTCACATGTCATTTATGTCACAAGTGTGTTTAAGTATTCATTGTCATGTAACAAATAGCAGTTGATCAATTCATGCAATTCATACCTCATATAAAAGTACTTCACAGTTTGTACTATCCTGGTTATTCATTAACACACTTAACAGAGTTAATATACATAACAGAGCCCAGTAGTTAACTGAATAACAACCTAACAGAGTTAATGGACTAACATGGTTAACAAGCCATAAGAGTTACATACTTAACGGAGTTACATGCCTAACTTAACAGAGGTAATGACTTAACATCGTTAACAAACTGGCATAGTTATTAAGTTACAGAGTTACAAACTAAAACACATGTGACGAAAACTCATCGTGGGCGAAAACACTTTGTTGGGCCGAAAATCAAACTTGGGCCGAAATCACAGTTGGGCCGGAAACCATTAGGGACGAAAACCAGTTGGGCCGAAAACATTATATGGGCCGAAATCATTGTTGCCGAAAACACTAATGGACCGAAAACCCTTGGTTGGCGAAAACATACTTGGGCCGAAAACTCTTGATGCCGAAAACACTTATGTGTTTTCGTTGAGTAAGGGATTTCGTGGGGGGGGTTTTCATCGGCCTGACATCACCAATCAACATAACCACAGAATACGAGAACACATCAATTCCTAACACATCTAACCGTTTCAATAATAAGAGCAATCAGTTTGCAATCATTCTTCTATCATAACAGGCATACACAATCGATAATATGAACCAATATATGTGACGGTTGACATCCGAAAACATCAATACAGTTTACGCATCACATCATACTAACAATACAGTTTACGCATTTAGATCGGATCACAAGCAACCATCAATATTTCATGTAAACAAATAACATAGATATCATATAACCTAATCAGTAATCAAAAATCAGTTACAACTAGGCATGCGATAGAAGTGAATTGCATTCAATACAGAAACATAAAACTAACCGAAAATGGAGAAGAAATAAGGAAAAGCTTCACGAAAAGAACTGTTGCCGTCACACAGAAAACAAGGACTCTAGGGTTTGCGGATTGCGAAAACTGTTCGTATAGTTGAAAGCTGATATTTAAAACTAAAGGCTATTGGGCCAAAGCCCATTTGATTTTTCGCTGGCAAGCAAGTGGACGAAAACACATATTGTGTTTTCGGCCATGAGGTTTTCGTGAGGGATGTTTGGCAGGTGATGCATGATGTAACTCAAACAACATAATTGTTAACCAACCTACAATCTTATATTAGTAACACACACACACACACGCACATCAAAAGTAACATATCATTCACAATATAGTTTAACATATTACAAACGTGTTCCGTTGCGAAACAACTAGTCATGTAAACAAACAATCCAAACAATTACGTGTAATAAATGCGAAGATAGAAATCGTGGAAATTCGAGTTGTCACATTATCCCCAACTTAGAAGAAATTTCGTCCCGAAATTTGGTACGCACTCACTGGGGAAGCTAGGTAAGTTGTATCGTTCACTGGTTTTCCTGGGGTGTCACATCATCCCCCCGTTGATTTGGAATTTCGTCCCGAAATTCTGTAGTAGTAGTAGCTTCAGCCTCAGTAGTGGTTGCACGGTTCTCGAATAGCTGGGGGTACTTTTCTTTCATTTGGTCTTCGCGTTCCCAGGTATACTCTGGGCCACGCTGGGAGTTCCAACGAACTCGAACAAGAGGGATTCTCTTGTGTTTGAGGACCTTAACATCCCGGTCCGTGATTTCAACTGGTTCCTCGACGAACTGCAACCGCTCGTCGATAGTGAGTTCCTTAAAAGGAACTATAAGGGTCTCATCTGACAGGCACTTCTTCAGATTCGACACATGAAATACATTGTGAACTGCACCGAGTTCAGCTGGTAGGTTTAATCTGTAGGCTACTTTGCCAATCTTTTCTAAGATTTCGAATGGTCCGACGTACCGCGGATTCAGTTTGCCCCTTTTGCCAAAACGTACCACACCCTTCCAGGGTGAAACTTTCAATAAAACCCGATCTCCGACCTCAAATTCCAAGGGTTTTCTACGCTTGTCCGCGTAGGCTTTCTGACGGTCGCGTGCTGCTGCCATGCGTTGCCGTATCTGTGCTATCTTTTCTGTGGCGTCCACTACAATGTCTGGACCCGTAATTTGACTATCCCCCACCTCTGCCCAACAGAGGGGTGACCGGCATTTACGTCCGTACAATGCCTCGAATGGAGCGGCTTGAATGCTGGTATGGTAACTGTTATTGTACGAGAACTCCACCAAAGGGAGGTGCTTTTCCCAGCCGTTGCCGAAATCGATAACACACGCTCGAAGCATGTCTTCTAGAGTTTGGATAGTTCGCTCAGACTGCCCATCCGTCTGAGGATGATATGCTGTGCTCATGTCTAATCGTGAGCCGAAGGATTTGTGCATTGCTTGCCATAGCTCTGACGTGAATCGTGCATCGCGATCCGAAATAATAGAGGTGGGCACTCCGTGCCTCGAAACAACTTCTTTCAAGTAGATGTCTGCTAAGGTAGAAAACTTATCCGTTTCTTTGATAGCCAAGAAGTGAACAGACTTTGTGAGTCGATCAACGATTACCCAAATAGTGTCATTCCCACGCTGGGATCTAGGTAAGCCCGTAACGAAATCCATGGAAATTTCTTCCCATTTCCACTGTGGTATCTTGGGTTGTTGAAGTAAGCCTGCTGGTTTCTGATATTCAACCTTGACTCTCGCACAGGTTAAGCATTTTCCAACGTACGTAGCGATGTGAGCCTTCATACTAGGCCACCAATAAGTAGTGCTGATGTCGTGGTACATTTTATCCGACCCTGGATGTACCGAATAGCGAGACTTGTGAGCTTCATCCATTACAAGTTCGCGTAAACCGCCATAAAGTGGGACCCAAATACGCCCCGTTACATAGTAGGCGCCGTCTTCCTTTTGTTCCATGCGTTGCCTTGAGCCGCGTAAGGCTTCAGCTTTGACGTTTTCGGGTTTCAGTGCTTCTAACTGAGCAGCTCGTATCTGTGCAGGAAGACTGGACTGAATGGTAAGCTGTAGCGCTCGCACGCGCTTCGGTAGAGTGTCTTTCCGACTGAGGGCATCAGCCACAACATTGGCCTTGCCTGGATGATACTTGATGGCGCATTCATTGTCGTTTAGAAGTTCAACCCATCTCCGTTGACGCATATTCAAATCCTTTTGCTTAAGAATATGCTCGAGACTCCTGTGATCGGTGTAAATCGTGCACCTGGTACCGTACAGGTAGTGTCGCCATATCTTAAGCGCGAAAACAACAGCTCCCAGCTCTAGATCGTGCGTCGTGTAGTTCCGTTCATGAACCTTGAGTTGCCGCGAAGCATATGCAATAACTTTATCCCGCTGCATCAATACACAACCAAGCCCCTGTATCGATGCGTCACAGTAAACCACGAAGTCATCCGTGCCCTCTGGCAATGAGAGAATAGGTGCGCTGCAAAGCCTATCTTTTAAGTACTGAAAAGCGGTCTCTTGCGTATTACCCCATCTGTAAACGACACCTTTCTGTGTTAGCATAGTTAGTGGTTGCGCGATCTTTGAGAAGTCTTTAATAAATCGCCTGTAGTAACCCGCCAAACCCAAGAATTGGCGTATTTCTGTCGGTGTACGCGGTGCTGGCCAGTTTCTGATCGAATCAACCTTGGATGGATCGACATGAATCCCATCCTTGTTCACCACATGGCCTAAGAAGTGGACTTCACGAAGCCAGAAGTCGCATTTTGAAAACTTTGCGTACAGTTGCTCCTTTCGAAGAAGTTCCAAGATAAGGCGTAAGTGCTGCTCATGCTCCTCCTGACTCTTGGAGTAAATCAGGATGTCGTCGATGAAGACAATGACGAACTTGTCTAGATAGGGTTTACACACCCTGTTCATAAGATCCATGAAGACTGCTGGCGCGTTCGTAAGCCCGAATGGCATGACAAGAAACTCGTAGTGTCCGTAACGAGTTCTGAAAGCGGTTTTGGAGACGTCCTCATCCCGGACTCTCAGCTGATGATACCCTGACCTTAAATCAATCTTGGAATAGTAACACGACCCTTGCAACTGGTCGAATAGGTCATCTATGCGCGGAAGAGGATAACGGTTCTTCACCGTCACCTTATTGAGTTCGCGGTAGTCGATGCACATCCTGAACGTACCGTCTTTCTTCTTTACAAATAACACTGGAGCTCCCCAAGGCGAAGAGCTTGGCCGAATAAAGCCCTTTTCCAAGAGCTCTTGTAGCTGCTTCGACAGTTCCTCCAGTTCGGTTGGAGCTAAACGATACGGTGCGCGGGCTATTGGTGCTGCTCCAGGAGCTAACTCAATCTGAAACTCGACTTAACGATGAGGAGGTAAACCAGGTAAATCTTCAGGAAACACTTGAGGAAAATCACGCACAACTGGTATATCCTCCAGTTTCCTTTCCTTTGCTGATGCGTCAGTGACAAGTGCCAGAATGGCAGTATGTCCCTTTCGTAAACATTTCTGCGCCTTTAAGTAAGAGATGATGCCAACCACAGCACCACTCTTGTCACCTTGTACTTCGAGAGGTTCCTGACTGGAGCGAGGAATACGAATAACTTTTTCTTTGCATAAGATCTCCGCATGATGTTGGGATAACCAATCCATACCGATGACGACGTCGAAACTACCCAAAACTATGGGTATGAGATCAATCGAGAAAGTCTGACCCGCTAGAACAATACTACAACCCTTGACTACCTGTGTGGCTTCTACACTTTTACCATTGGCTAGTTCTACGACGTGTTTGGTGTCTAGGGGTGTTGGTGTACGTTTTAATAATTTACTCATTTTCAATGACATATAGCTTGTATCAGCACCCGAATCAAATAAGACAGTAACATAAATATCGTCGAGAAGAAACTTACCCATAACCACATTGGGATCATTCACTGCATCTCCTCGACCCAACACAAAAGCACGACCACGAGCTTCATTGCCGTTGTTGTTGTTGTTTCCCCCGTTGTTGTTGTTACCATTACCCTGATTGTTGTTATTTCCGTTGCCCTGGTTGTTGTTGTTGTTGTTGCGATTCTGGTTCAACTGAGGGCAATCGCGTTTGTAATGACCTTCAGCCCCACACTGGAAACATCCCCGATTTCCACGCTGTGGCTGCTGCTGCTGATTCTGTGGAGCTGGCGGTGGGAGTTGCTGGTTCTGGTTTACTGGTCGCGCGCTTCTACAATCTTTGGCCTCATGGCCCATCTTGTGGCATCTTTGACAGCGATCTTTCCGACACCTTCCACTGTGGTGTTTGTTGCACCTGTTGCACCACGGATGATTTCCCTGATAACCACGTTGTCCCTGACTTCCCGATGATTGCTGACTCGGACTCTGGTAATCGTTGGTGCGACGTTGCTGAGTTTGGGACTGAACAGACACCGATCCCCTGCTGGAATCCCCATCCCATTTTCTCTTGTTGTCGCTGGGTGTAGCAGAAGTAGCAGCTGTAGTGGCAGCAGTAGCACTGATACGCTTTGGCAGTTTGTTCTGATCCACTGCCTGATCGGTGATGCGATGAGCGAGACGCTGGATTTCCTGGATGTTGTTGAGATTAGCCGAGGTAACGTGGCTCTGTATTTCTGGTGCCAAACCTTTGAGGTACAACTCAATACGCTTGTATGGAGGGTCCACCATAGTTGGACATAACACAGCCAACTCATTTGATCTCTTGGTGTAAGCTTCGATTTCCGAACCAACCATTTTCAAGTTATACAACTCGTCCTCCAACTTGTGAATGTCTTCTCTAGTGCAGTATTCCCTCTTGATCAGTTCTTTGAAATCATTCCAGGGTGTGGCGTTAGCAGCTGCCAACCCTAAGATCTGCACTTGTGCATTCCACCAAGTGAGCGCAATCCCTTCAAGTGTGCCAGTGGCGAACTTCACCCTGCGAGCCTCAGGGCATTCACACATTTCGAAAACCGACTCGAGCTTTTCAAACCAGTGGAGGAGTCCAACTGCTCCTTCCGTGCCACTGAACGAGCTAGGACGACATTCCATAAAATTCTTGAAGGTGCACCCAGGTTGTTGCTGAGCGGGTTGACCTGCTTGGGCGGCTGCAACTGCCGCAGCAACGAGAGCCTCTAGCTGGGCTTGAGTCATGGTAATTCGTGCGGCCATTGATCTTCACATCAAAGGCAACATAAGTGAGAAAGGTTCGCGAATAGTGCGATGACAGAAGAGTGTAAGCACATAAGTATTCTCATGCAATGACAAGTTGTGAGCAAAGCAATGTAAGCATACTACGAGCAAGGTTCTATGCAAATTCTAGCATGTAGGCAATAAACATAAGCCTTATTACCTAGGAAGTTGAGTCTTGCACGTGGAGCGAAGCGTCGTTGTGGATCGTTGAGAGCACTGTTCTGGTTATAGTCTGGTTTTAATAAAAACGTTTTTCCATATTAAAACCAAGTTCTCTATAACCAATGGCTCTGATACCAATCTGTCACACCCCCAAAATCCACACGCGGAGTATCACCGCTTGGGAGCGTGACTGACCAGGATCAAGCCACCAATCATATTGAACATGCAATTAATATCAAGTAAAATAAAAGTAAACCATCCATTCAACACGAAAGGTGTTCAAACAAAACCATAGTTTCAAAATGTAGCGGAAGCATAGTAAATAATCCAGTAGTAGTTAACAATTTTAAGTGTCATAATAGTTCAACAGAAAAGCCACGATCCTTGTCCACAACGACCCGCTTCTCCAGTGCAAGCTCCAAGTACCTAACGATCTGCAAGGCATGTAACAGAATGATCAACAAACTAGTTGAGCGAGTTCACAGTTAATAGTTTAGTTTGGGTAATAATGCGTTCGTTCAATTAAGTCTCATAGCGTATCAGTTCCATCGCGGCCTCACAGGCATGTGTGCGAAGATTAGGTTCATTAGTTCGCGACCGTAGTCTTTACCGACCAGGGTGTGTGCGAAGGCAATTGATCAGTTCGTTCGCGACCATAGTCTTTACCGACCAGGGTGTGTGCGAAGGCAGTTGAGTAGTTCGTTCGCGACCATAGTCTTTACCAACCAGGGTGTGTGCGAAGGCAGTTCGACAAGTATCATTTAAGCATGCACAAATAATCATCCAACCCATTCCCACCCTGGGAACCCATGCCTTGGCTGTGTGAACTCACCTTGGGTTTGCTCGGTATGCTAAGGAAATACACACGCTCACAGTTAATCAATCACGACCTATAGTACGCGCATATGTATACAATCAGTTCGTGTTCGAAATACTTCACATGTCATTTATGTCACAAGTGTGTTTAAGTATTCATTGTCATGTAACAAATAGCAGTTGATCAATTCATGCAATTCATACCTCATATAAAAGTACTTCACAGTTTGTACTATCCTGGTTATTCATTAACACACTTAACAGAGTTAATATACATAACAGAGCCCAGTAGTTAACTGAATAACAACCTAACAGAGTTAATGGACTAACATGGTTAACAAGCCATAAGAGTTACATACTTAACGGAGTTACATGCCTAACTTAACAGAGGTAATGACTTAACATCGTTAACAAACTGGCATAGTTATTAAGTTACAGAGTTACAAACTAAAACACATGTGACGAAAACTCATCGTGGGCGAAAACACTTTGTTGGGCCGAAAATCAAACTTGGGCCGAAATCACAGTTGGGCCGGAAACCATTAGGGACGAAAACCAGTTGGGCCGAAAACATTATATGGGCCGAAATCATTGTTGCCGAAAACACTAATGGACCGAAAACCCTTGGTTGGCGAAAACATACTTGGGCCGAAAACTCTTGATGCCGAAAACACTTATGTGTTTTCGTTGAGTAAGGGATTTCGTGGGGGGGGTTTTCATCGGCCTGACATCACCAATCAACATAACCACAGAATACGAGAACACATCAATTCCTAACACATCTAACCGTTTCAATAATAAGAGCAATCAGTTTGCAATCATTCTTCTATCATAACAGGCATACACAATCGATAATATGAACCAATATATGTGACGGTTGACATCCGAAAACATCAATACAGTTTACGCATCACATCATACTAACAATACAGTTTACGCATTTAGATCGGATCACAAGCAACCATCAATATTTCATGTAAACAAATAACATAGATATCATATAACCTAATCAGTAATCAAAAATCAGTTACAACTAGGCATGCGATAGAAGTGAATTGCATTCAATACAGAAACATAAAACTAACCGAAAATGGAGAAGAAATAAGGAAAAGCTTCACGAAAAGAACTGTTGCCGTCACACAGAAAACAAGGACTCTAGGGTTTGCGGATTGCGAAAACTGTTCGTATAGTTGAAAGCTGATATTTAAAACTAAAGGCTATTGGGCCAAAGCCCATTTGATTTTTCGCTGGCAAGCAAGTGGACGAAAACACATATTGTGTTTTCGGCCATGAGGTTTTCGTGAGGGATGTTTGGCAGGTGATGCATGATGTAACTCAAACAACATAATTGTTAACCAACCTACAATCTTATATTAGTAACACACACACACACACGCACATCAAAAGTAACATATCATTCACAATATAGTTTAACATATTACAAACGTGTTCCGTTGCGAAACAACTAGTCATGTAAACAAACAATCCAAACAATTACGTGTAATAAATGCGAAGATAGAAATCGTGGAAATTCGAGTTGTCACATTATCCCCAACTTAGAAGAAATTTCGTCCCGAAATTTGGTACGCACTCACTGGGGAAGCTAGGTAAGTTGTATCGTTCACTGGTTTTCCTGGGGTGTCACAATTTTTATGCTGACGTACCTATTTTTACATGTGTTTCAGGTGCTAATGCATGATGATGCTTGTGCTTCACTTAGGCGGACTCGGGCCTTAGTGACTTAAAAGACAGTTATTATGTTAGTTTAGTGTGAACTCAAAGACAATGTAACTTAAATTTTAATAATACATAACTTTAATTGCCATGGTTGTTGAAACAATAATTCTGTCGCCACTCACCTCCCCGGCGTTTCCTCTGTGGTTTGTTGTTTTACGCGGCCGGGGTGTGACAGGAACATCATGAATTTTAACCCAAATTTAAACTTTCTTAACCTCCTTTTTCTCTAGCTTAGTGGTCGGGGTCCAGATATTAAGAAAAAGCGGCTGTGATCGAATAATCCACGGACCATCCTCAAGAACCCTCATCATTCCTGCCTCCTCCGCAAACTTGAAGAAAAAATACCCGTTAGAATTCATCATGGACTTCATAATCCCATACTTTTTCCAATTATTACGAACAAAGTAGTCCACGACCGGGTACGCCACACGATCCCCAAGGAAGTAACCAAACAAGGTATTCGCCATTTTATCTTGAACCATGCGCACAGATTCCCTCGGGAGAACAACATCACAACCATCATGCACTGTATCACTAGCTAGAGTACGAAACTTCAGCTTTACAGGATTTTTCGTAATTAATGAATCAGCATAAGATTTAGGTTTCGGGATACTACTGTTATCCACTTTAGTCCCCGAACTCGACCCTTCACAACCCGAAACTAGCACATCCGGTTTGAACAAGTTACCTGTTTCCTGGCCGCTAACTTCATCCTTATTCGGCTGCTCAAGATTCTGACCAGGTTTCATATTCTCAACCATAACCGGCTCCGTAACCTTCAACAATTCATCAATCATGTTAATTTTCCTCGGCTCCGATTGCACACTCTGAACGGTACCCCTACGAGGAAGACGCGTATTGCCATCTATCTTTAAAGGTTTATTCGCAAAACCCTTACCCAAGATGGGAGCTTTTCCACGATCATGCACTTCTCTACCACTCGACTTTAGACGATCAGATTTTTTAGATTCAACTTCTCTCTCCATTAAACAAAAAACCGATCAACCATGCACTCAAAAACAAGAAGACACCAATCCGCAAAATACAAAGCCGCCAATAAGAAACCCTAATCCTTTAACCCTAGTTCCAATCCTCAACCCTTAACCGATTAAACCAGCGAATCAATCTAGCTAAGTTAAACTCAGTTAACCGCAATCAATATCAACCAGTTTAATAAATCAGAGAATCGAATTGAAAACCTAAGGCGGCGATTTGAAAGAAAACAGAAAAAATAAACCCTAATTTTGGATTGATCCCTAATGCTAACGAGTTCGTTATAGAGTTTTGATAAACAAACCTCCAATCACAGACTGTTATGCATAAGATCACAAAGAAAAATCAGGATTTCATGATGAACAAGGAAAAATCGCCAAAGGAGAGAGAGCTAGGGTTTTGTTTGAAACTGTTATGCATATAATTTACAGTTTCATCACCAAGTTCATGTATTTGTCAATCATTCATAAGATAACACATAACCTTGCAACAATCACAATACACTTTATCAAGTCACAACGTATACAATTACAACGCAAACAAATTGTGTAAGTAAGCAACTAAACAAACAGTGAACGTGCAATAAATGCGAGAGTGGAATCTCGGAAACTCGAGTTGTCACATACCATATGGCTTGGAGCGATATGGTTTGTATAAGGATTCTGACTTCCTGTTAGTTGATTCATATGTTTTTTTTGGGTAAAGGGTTACCCCGGTGAATCTATTAAAATGCAACCGCAAATAAGTACAAGTAGTGAGGATGTGTTCCACACTAATTCATATACAGGACATGCCCCATATATGTAGAACAAAAAAAACCAAATACCTATATCACCCCATAACCTAGTCTACTATACATCAAGACACGACATCTAGTAGACAAAACCAAAGCAAAAACATAACCATAATCTTCAACCGCCATCATCAAAAATAAAAAAGCCGCAAAACAGCAGCCCCTTCAGACGGAAAGCAGACAGCCTATCCATCCGAGAACTTGGAAGACGAGGTGCTTGCCCCTGCTTTCGAAGAGAAAGGATGAGTACCCGATGTCATAAATCTACTAGTTTCAGTGTAGACTTCTTCAACCACCTCTTCGTCCGATTCCTGCCTGTCCCCCGATGGTTTCTTCTCCATTCATCCCACAGTGGTACCCCCCGATTACCATTATCATCCTTCAGAATATCAAACGGGTTAGACGTTGAAACCTGATTCTGCATCGGACTCTTTGACGATTTTGGTTTAGGGTTGACAACTGGCCTGTACACTACCTTTGGCTTCTGATTCTTGATATGAAGACCTTGGTTATTAGCTTTTTTCTTCTTGGCACCCACAACCTGAAAGTCATCATTTATCACTCCAGAATCCCCATTCGAACCAACCTGATGGTTTTTTGGGCACGAGCTATCATCATGACCAAAAACACAGCAAGAAGAGCATCTTAAAGGCTCCCAATCATATTCAATTTTTACCTCCACCTTAGAATGATCACCACCATCTAAAGATGGGATTGCAACAGTAACACTCTTCTTTAAATCAGCCCCCGCCTGCACTTCAATGAGAGCTCTTGCATAGCTGCTTCTACCCCAAGATTCAGCACACATTGTGGCCGTATACGAATCCAACATCTTAGGAACCCCTATCTTAGAGGCGACCAAGCTAAGGCCATCCTCAGTAAATGCCGCTAACGGCACATCATGCATCTTGACCCAAACTGGAACAACTTTGATATCCTCCTTCTCCATCTTAATAGAAGCTGACCACTCTTTCAAAATTATCGGAACATTTCTTATCAACCAAGGGCCATCCTCTAACATCTGATCCATCCCTTCTTTAGTCTTGAACTTGAAGAAAAAGAAACCATTTGCATTCATCATTAATCTAGATAACCCATATTTAGCCCAGTTGTTCTTTGCAAAGAAATCCACCACAGGGAACGCCAAACGTTTTCCCAGAAAGTACCCATACAAAGTATTAGCATACCTGTCTGTGACTTGTTTAACCGAAGTCAATGGAATCACTACATCAGCTCCATCAACAACTTCACTCGATTCCATTGCCCTGAAGTTCACTTTAATGTTTTCCTTAGAGTTCTTCACTACATTAGCAAAGGAGATAGGAGTAGCAATACCAGCCGATTTATCCAAGCCCTGATCAGCCACCGAATTTGCTTTGTCCAGACCTGAAATTGGCGTGTAACCCATACCCGGAGAGTCCCAGAACGTTGTATCCAGATTTCCTAGACTGACAGGAGCCGAACCCACTACACCACGCTTTGGCTTCCAAGTATTCCCTTCTACATCAAGAAACCGAGCTGCAATTTCTGCAAACGATGCTCGCGGCTTTCCACAAACATCCTGCTGGTTACCACCAGAACCGCTTAGATCATCCATCCCAGAATTGTCAAACCAGAATTTCGATCAATGAGAAGACGGCTGAAATACGTTCAAACGTAATCCAGCCACCAAACTCTTATCGCCGACAAGAACCCTAGTTCGCAAATCCTTATCGCCGACAAGAAACCCTAGCCGCAATCAGACCTTAACGCCGACCCCAAGTCTGATGTATGCGAAACCCCTTGATCAATCAGAAACAATATGGAACAGCAAAACCCTAGGACACGAATTCGTCTGATTTCAATTGAATAATCAATTGAGTTTTTGCCGTCACTCCAAGCACCAAAAAGAAAAACGAATTCAGGAAAAACAGAACCCTAAACCACAAAATTAATCTGATTTCACTGGATTGGAACCTAAAGAACAAAAGATGAATCTTTAGATGCAAACCGAAATCAAATCAGATCAAGAATTGAAGAAATCGGCTAGGGTTTCAATGAGAATCCCAAATCGCCAAAATCGCCTCCCTCTGCTAGGGTTTACATGTCATCACATTTGTAGTTGATTCATATGTTGAGGATGCATTCATCCTCTTTTGCATTTTCTTATCATCTTCCAGCCTGATATATCTCAAAGCCCTGTTCCGAGTTTCATCTAAGTTCCTGCAAGGATTCATCACAAGATCTTGATAAAATTGGGAATCTTTTTGCAGTCCCATCTTGAATGCTTGGACTGCTGTAGCAACATCAAGGTGTGGGATATCCAAGGATTCGCTGCTGAATTTGTTCACATAATCCCTTAGGGATTCTTGAGGTCCTTGAGTTATCCTGTAGAGATCACTTGTTAATTTTTCAAAACTCCTACTACAAGAAAATTGACTATTAAATAAATTCACTAAATGGGCAAATGATGTAATTGAGTGAGGAGGAACGTTCAAGAGCCATTTTAAGGCTGATCCTGTTAGGGTAGAACCAAAGCCCTTGCACAAGCATGCTTCTTTAAGATCTGGAGGGATAGGATTGATTTCCATCCTTTCTCTATACTGGGCAATATGCTCCTCAGGATCCGTGGTTCCATCATAAAGCTTCATGTTGGGAGTTTGGAATCTTTTTGTGATTTCAGCATCACAAATAGGATGCACAAACCGAGATATCCTGTGGCTATCTTGGGATACTTCAAGAATTGGCTGAACCACCCCAGGTACACTGGATATCATATCCTTTAGCTTCTGAAGTTCCCTATTTCACACCCCCAAAATCCACACGCGGAGTATCACCGCTTGGAGGCGTGACTGACCAGGATCAAGCCACCAATCATATTGAACATAACAAGTAATAAGTAAAATTCAACCACACAATATGAAAGGTGTTTCAAATCAAAACCTAGTTAAGTGTTTAGCGAAAGCATAAGTATAAAACCCAACGTATGTAATAAGTTTGATATGTCATAATATAATGTTCTTAGCATGGCACACACTGCCATGTCCCACAAAGACCGCGCCTCCCTGTGCAAGCTCCATGAGTACCTAACGACCTGCAAGGCATGTAACAACGAGTCAACAACGAAGTTGAGCGAGTTCACTGTTGGTTGTTTAGTTATAGTGTTCGTTTCGTAAATCATATGTTCGTTTTGTAAACCATGTATCGTATTAATTCATATCGCGGTCTCCCAGACACGTTTGCGAAGATTAGTGGGGGTTTCCCATGTGTTCTAGACTAGCTGTATCTGTATTCGTATCGCGGTCTCCTAGACATGTTTGCGAAGATTAGTATTCGTATCGCGGCCTCCCAGACATGTTTGCGAAGATTAGTGGGGGCTTCCCATATGTTCTAGTCTAGTTGTATCTATAGGTGTCCTTCCCAACTCGAGGACAGTGGTACGTATACCAGTAGCGATGAAAGTACGGGTAATCATTCAATCCCATTCCCAACCCACCGGGAATCCCATGCCTTGGTAAGAGTATGAACTCACCTTGGTTTGCTCGGCAGATACACAAAATGGCTACTTGAGCTATATGTGGTCAACCACGTCCTAACATGGTTACCATACAAGTCAGGTCTAGGTTCAAGTAATGCACGAATGTTTACACATAAGCTAACAGGTCACGAACACGTATAGATCATGGCAAACACGTAAACAGTCAAGTACATCAGTTAAACACGTAAAGCCCAAACTTGTGCAATTAGAATGTATTGGGCTGAATTGTAAGTCCACTAACATCTTGTGCGAGTGGATCGTTGAAACGCAAACACTACCCGGCCCAATATAATAAAAGTAGTCCAACATGCATACGGCCCAATAAACAAACATGAATCTTGTGTGGTCTGGATGGACTTATGTGACCGAGGGGGTCCTTGTGCGATCCGGACAACTTGTGCGGTCCAGTTAAGTTGTGTGACCGGGTTGGGCCATTCGGCCCAACAGCATAAATTAATTCCAACCAGTGTGTAGCCCAAGACTTGTGCGATCAGCACCTTCTTGTGCGACCCACAAGTCTTGTGCGATCATGCATATAAAACAATACTTTGTGCTTAGTGTGGTTGTACCCGACTTGTGCGACTATACTTGTGCGTCTGACACTTGTGCGATTAGTTGCCTTATGCGATTGAGCTCTTGTGTGATTCAAGAGCTTGTGTGATTGCACTTGTGCGACTGGGGAACTTGTGTGATTGGATTTAATTATCCCGAAATCATGGAAATCAGTTACATGGTTTCCATTTATGTAGTTATCAATCAACAGCCAACAGTTTCCAAACCAAACAATAATCGATCAAAACAAGGTTTTTATCACAATACTCTTATGAACCCTAACATAATTCCGTCATTATCATTTGAAGAAATTGCTGCACGATTTCTTGATGTTGATGGGAACACTTTGCAGCCAAAGCGTGATGTAACGAGTACAACACAAAGTGACCCTAAGGCTACAAACATCATCGATGAGCTTACCAAGGTTACAGTTCCGGTTCGGTTAGAAAAACAGGATGTCGAAAAGTCAAATAATTTTTGGGATTACCCTAGCAAGTATACGCCAAAATCAGACCTCTTTGGAGCATCTTTCTCGGCTGATAAAAGGAAACAAACAGGCTCTGGTTCTGCGGAACAACTATCCTTTGCGAATGTTGTGAAGGATACAAAAGAGAAAGTTAAGGTGAACTTTAGGGTGATGGAATCGAATGAGGCTGTTGACAGAGCTGATGTTGTCATTCCACTGTCTTCAGTTAAACAAGTCACTGACAGGTATGCGAATACTTTGTATGGTTATTTTCTGGGTAAACGGCTGGCATTTCCTGTGGTCGATTTCTTTGCAAAGAACAATTGGGCAAAATATGGTTTGTCAAGAATTATGATGAATGCTCACGGGTTCTTCTTCTTTAAGTTCAAAATGAAAGAAGGGATGGATCAAATGTTAGAGCATGGACCGTGGATGATAAGAAATGTTCCAATAATTTTGAAAGAGTGGTCGGCCTCTATCAAGTTGGAAAAAGAGGATTTAAAAGCTATTCCAGTTTGGGTCAAGATGCATGATGTGCCTCTAGCGGCATTTACTGAGGATGGGCTCAGTTTACTTGCATCTAAGATTGGGGTGCCTATGATGTTAGATTCGTATATTGCCACAATGTGTGCGGAATCTTGGGGAAGAAGCAGCTATGCTAGAGCTCTTATTGAAGTTCAGGCAGGGGTTGAGTTAAAGAAGAGCGTTACTGTTGCAATCCCATCTTTGGAGGGTCTTAGTCATTCAATGGTGGAGGTTAAAATTGAGTATGATTGGGAGCCGTTAAGATGTTCATCTTGTTGTGTCTTCGGTCATGACGATAGCTCGTGTCCTAAGAACCCTCAGGTAAATTTGGGTGGGGATACTGAGAAGAAGAAAAATGATGACTTTCAGGTCGTAGGTGCCAAAAAGAAGAAACCTAATAATCAAGGGCTTCATATGAAAAACCAGAAGCCAAAGGTAGTTTACAGGCCAGTTGTCAACCCTAAACCAAAATCGTCTTCGAAGAGTCCGATGCAGAATCAGGTTTCAACGTCTAACCCGTTTGACATTCTGAAGGATGATACTGGTAATCAGGGAGGTACCACTGTGGGTCGAGTGGAGAAGAAACCGTCGAATAACAGGCAGGAACCGGATGAGGAGGAGGTTGAAGAAGTCTACAATGAAACTAGTAAATTTATGACATCGAGTACTCATCCTTTCTCTTCGAAAGCAGGGGCAAGCACTTCTTCTACCAAGTTCTCTAATGGATAGGCTGTCTGCTTTTCGTCTGAAGGGGCTGCTGTTTTGTGGCTACTTTATCTTTGATGATGGTGGTTGAGGATTATGTTTTGTGTTTTTGCATTGTTTTGTCTACTAGATGTCTTGTCATGATGTATAGTAGACTTGGTTATGGGGTGTTATAGGTCTTTGGTTTTTGTTTTGTTTTACATATATGGGGCATGTCCTGTATATGAACTAGTGTGGAACACATCCTCACTACTTGTACTTAATTGCGGTTGCATTTTAATAGATTCACCGGGGTAACCCTTTACCCAAAAAACCCTAACATAATTCATAGCATGAAAATCGATTTCAAACACATTAACAGATTCATGGCCTTGATTACTATCATGCACCCTACACAACCATACAACAATCATCCGAATAATAACATATCACAACCGGTTATCATGTGTTCGATTCTATATATACTCGAACCGACTAGCCTGTTACCATATCTTGTTTAATCATACAACCTTAGCATCATGCAACACATAATTATTAATGATTCTTCTAACAGGAACCCTAACCGGATTTGATCAACATATAGCCACACACAATCATCGGTCTACATACAATCAAGTAACAACAAAACACTAAAACACTAACCGGATTAGAAGATTGGAACAAGGAAGACCTCGAGTGAGTAAGGGGCTGCCGTCGGCTTCGAGAGAGAGAGAAAGAGACAGAGAGAGGGAGAGGTATTAGGGTTTGGTGTGTGTTTTGAGTTTTGAGCAAATGATAAGGAAAACAAACCCCCAAAAGCATTATGTGCCCGGTTATATAGTAACGTGACCGAAACCCCAAATGGGCTGTCCATTTGGTTCGAGTTCAAGAGGAGTGGGCCGAACCCACTCGGGCTGCCCTTTTGATTCGAGTACAAGTTGTGGGGCCCAACAGGGCTTGTGCGATCGGTTCGAATTATATACTACATACACATAGCACAATATCAGACATAACATTCAATTAATCAACCAAGTTCATACAATCACAAAAGTTCCACATACGTTACATCAAACACGAAGATGGGTTCTGAAATACGAGTTATCACATTATCCCCAAGTTGAAAGAAATTTCGTCCTGAAATTTAGCATGCGGTTACTGAGGAAGCTAGTTGTGTTGTTTACTGATTTTCCTGGGGTGTCACATCATCCCACCGTTGATTTGGAATTTGATCCCGAAATTCTGTAGTAGCTTCAGCCTCAGTAGTGGTTGCATTGTTTTCGAACTGCTGGGGATACTTGAGTTTCATTTGGTCTTCTCATTCCTAGGTGAACTCTGGGCCACGACGAGAGTTCCAACGAACTCGAACAAGAGGTATTCTGGTGTGCTTGAGGACCTTAACGTCTCGGTCCGTGATTTCAACTGGTTCCTTGACGAATCGCAACTGATCGTCGATAGTGAGCTCCTTCAAAGGAACTATGAGGGTCTCATCTGACAGACACTTCTTCAGATTCGACACGTGGATAACGTTATGAACTCCACTGAGTTCTGCTGGTAGGTTCAGTTTGTAGCCACTCTGCCTATTTTCTCTATGATTTCGAAAGGTCCAACGTATTGTGGATTGAGTTTGCCCCTTTTACCAAAACGAACTACACCCTTCCAGGGTGAGACTTTGAGTAGAACCCGGTCCCCGACCTGGAATTCTAGCGGTTTCCTGCGCTTATCAGCATAGCTTTTCTGACGGTCGCGAGCTGCCGCCATGCGTTGTCGTATCTGGGCAATCCGCTCTGTTGTATCAATTACAAGTTCTGGGCCACTGATTTGGATGTCGCCAACTTCTGCCCAACAAAGAGGTGATCGGCACTTACGCCCGTATAGTGCCTCAAATGGAGCGGCTTGAATGCTGGTGTGGTAATTGTTATTATACGAAAATCCACCAAAGGGAGATGTTTTTCACAGCCGTTGCCAAAATCGATTACACATGCAAGCAGCATGTCTTCTAGAGTTTGAATAGTGCGCTCAGACTGCCCATCCGTCTGAGGGTGATAAGCTGTGCTCATGTCTAATCGAGAGCCAAAAGATTTGTGCATTGCTTGCCACAGTTCCGAAGTAAAACGTGCATCACGATCAGAAATAATGGAGGTTGGCACCCCGTGCCTCGAAACCACTTCTTTCAAGTATATGTCTGCTAAGGTAGAGAACTTGTCTATTTCCTTGATAGCCAGGAAGTGTGCAGACTTAGAGAGTTGATTCGCGATCACCCAAATAGTATCATTCCCACGTTGAGATCTAGGCAGGCCAGTAACAAAATCCATGGAAATTTCCTCCCATTTCCATTGTGGTATCTTTGGTTGCTGGAGTAGGCCTGCTGGTTTCTGATATTCCGTCTTGACTCTCGCACAAGTTAAACACTTGCTAACGTAAGTTGCTATGTGATCTTTCATGCTAGGCCACTAATACGTAGTTCTGAGATCGTGGTACATCTTATCCGAACCAGGGTGTACTGAGTAGCGAGACTTATGTGCTTCATCCATTACAAGTTCGTGAAGGTTGCCATAAAGTGGGACCCAGATGCGTCCTGTTACATAATAGGCGCCGTCTTCCTTTTGTTCTAACCGTTTCCTTGATCCGCGTAGGGCCTTAACCCTGACGTTTTCTGGTTTCAATGCTTTTACCTGAGCATCTCGTATATGTGCAGGAAGATTAGACTGAATGGTAAGTTGTAACGCTCGTACGTGCTTAGGTGTAGTATCCTTTCGACTGAGGGCGTCAGCCACAACATTGGCTTTGCCTGGATGGTACTTGATCGTGCATTCGTAATCATTCAAAAGTTCAATCCATCGACGTTGTCGCATGTTTTGTCACACCCCCAAAAAACCACCTGCGGAAAATCACCGCTTGGGAGCGTGACTGACCAGGATCAAGCCACCAATCATATTGAACATGTAATTAATATCAAGTAAAATAAATGCAAACCAATCATTCAATACGATAGGTGTTCAAAACATAAATATAATATCAAGCGTAGCGGAAGCATAAGTATGAAAAACCAATGTATATCATAGTTCAAATGTTTAAATGTTTTAACATGGCATCCACGATCCATGCTCCACAACGACCTGCTCCTCCCTGTGCAAGCTCCATGTATCTAACGACCTGCAAGGCATGCAGCAGAGAGTCAACAACTAGTTGAGCGAGTTCACAGTTTATAGTTCAGTAATTGTAACAGTATAGTAAGCATTGTATTCGTTTATTAAGTCATGTATCGTAATAGTTCGTATCGCGGCCCTCTAGGCATGTATGCGAAGATTAATGAAAGTTCTCAAGTATTCTAGACTAGGTATATTTGTATCGCGGCCACCCGGCATCTGTGCGAAGTTTAGTGAATAGTTCGCAACCTTCCTAGGCATGTGTGCGAAGATCAGTCATAATATCGCGGCCAACCCTGGCGTGTATGCGAAGATCAGTTCAATTAGTATCACTAGTCTAGCAGTATCTTAACCAATTACCTTCCTCACCTGAGGATCATATCACTACGTTCCATTATCTAGAGATGTACAAGTAAATAATCCAATCCCATTCCCACCCTGGGAACCCCATGCCTTGGCTGTGTGAACTCACCTTGGTTTGCTCGGTATGCTCAAAGGGTTACACGTTCACAATTAATCAATCACGACCTATCGTACGCACGTATACATAATCAGTTTCGAATTCGCAATATTTCACATGTACTCTATGTCACAAAGTGTGTTTGGCAATTGACAACATGCACCACGTAAGCAGTTAGTAAGTTCTCATGCAATTTATGTTTCACACAAATGTTCATCACAGTTTATACTAACATGGTTATTGATTCACATACTTGAGAGTGTCGCAGTCTTAACGAAGTTAGCAACTTATCAGGGTTTATAAACATAACAGGAATAATAAGGTAACACCGTTAATTAACTAACAGGATTTACTAACGGAGTTAACAAAAGTTAACCACTTACATAGTCATATACGTAACTTAACAAAGTTAACAACTTAACAGGTTTAATCATGTTATAACATACATTCATAGCTCCATGTTAACAGCACACAAGTCGGACAGGGCCTTGCCCTATTTAAAACTCGGACAAGTGTGGGGGGGGGGTTCCCCTGTTCAAAAGTCGGACAAAACTAGGCATGAAACTCGGAGAGAATCAAAAGGGGGGTATGGGGTTAAAAGTCGGACATATGGGGTTGGGGGTTAAAAAAACTCGGACATGGGGGGTTTAGGGATAAAAACTCGGACATGGTTATTCTTCATAAAAGTCGGACCACATGTGTAGTTTAAAAACTCGGACCCCCTTTGTTGAAATCACAAAAGTCAGACTAGGGTATGGGGCCAAAACTCAGACATCACAACCATGAGAAATTCGGACTCATCAACATATAGAAACTCGGACCCCAAGTGCTTGTTTAAAAGCTCGGACAACATGTGTAATCATCAAATAATTCGGACAACAACACTTATTACAAACATCGGACTATAGTAATATATATAAAACTCGGATTAGGTGATTATGCATGAAACTCGGACTACATGTCCTATGTTTAAAGGTCGGACCCTATGCTCCTTTTAAAGGTCGGACATCATTCCTTCTTAAAAATCTCGGACAAGCTTAACAATTACAAAACTCTGACAAACATTAATCATACGTTCATTGTGATTATAGCAGTTACGCTTCATACATTCAACAGTTACTTTCATGGTTTCTACGATCCAAAACCCTAAATCACACATATTCACAGTGCAGTAAATCTCAATCAAGCTCAACGATTTTTGCACATCATGTATCTAATCATAAGCAATCTATTATACAACTAGTCAATTATCATTTCACAGTAAATCAGAACCAATTAAACAAAGAATAGCATAAGAAGAACTAGGGTTTTCAAGTATTACAAGATTCAAGAATTGAAAATAATCAAGCAATCCATAAACAATTACCTTGTATTGATTCTAGAGAAAGTGTGGAATCACGGGTGATGAATATCTTATGCCAAAGATGATGGTGATGATTGCCAGAGAATTAGAGAATAACAGTACGTGTCTTGCTTTGTGTAAATGATTAGTGAAAAGGAATTAGGGTTAAGTATGATTTAGGTTTCACTAATAACTCTTTACACCCTTTATTATTATATTTTACACAAGCACACCATCTCACAACAATTTCACAGTTTCACCACCAAGTTCACATATTTGACAAGTCTATCACAATTAACACATAACCATGCAAAATCACACAATACACTTCATTGTATCCAAAACGTTACAGTTCACAGCAAACTAATTGTGCAAATAACAACTAAACAATAAATGAACGTGCAATAAACGCGAAATAGAAATCTTGGAAATTCGAGTTGTCACATTATCCCCAACTTAAGAGAAATTTCGTCCCGAAATTTAGCATGCGGTTACTGAGGAAGCTAGGTAAGTTGTATCGTTTACTGGTTTTCCTGGGGTGTCACATCATCCCCCCGTTGATTTGGAATTTCGTCCCGAAATTCCGCAGTAGTAGCTTCAGTCTCAGTAGTGGTTGCATTGGTTCCGAATAACTGGGGGTACTTTTCTGTCATCTGATCTTCGCGTTCCCAGGTGTACTCTGGGCCACGTTTGGAGTTCCAACGAACTCGGACAAGAGGGATTCTCTTGTGTTTGAGGAGCTTAACATCCCGGTCCGTGATTTCAACTGGTTCCTCGACGAAGTGCAACTGTTCGTCGATAGTGAGTTCCTTAAAAGGAACTATGAGGGTCTCATCTGACAGGCACTTCTTCAGATTCGACACGTGGAATACATTGTGAACTGCACCGAGTTCAGCTGGTAGGTTCAGTCTGTAGGCTACTTTGCCTATTCTTTCAGTGATTTCGAATGGTCCAACATACCGTGGATTGAGCTTGCCTCGTTTACCAAATCTAACCACACCCTTCTAGGGTGAGACTTTAAGTAAAACCCGGTCCCCGACCTGAAATTCCAATGGCTTCCTACGCTTATCCGCGTAGCTTTTCTGGCGATCACGAGCTGCCGCCATGCGTTGTCGTATTTGTGCTATTCGTTCAGTAGCATCAACTACCATTTCTGGACCTGTAATCTGACTATCCCCCACCTCTGCCCAACAGAGAGGTGACCGGCATTTACGTCCATACAATGCCTCGAATGGAGCGGCTTGTATGCTGGTGTGGTAACTGTTATTGTACGAAAACTCCACTAAAGGGAGGCGCTTTTCCCAGCTGTTGCCGAAATCAATAACACACGCCCGAAGCATGTCTTCTAGAGTTTGGATCGTGCGCTCAGACTGCCCATCCGTCTGAGGGTGATAAGCTGTGCTCATGTCTAATCGAGAGCCAAAAGCTTTGTGCATTGCTTGCCATAGTTCTGAAGGGAATCGTGCATCCCGATCCGAAATAATAGAGGTTGGCACCCCGTGCCTCGAAACAACTTCTTTCAAGTAGATGTCTGCTAAAGTAGAGAACTTGTCCGTTTCTTTGATAGCCAAGAAATGAGCAGACTTTGTGAGTCGATCTACGATTACCCAAATAGTATCATTCCCGCGCTGGGATCTAGGCAGGCCAGTAACATAATCCATGGAAATTTCTTCCCATTTCCACTGTGGTATCCTGGGTTGTTGAAGTAGGCCTGAGGGTTTCTGGTATTCTGTCTTGACTCTCGCACAAGTCAAACATTTGCCGACGTAAGTTGCAATGTGGGCCTTCATACTAGGCCACCAATATGTAGTTCTGATGTCGTGGTACATTTTATCCGACCCTGGATGTACCGGGTAGCGAGACTTGTGTGCTTCATCCATCACAAGTTCTCGTAAACCGCCATATAATGGTACCCAAATACGTCCTGTTACATAGTAGGTGCCGTCTTCCTTCTGTTCTAATCGTTGCCTTGATCCGCGTAAGGCTTCAGCCCTGACGTTTTCTGGTTTCAATGCTTCAACCTGAGCATTTCGTATCTGTGCAGGAAGATCAGACTGAATAGTGAGCTGCAAGGCTCGTACACGCCTAGGTAAAGTATCCTTTCGACTGAGAGCGTCTGCCACAACATTGGCCTTGCCTGGATGGTACTTGATGGCACATTCATAATCATTAAGTAGCTTGACCCATCGTCGTTGACGCATGTTCAATTCCTTCTGCTTGAAGATATGCTCGAGACTCTTGTGATCGGTGTAGATAGTGCACTTGGTACCGTACAGGTAGTGTCGCCATATCTTGAGCGCGAAAACAACAGCTCCCAGCTCTAAATCGTGCGTCGTGTAGTTCCGTCCATGAACTTTGAGTTGCCGCGAAGCGTAGGCAATAACTTTATCCCGCTGCATCAATACACAACCAAGCCCCTGTATCGATGCGTCACAATAGACCACAAAATCGTCCGTGCCCTCTGGCAATGAGAGAATAGGCGCACTGCAAAGCCTATCCTTTAAGTACTGGAAAGCAGTTTCCTGATTGTTGCCCCAACGGTAGGTGACACCCTTCTGTTTCAGTAGTGTAAGCAGCTATGCGATCTTCGAAAAGTCTTTAATGAATCGTCTGTAGTACCCCGCCAAACCCAAGAATTGGCGTATCTCTGTTGGTGTACGCGGTGCAGGCCAGTTCCTGATCGAATCTACCTTGGATGGATCGACATGGATCCCATCCCTGTTCACCACATGGCCTAAGAAGTGGACTTCTCGAAGCCAGAAGTCGCATTTTGAAAACTTGGCGTACAATTGCTCCTTTCGAAGAAGTTCCAAGATAAGTCGTAAGTGTTGCTCGTGTTCCTCCTGACTCTTGGAGTAGATCAGGATGTCGTCGATGAAAACAATGACGAACTTGTCTAGATAGGGTTTGCACACCCTGTTCATAAGATCCATGAAAACTGCAGGCGTGTTCGTAAGCCCAAATGGCATGACTAGGAACTCGTAGTGACCGTAGCGAGTTCTGAATGCTGTCTTGGAGACGTCCTCATCCCGGACTCTCAGCTGATGATACCCTGACCTTAGATCAATCTTGGAGTAGTAACTCAACCCTTGCAACTGGTCGAATAAGTCGTCGATGCGTGGAAGAGGATAGCGATTCTTCACTGTGACCTTGTTCAGTTCGCGGTAGTCTATGCACATCCTGAAAGTGCCATCCTTCTTTTTCACAAATAGTACTGGAGCTCCCCAAGGCGAAGAGCTTGGACGAATGAAGCCTTTATCCAAGAGCTCTTGTAGTTGCTTAGACAGTTCTTCCAGTTCAGTTGGAGCTAAACGATACGGTGCGCGAGCTATAGGCGCTGCTCCTGGAGCTAGCTCTACTTGAAACTCGACCTGGCGATGAGGCGGTAGACCAGGTAAATCTTCAGGAAACACTTGAGGAAAATCACGTACAACTGGAATCCTCTATTCTTTTCTCTTTCGTCGATGCATCAGTAACTAGTGCCAAAATGGCAGTGTGACCTTTTCGCAAACATTTCTGTGCCTTCAAGAAAGAGATGATGCCAACCACAGCACCACTCTTGTCGCCCTGAACTTCGAGAGGTTCTTTACCCGAACGTGGAATACGAATAATCTTCTCCTTACATAGGATCTCTGCTTGCTGCTTGGACAACCAATCCATGCCGATGACGATGTCGAAACTACCCAGAACTATAGGAATAAGGTCGATGGAGAAAGCTTGACCAGCGAGGATAAGATTACAACCCTGAACTATTTGTGTTACCTCTATATTTTTACCATTAGCTAACTCTACGACATGTTTAGTGTTTATTGGAGTTGGTGCACGCTTTAACATTTGGCTAACTTTCAAAGACACATAACTTGTATCCGCACCGAATCAAACAAAACAGTAACGTAAAAGTCGTCAAGAAGAAACTTACCCATGACTACGTTGGGATCATTTCTCGCTTCTCCCTGCCCCAGCACAAATACTCGTCCCCTAGCTTCGTTGTCGTTGTTGTTCCCACCATTGTTGTTGTTGTTGCCATTTCCCTGATTGTTGTTATTGTTGCGATTCTGGTTCTGGTTCAACTGGGGACAATCACGCTTGAAATGACCTTCAGCCCCACACTGAAAACATCCCCTGTTGCCCCGCTGTTGCTGCTGCTGCGGGTTCTGTGGAGCTGGTGGTGGGTGTTGCTGATTCTGATTTGCAGGTCGCGAACTCCTGCAGTCTTTAGCTTCATGCCCTATCTTGAGACATCTCTGACAACGCTCCTTACGACACCGTCCACTGTGGTGCCTGTTGCACCTGTTACACAATGGGTGAATTCCCCGATATCCACCCTGCCCCTGATTGCCCGAAGAGTGCTGACTGAGACTCTGATAACTGTCAGTTTTTCGCTGCTGAACCTGTGACTGAACTGAAGCTGAACCTTTACTGGAATCCCCATCCCATTTTCTTTTGTTGTCACTGGGAGTAGCAGAAGTAGTGACAGCAGTAGTGGTAGCACTGATGCGTTTTGGCAGCTTGTTCTGTTCCACTGCCTGATCTGTAATACGATGAGCAAGGCGCTGAATAGCCTGAATATTATCAAGATTAGCGGATGTCACATGGCTCTGGATCTCTGGCGCTAACCCCTTGAGATACAACTCAATGCGCTTGATTGGAGGGTCCACCATAGTTGGACACAGCACGGCCAGCTCGTTTGACCTTTTAGTATAAGCTTCAATCTCTGACCCAGTCATTTTCAAATGGTAAAACTCATCCTCCAGCTTGTGGATGTCTTCTCGAGTGCAGTATTCCCTTTTTATCAGTTCCTTGAAATCATTCCAAGGGGTGGCGTTAGCAGCTGCCAACCCTAGGATCTGCACTTGTGCGTTCCACCAAGTTAACGCAATCCCCTCTAAGGTACCAGTGGCATATTTGACCCTGCGAGCTTCAGGGCATTCACACATTTCGAATACTGACTCTAGCTTCTCAAACCAATGGAGGAGTCCCACTGCCCCCTCGGTGCCACTGAATGTGCTTGGACGACAGTCCATGAAGTTCTTGAAAGTACAAATAGGCTGATGAGCGTGTTGACCTAATGTGTAAGAACAGAACGAGGTTAAACATAAGAGTTGTTTAGGAACGTAGGATCTAAAGATCCTAGAATGAGTTACGACTGCAGGATATACCTCCTGCGTTTGCAGCTGCAAGTGCCGCAGCAACTTGTTCATTGATAAGAGCCGTCAACTGGGCTTGTGTCAAATTGATACGTCCGGCCATTGATCTTCACATCAAGGGCAGCATAAGTGAGAAAAGTTCCTGAATAGTGCGATGACAGAAGAGTGTAAGCAAATAGGTGTTCTCAAGCAATAACAAGTAATGAGCAGTGTAATCTAAGCATACTACGAGCAAAGTTCTATGCATTTCTAGCAAGTAGGCAATAAACATAAACCTTATTACCTAGAATGTTGAGTCTTGCACGTGGAGCGAGGCGTCGTTGTGGATCGTTGAGAGCACTGTTCTGGTTATAGTCTGGTTTTAATAAAATCGTTTTCCCATATTAAAACCAAGTTCTCTATAACCAATGGCTCTGATACCAATCTGTCACACCCCCAAAAAACCACCTGCGGAAAATCACTGCTTGGGAGCGTGACTGACCAGGATCAAGCCACCAATCATATTGAACATGTAATTAATATCAAGTAAAATAAATGCAAACCAATCATTCAATACAATAGGTGTTCAAAACATAAATATAGTATCAAGCGTAGCGGAAGCATAAGTATGAAAAACCAATGTATATCATAGTTCAAATGTTTAAATGTTTTAACATGGCATCCACGATCCATGCTCCACAACGACCTGCTCCTCCCTGTGCAAGCTCCATGTATCTAACGACCTGCAAGGCATGCAGCAGAGAGTCAACAACTAGTTGAGCGAGTTCACAGTTTATAGTTCAGTAATTGTAACAGTATAGTAAGCCTTGTATTCGTTTATTAAGTCATGTATCGTAATAGTTCGTATCGCGGCCCTCTAGGCATGTATGCGAAGATTAATGAAAGTTCTCAAGTATTC
The DNA here is from genome assembly GCF_002127325.2 of Helianthus annuus. NCBI lineage: Eukaryota > Viridiplantae > Streptophyta > Magnoliopsida > Asterales > Asteraceae > Helianthus > Helianthus annuus. The sequence goes on along the minus strand of NC_035436.2, from coordinate 92,356,954 downwards.
TAGACTAGGTATATTTGTATCGCGGCCACCCGGCATCTGTGCGAAGTTTAGTGAATAGTTCGCAGCCTTCCTAGGCATGTGTGCGAAGATCAGTCATAATATCACGGCCAACCCTGGCGTGTATGCGAAGATCAGTTCAATTAGTATCACTAGTCTAGCAGTATCTTAACCAATTACCTTCCTCACCTGAGGATCATATCACTACGTTCCATTATCTAGAGATGTACAAGTAAATAATCCAATCCCATTCCCACCCTGGGAACCCCATGCCTTGGCTGTGTGAACTCACCTTGGTTTGCTCTGTATGCTCAAAGGGTTACACGTTCAAAATTAATCAATCACGACCTATCGTACGCACGTATACATAATCAGTTTCGAATTCACAATATTTCACATGTACTCTATGTCACAAAGTGTGTTTGGCAATTGACAACATGCACCACGTAAGCAGTTAGTAAGTTCTCATGCAATTTATGTTTCACACAAATGTTCATCACAGTTTGTACTAACATGGTTATTGATTCACATACTTGAGAGTGTCGCAGTCTTAACGAAGTTAGCAACTTATCAGGGTTTATAAACATAACAGGAATAATAAGGTAACACCGTTAATTAACTAACAGGATTTACTAACGGAGTTAACAAAAGTTAACCACTTACGTAGTCATATACGTAACTTAACAAAGTTAACAACTTAACAGGTTCAATCATGTTATAACATACATTCATAGCTCCATGTTAACAGCACACAAGTCATACAGGGCCTTGCCCTATTTAAAACTCGGACAAGTGTGGGGGGGGGGGCGTTTCCCCTGTTCAAAAGTCGGAAAAAACAAGGCATGAAACTCGGAGAGAATCAAAAGGGGGGTATGGGGTTAAAAGTCGGACATATGGGGTTGGGGGTTAAATAAACTCGGACATGGGGGGTTTAGGGATAAAAACTCGGACATGGTTATTCTTCATAAAAGTCGGACCACATGTGCAGTTTAAAAACTCGGACCCCCTTTGTTGAAATCACAAAATTCGGACTAGGGTATGGGGCCAAAACTCGGACATCACAACCATGAGAAATTCGGACTCATCAACATATAGAAACTCGGACCCCAAGTGCTTGTTTAAAAGCTCGGACAACATGTGTAATCATCAAATAATTCGGACAACAACACTTATTACAAACATCGGACTATAGTAATATATATAAAACTCGGATTAGGTGATTATGCATGAAACTCGGACTACATGTCCTATGTTTAAAGGTCGGACCCTATGCTCCTTTTAAAGGTCGGACATCATTCCTTCTTAAAAATCTCGGACAAGCTTAACAATTACAAAACTCTGACAAACATTAATCATACGTTCATTGTGATTATAGCAGTTATGCTTCATACATTCAACAGTTACTTTCATGGTTTCTACGATCCAAAACCCTAAATCACACATATTCACAATGCAGTAAATCTCAATCAAACTCAACGATTTTTGCACATCATGTATCTAATCATAAGCAATCTATTATACAACTAGTCAATTATCATTTCACAGTAAATCATAACCAATTAAACAAAGAATAGCATAAGAAGAACTAGGGTTTTCAAGTATTACAAGATTCAAGAATTGAAAATAATCAAGCAATCCATAAACAATTACCTTGTATTGATTCTAGAGAAAGTGTGGAATCACGGGTGATGAATATCTTATGCCAAAGATGATGGTGATGATTGCCAGAGAATTAGAGAATAACAGTACGTGTCTTGCTTTGTGTAAATGATTAGTGAAAAGGAATTAGGGTTAAGTATGATTTAGGTTTCACTAATAACTCTTTACACCCTTTATTATTATATTTTACACAAGCACACCATCTCACAACAACTTCACAGTTTCACCACCAAGTTCGCATATTTGACAAGTCTATCACAATTAACACATAACCATGCAAAATCACACAATACACTTCATTGTATCCAAAACGTTACAGTTCACAGCAAACTAATTGTGCAAATACCAACTAAACAATAAATGAACGTGCAATAAATGCGAAATAGAAATCTTGGAAATTCGAGTTGTCACATGTTTAACTCCTTTTGCTTGAAGATATGCTCGAGACTCCTGTGATCGGTGTAAATGGTGCACTTGGTACCGTACATGTAATGTCTCCATATCTTGAGAGCAAAAACCACTGCTCCCAACTCCAAGTCATGCGTAGTGTAGTTCCTTTCGTGAACTTTAAGTTGACGTGACGCATAAGCAATGACCTTGTCACGTTGCATCAACACACATCCAAGACCCTGGATGGATGCGTCGTAATAAACCACAAAATCGTCTGTGCCCTCAGGCAATGAGAGAATAGGTGCGCTACGAAGTCTATTCTTCAACTGTTGGAACGCTGATTCTTGAGCATCACCCCAACGATAGGTGACTCCTTTCTGAGTCAGTAGAGTAAGCGGTTGCGCAATCTTCGAGAAGTCTTTGATGAACCTTCTGTAGTAGCCTGCCAAGCCCATGAATTGGTGGATTTCTGTTGGTGTATGAGGTGCGGGCCAGTTCTTGATGGAGTTGACCTTGGATGGATCAACGTGAATCCTGTCCCTGTTTACCAGGTGGCCTAGGAAATGGACTTCATGAAACCAAAAGTCGCATTTCGAGAATCCTTGCATACAGTTGCTTTGTTCGAAGGAGTTCCAAAATAGGTCACAAATGCTGCTCGTGTTCCTCCTGACTCTTAGAGTAGATCAGGGTGTCATCGATGAGAACAAGTGACACATTCATCCGGTTAGACTAGATTCGAACGTCGAGTCTGAAAATCCATATCGGTCGTATCAAGTTCAAAGATCAGTACTTGTGGTATTATCACATGTATAGCCCAATGCTCATCGAGTAATATTCGTAGAGGGTAACTTGTCCAAGCGAGTGTCCGCGGGGATTGTTGTTAGGATCACTGAATCCCAAAAGCATATCATGCATGGGTGTGGCAACATAAGAGGAAGTAGTCTCATTCGGTGGGTCAGCGTTTAAGAGTCCACAGCAGGGGTTTACTCGTCATCGAATGTACAGCTGGCTGTACAACAGTTGGGTATCGTTAAGATAAAGTATGTCGTTGATTACATATTGTTGTCATGGGGTTAAATCAGTCAGAACAAGAACTTAACATAGCAGCATGTTTATCGTACAATCGTGTAGCGTTAAGTTTCACAGTGACTCCCACCAGGAGCCGTTGGAATCGCCCCCATGTGAAGGAGGGACAATTTACCTAAATTCAGGAACTTAGGTGTGTGTGTTTCATCAAGTAAGCAACTAAGTCCCCGGGGGGGGGGGGTTCCTTAAGTCGTGCAATTGAGTCCAAAGTACGTCTGTGTATTCATGAGGTTACAAGGAAAGATGTGTAAACGCATTCAAGAGAGTATAATCATATCAACATTACACCACCATTCTCAAGGTTTCGTGGAGTGATCACCAGTGATCAGGAGTCTAGCCTTCTAGATCCTCTAAGCTGGAGAGTGGTTCGTTTCAGTGGCTCATCATGGAGGAGCGAGAACGTAACGTTGCTGTGGTACAGGTGTGATAGTTTGCTCTAAGCCAATGGTAGGAAGCGGGCATACTAGCCATCAATAATCATGAGTCGGTGTAAGAGTCGGTACGGAGATTTTTGTATATGCAAGAAAACTACCATAAAATAGGGTACGTCTCTTGTAGTGTAAGGTGGGTCATGCAAATGTATAACTTGTCGTGCTTGCTGGTAGGTTGACTGATCCATAACTCTGTCCCTAAATGTCTTGAAGACTATTTCACCAATGATGGCATCCATTCGCTAAGTTGGGTATATGATAGAGTTAGTCAACCCGAATAAAAATGAACCATCCAACAGGGTAGTAAGGTAGTCTCGTGAAAGTCGTGGTATGGTTATTGGCGTCTCATTAAATTGGTTGCCAATCGGAACAACAGAGAGTTACTGAGGTTCATACGAAGAATCGAGTGTAAAATAGGGTCCATCGATTACCAAGGATTTCAACCAGTTAACCTGCTGTCTAGAAGCAATTTCTAGTAGGGGTACATGGCGGCATGGCACAAAAAGGGAAGTTTGTTGCATCACGATCACAAAGGTATATCACTTGTCCAAAACAAAATTTGGTTGGTAGGGTTGCTAGTTGCAAAACGACGAACGCATGTAATTGTGGCTGCTTTGAATTTGGTATAGACAACTAGTGGAGATGATGAGGTTCGTCAACAGGGATGCGTGGGTGTATTACTCCTAAACCCGAGTTCATTTGAGTCGGTCCTGGTCTATGTGGTTGTTGGCGTACAAGCCGTATGTACGAAGGGTCAAGTGGCGACGTCTTGTCGAGATAAGCGTACAAATAGATAGAATGCATAAACAGTCGTAGTAGGGTGACGAGAAATTAGAAAGGGGTTTGACCACCACTTTTTTGGGTAAAGGGTTACCCCGGTAAAGTTTATAAATCACCAACCAAAAGGAACAGGGTGTGCCAAGACATTGACACACACTATTAGTCAAGACAAATCAAGACTAGAAACATCCAACAACACAACCAACGACAAAAAAAAAACATACAACCAGAAACAACTCAAGACCCAGCCGAACAACCCCCTAGCTCAAAACAAAACAACAGAAAACAAAAAAAACGACTCTAGCCCGGATCACAATCCAAATTCTTCATCGAGATCTGCCAAGTATCCAAAATCTTGCAATGCTTCAGGTCCCTGCCAACTTTAAATCCCATAAGCTTCAGTCGAACCGTACTGATGATAACATGGGAAAGCGTATCAGGAGTACGTTGGACACTAGAGAATAACTGGTTATTCCTCTCTCGCAATACATAGTATGTAGAAGCCGCGATAAGGATTTTACAAACAATCCGGTCAAGATGGCGAGAATTTGCATTTTGTACATCCACTGCATAATCGAGGACCATGTGTTGTTGACACTACCCATATTAACCATTTTCCTTACTGATTCCCAAACTTTCGAAGCAAAGGAGCATTGAAAGAAAAGGTGGTCTCTACAGTCACGATCATAGTTACAAAGAGGACAACACATAAGAATAAGATTTGTCGCACTGCCCGCTTCCCAAGTAGCCATCCTATCTTGCGTCTTTAGCTTGTTATTTTTCACTAACCATAGATGGAAGGAATGCCGAGGAATGCATTTGTTTTGGTCAAAAATGAAGCAATGATAATGCAACCAAACTTTTTGTTGTGAGGTGTGATGCTTGAATCAATGAACAATATTAAGGATCACTCTGAAATGTAATGAACAAGTGGCACAGGGATTTATACGAGGAAAAAGCCCTTGATCAATGAATGATCTCCGGCGTAAAAAACCTCGGGTGATGGAAACTACCGATCACCAACTCAGATGAAACAAGAAATGTGTTACAACTTCGGATGATAGCGAGGTAATTACAACGATAACTATAGTGTAATGTGCAAAAAAGTGTGTAATCGCCAAGTGAATTGTCAAGAGCTGGTGAGAGCAGTTACGAGTGTGTGTGTATTAAGCTAAAATTAGCCAAGTGTTTTTATTTAGCTCGCTATCCCCTTTAAAAATAGAAAATATCTAAGCTAACAAACATTCCGCATTTGGTGCAAGTCCTCCACGAACTCCATAACGTCCACTTCAGCCGTGCACGTGCGGAATAAATATGGAATATGCTCCAGGAATATCGCCAAGACCAAGTCCAAGCTCGTACTCCTGCAAAACAACATCATATTCAAAGCAGACAATCGTTAATATAAGGATCCTTATGATGATCCATGATCTTGATCCTGCAATACTTCTGAGGATCACTAATTCAGACAGAAGTCAGGATCACTAAACCCAACAGCAATTGAGGATCACTGATCATTCAAAAATCCTCCCCTAACAATTGCCCCCAAAATATAAGGAGTAATGATGCAGATTGTTAGGGGAGGATTTTCTAATGATTTGTGATCCTCACTTGCTGTTGGGTTTAGTAATCTCACTTCTGTTTGAATTAGTGATCCTCAAAAGTTTTGCAGGATCAGGATCAGGGATCATCATAAGGATCCTTATACTAACGATTGTCTGCTTTGAATATGATGTTGTTTTGCAGGAGTACGAGCTTGGACTCGGTCTTGGCGATATTCCTGGGGCATATTCCATGTTTATTCCGCACGTGCTTGACCAATATGGACGTTATGGAGTTCGTGGGAGACTTGCATGAATTGCGGAATGTTTGTTAGCTTAGATATTTTCTATTTTTAAAGGGGATAGCGAGCTAAATAGAAACACTTGGCTATTTTTAGCTTATCACACACACTAGTAACTGCTCTCACCAGCTCGTAACCATTCACTTGGCAATTACACACTTTTATACGCGTTACACTATAGTGATCCTTGTAATTAGCTCGCTATCATCCAAAGTAATAATACATTTCTTGTTTAATCTGAGTTGGTGATCGGTAGTTTCCATCACCCAAGGTTTTTTATGCCGGAGATCATTCATTGATCAAGGGCTTTTTCCTCGTATAAATCTCTGTGTCACTTGTTCATTACATTTCAGAGTGATCCTTAATTTTGCTCATTAATTCAAGCATGATACCCCGTAACAGAGAGTTTGGTTGCATTATCATTGCTTGATTTTTGACCAAAACAGTTTGGCACCCACCGTGGGGCAATTGGTGCTTCATTCCTAAGGAGTTCTTGTTTTTGTGTTCATTTCGGTTCGCTGTAATCAAGCAGATGGCTTCTTCCGCAAAGAACACCTCAAGTGCAATGCCAGCAATAAGTTCTACATACGGCGTTCCACCTTTGCCTCCACCACCTTCTGGATCCCAGAAGAATGCTGAAAAGAGACCGACTCCCATTTTCTCAAAACCACCAACTTCTTCTGTTTCTTCTAATCCTACTACTGGTGACCTTTTTACTTTGATTTTGCAGATGAGGGATCACATACAAGAGCAGGACAAAACCAATGAAAAGATTCTCAAGGAGATTGGTGAAATCAAGAGACAGAAAAGATCAGTGGAGGATCATTCTCCATTTCCATTGATGCCTAGATCACTGAATTTTGACACTCCGGTCATAACTTCTCAGGATTCTGCAGCTCCGGATGTCCAATACTTGGGTGGAACAAGAGGAATGCACTACGGATCCTCAGCAACGTCTCAGGCTTTAGGATCCTATTTTCAACCAGCAGGATCCTTCTCTCAGCATCAAGGATCCTTTGTAAGCTTAGGAGGGTACATGGGGACGCAGCAGATTCAAGGATCGTCTCAGGTACAAGGATCCTCCCAGGTTCAAGGATCCTCCCAGGTTCAAGGATCCTCTCAGGTTCAAGGATCCTTTCAGGTTCAAGGATCCTCCTTTCACCTTCAAGGTTCCTCACAGGTTTTCGGATCCATGGATTATCCTCCAAGACCCCCATCCATAGTGCATCAAGGATCCAATGCTCCACAGGATCTAGGATCCTTAAGAAGTTTGCAACCTGGAAGTTCTGATGTCCATCAAGGAGACTTCATCCCAATGCAGACCATTGCTTCTTCTGGTCCTTCAATCATACCAGAACCTCGACAATTTGGATTTACATCCGAGATGCCAAGTTTGAATCCACTGGGAGGTAACACTTTCAACAATTCGTATACCACTAACCATGGCCTTGTGCAGGATACAGGTATCAGTCAAGCTATGGCTAGGGAGTTACAAAAGCTTAAGGATATGATCTCCAGTGTTCCAGGGGTGGTTAAGCCTATTCCTGAGATTGAAGATGGGAGCCATAAGATATCTCGTTTTGCACCACCTATTTGTGATGTTGAGATACCCAAGAGGTTCCAGATACCAACCATGAAGTTATATGATGGCTCCACAGATCCTGAAGAACACATAGCTCAATACAGAGAGAGGATGGAGATTAACCCCATCCCAGAAAGGATAAAGGAAGCATGTCTATGCAAGGGATTTGGGTCCACCCTCACAGGATCAGCTCTTAAATGGCTGCTAACTCTTCCCCCCTACTCTATTACTTCATTTGCTAATCTAGTTAACTTGTTTAATAACCAATTCTCTTGTAGTAGAAAGTTTGAACGATTAACTAGTGATTTGTATAGGATAACACAAGGTCAAAATGAATCACTTAAAGATTATATAACTAAGTTTAGCAAAGAATCTTTAGACATCCCTAACTTGGATATAGCCACGGCTGTAGAAGCCTTTAAAATGGGATTGCTTAGGGATTCATTATTCTATGATGATCTTGTTATGACACCTTGCAGGAATCTCGATGAAGTGAGAACCAGGGCCCTTAGGTTCATCCGGTTAGAGGATGACAAAAGGATTCAGGAAAGACTAGCAGGATCCTCAAAACAGGAAAAACAAGGATCCTCTTTCAAGAGCAACAAGTTCAAATCCTACAACAAGTCTGATAACCAGAACGTGCATGCACTGGAATAGGAAGAGGATGATGAGGATTATCCTCCAATCTCTGAATACTGTTTTTCTGTTGATAACAATGAACTGATTCTTGCAATGCAGAACTTAGGTGAGAAAGCTAGATGGCCAAGAAAAAGTGATAAACCAGCTACTACAAAAGATAAATCTAAATGGTGTGCTTACCGCGAGGATTTTGGGCATCTCACTGAAGAGTGTATTGCACTAAGAAAAGAAATTGGTTACTTGTTAAGCAAGGGGCACTTAAAGGAACTTTTGGGACGAAAGAAATCAAGAACCCAGGATCCTGAAAGGATCCCAGAAAAAGCTCCAGCTCCTCCAGCAGATGCATAAGTTATAAACTTCATATCCGGAGGATCAGACATTTGTGGTACTTCCTTTTCAGCAGCCAAAAGACATGCCAAGGATGAAAGCACATGAAAGCGTAAAACCTAATCTCTCTCTCTAGCCTGGCGATTGTCGTTCCTCATGTAACCCTAATTTCTTCTTCGTAATCTTCTGATTAACAGGTTTGTTATTAGCGTTTGTTTCTCCAATCTCTAGTGCAGATTCTGTTACCAGTAGTGATCGATTTTAAAATTAGGGTTTCTGTTTTTCGTTCTCAATCGCCGCCTAGATTAAGGTTTTGCTCGTTTCTGTTGGTTGCGGTCGTTGTTTGATTGTAATTCTGTTGCATGTTCGTTGTTTTCTGTTTGATTATTGGAGAGAGTTGCCTGGTTTGTTCGTTCCGATTGGATTCTGTTTGGGTTTGGTCGAATTTCAGCTTCACGGCGGCTAGGGTTTGATCTACTTCAATTGTAGTTTTCGGCTAGGGTTTTGTCACGGCTGCCTTGTTTTCAGCCAGCAATCCTTTTGCTGAATCTCTGTTGACGGCAACTAGGGTTTCTCAATATGGGTATGGATAAACTTAACAGTTCTGGTGGAAATCAACAGGATACTCGTGGGAAGCCGCGATTATCGTTTGATGAAATTGCTGCAGGGTTTATTGATGTTGATGGGAATATATTGAAGCCAAAGCGTGGTTCTTCAAATATCATCGATGATCTCACAAAGGTAACAGTTCCGATTCATTTGGAAACACGGGAGGTTGAAAAGGCTGATAATGTTTGGGAGTTCTCTAGCAAGTTTACGCCAAAATCAGACCTATTTGGTGCACCTATATCGGCTGACAAGAGGAAACAAACAGGTTCTGATTCTGCGGAACAATTATCCTTTGCGAATGTTGTGAAGGATTCTAAAGAGAAGGTTAAGGTAAACTTTAGGGTGATGGAATCGAATGAGGTTGCTGACGTTGTCATTCCAGTGTCTTCAGTTAAACAAGTCACCGACAGGTATGCGAACACTTTGTATGGTTACTTTCTAGGCAAACGGCTGGCATTTCCTGTGGTTGATTTCTTCGCCAGGAACAATTGGGCAAAATATGGGTTGTCAAGAATTATGATGAATGCAAACGGGTTTTTCTTCTTTAAGTTTAAAACGAAAGAAGGGATGGATCAAATGTTAGAGGATGGTCCGTGGATGATAAGAAATGTTCCAATCATTTTGAAACCGTGGTCGGCCTCTATCAAGTTGGAAAAAGAGGATTTAAAAGCTATTCCGGTTTGGGTCAAGATGCATGATGTGCCGTTAGCGGCATTTACTGAGGATGGGCTTAGTTTACTTGCATCTAAGATTGGGGTGCCTTTAATGTTAGATTCGTATACTCCTACAATGTGTGCGGAATCTTGGGGAAGAAGCAGCTATGCTAGAGCTCTTATTGAAGTTCAGGCAGGAGTTGAGTTCAAGAAGAGTGTTACTGTAGCAATCCCATCTTTGGAGGGTCTTAGTCATTCAATGGTGGAGGTTAAAATTGAGTATGATTGGGAACCGTTAAGATGTTCATCTTGTTGTGTCTTCGGTCATGATGATAGCTCGTGCCCTAAGAATCCTCAGGTAAATTTGAGTGGGGATAATGAGAAGAAGAAAAATGATGACTTTCAGGTCGTAGGAGCCAAAAAGAAGAAACCCAATAATCAAGGGCTTCATATGAAAAACCAGAAGCCAAAGGTAGTTTACAGGCCAGTTGTCAACCCTAAACCAAAATCGTCCTCAAATAGTCCGATGCAGAATCAGGTTTCAACGTCTAACCCGTTTGACATTCTGAAGGATGATAATGGTAATCAGGGAGGTACCACTATGAGTCGAGTGGAGAAGAAACCGTCGAGTGACAGGCAGGATTCGGATGAGGAGGTGGTTGAAGAAGTCTACAATGAAACTAGTAAATTTATGACATCGGGTACTCATCCTTTCTCTTCGAAAGCAGGGGCAAGCACCTCTTCTACCAAGTTCTCTAATGGATAGGCTGTCTGCTTTTCGTCTTAAGGGGCTGCTGTTTTGTGGCTACTTTATCTTTGATGATGGTGGTTGAGGATTGTGTTTTGTGTTTTGCATTGTTTTGTCTACTAGATGTCGTGTCATGATGTATAGTAGGCTAGGTTTTTTGGGTGTTATAGGTCTTTGGTTTTTGTTTGTTCTAAATATATGGGGCATGTCCTGTATATGAACTAGTGTGGAACACATCCTCACTACTTGTACTTTATTGCGGTTGCATTTTAATAGATTCACCGGGGTAACCCTTTACCCAAAAAAAAAAAAAGACATGCCAAGGAGACCAAGATGGACAATGGAGACAGACCCATTTGAACATCCAGTGTTTTTTTTTTTTTTTGGGTAAAGGGTTACCCCGGTGATTCTATTAAAATGCAACCGCAATTAAGTACAAGTAGTGAGGATATGTTCCCCACTAGTTCATATACAGGACATGCCCCATATATGTAAAACAAAACAAACCAAAGACCAATAAACACCCCATATCCTAGTCTACTATACAGCATGACACGACATCTAGTAGACAAACAATGCAAAAAACACAAAACAAAACCTCAGCCACCATCATCAAATATAAAGAAGCCACAAAACAGCAGCCCCTTCAGACGAAAAACAGCTAGCCTATCCATTCAAGGACTTGGTAGAAGAGGTGCTTGCCCCTGCTTTCGAGGAGAAAGGATGAGTGCCCGATGTCATAAAAGCACTAGTTTCATTGTAGACTTCTTCAACCTCCTCCTCATCCGATTCCTGCTGGTCATGCTGAGCTTCACCATTTTTACCCACATTCTTACCTCTATCCGATAGAACATCAAACGGATTGTGCGTTTTGACACTAGGTGGCGGACCTGAGGTAGTAGCCCCACCCTGCGGCTTGGATCCAATCGGGCGATATTCGAACTTCTGCTTCTGCTTATTAACAGGAAACCCTGATTTCCTAGCCGCTTTTTTTCGCTCCACATCCGTAAATCCCTCTTTGTCTACAGCCGGCTGCTTCACTTGCTTCCGGGAATTGCTTCCCTCATGTTTGTTTTGACCAGTGATCGGCCCCTTAGGATAAAATCATAACTTTTGATGAGCATGATCGTGTTGACATTCAGGATCCTCATCATGACGGTCTTGTTATTACTCTTTTTATTTCTAACCATTTTGTTCGCAGGATCCTTATAGATGGAGGAAGCTCTGTGAACATCATCCAGCTTGATGTTCTTAAGAAGATGAATATTCCTGAATCCGATATCATACCAAGATCCTCAGTACTTGTGGGATTCAGTGGGGAGAGCAAGAATACTCTGGGGGACATCAAACTCCCAATCTATATTGAGGGATTACATTCTTATCAAAATTTTTGTGTTATAGATTGCTTATCTTGTTGTAATGTTATCCTTGGCAGGCCATGGATACATGATATGACGGCAGTCCCATCTACCTATCATCAGTGTGTAAAGCTTCCTAGTCCATGGGGGTGGTAAAAATTGAGAGTGACCAGCAAGAGGCTAAGAACTGCTACACGTCATCAATGAAGCCATCCTCAAGACCAAGGGAGCAAGGCAATTAAAGTATCCTTCAAGAGACGTCTTGGAGGCAAGAGAAAAGGATTTGAAAGAAATCCTCATGGATCCTGATGATCCTTAATCCAAGATCTTCATAGGATCAGGGATCCTTAGTGACATTGAACAGGAGCTGATATCCTTCTTTAAAAGAAGAAAGACCACCTTTGCCTGGAAACATGAGGATATGACAGGTATATCTAAGGATGTAATAACTCATAAACTTGGCATTGACAGGTCATTCAAGCCAGTTCATCAAAAAAGGAGGAAGTTTGCACCTGAAAGGAATGCTATTATCCAGGAAGAGGTAGATAAACTACTCCGAGCAGGTATGATAAGGGAGGTTAAGTATCCAAGATGGTTAGCCAATGTGGTTGTTGTTCAAAAGAAAAATGGAAAGTGGAGGGTATGTGTCGACCTTACTGATTTAAACAAGGCATGTCCCAAGGATCCTTTCCCATTACCCCACATTGATTCCATGGTGGATGCTACCGCGGGTCATGAACTGTTAACTTTTATGGATGCTTCATCTAGATTTCAGCGAATTCAGATGGAACCATCTGATCAAGAGGATACAGCCTTTATGACCCTAACTGGTATATATTGTTATATTGCTATGCCATTTGGACTAAGAAATGCAGGTGCTACTTATCAAAGGCTAGTCAATATGATGTTCAAGGATCAATGTGACACCTGTGTCACCACGAACACCAAACAAATTCCAAATCAATGAAACGTTGTGTTTCATACTTGGGATTTGTATAAATATGTGTATCCTTTGCACATATCAATTCTTTTTCAATTCCGAGCTTTAAATCGCTTTCTGGAAAGTTATACGCGCACTGGTGCGTAAACGTAATCAGTTTAGCGCGAAAAACACTCCGGAATAGTGAAATAGCCTTAACATACCTTAAATGACCTTCACATAACTTAGGAATAAGTTTTGGAAGGTTTGGTATGGCAAAAACAAGTTTATTCGATCGCAGGGACTATTTGCGTCAAACTGCGAAACTATACCGATTCGTATGGTGTCGAACAGTCCAGAACTTGATCATAAGTTAAACATACCATATATAACCTAATCATAGCTTAGAAATAAGCTTTGAGTGGTTCGGTGTGCGAAAACATGCTTATATGATCTTTCAGGGACTCAAAGTGTCAAAAACGGCGTAAGTTTGCATTTTCGCGCATATCTTACGTTCTGGACACATCTGGACATCCAAAATTTTTGTACACACTAAAATATTTTTATTTTAGTGATCGGCATGCAAAAATCCCATTCGTCGCTTAATTTGGTTCGTTTTCGCGTCCGTTTGAGTTTCGTCGTAATTTAACGAACAACGCGACCGTACGACCAAACGAGCCGACATCCGAGAGTGTTCCAAGCATATTTTGAGTCCTCTAAACTTTATTGACCTTGTAGAGCCTTGAAAATGGCTTAACGGGGGTCAAAAAGGCCTGAAATGGACTCGAATGCATGCAGGGACTAAAACTGCCAAATTTGAAACTTTGCTGATCTGGGGACCTCACACGGGGTGCGTAAGGTTGCCCCTATACCTTATGCGGGCCGCGTGAGTTGCCCAGCGACCAGAAAGTTTGTTTTTGCAAACTGTTTGCAAATTCAGGGGCTGTTTTGGTAAATTCTTGGTGTGTTGAGCAAGTTTAAGTGTTCTCCAAGGCTTTATACCTGCTTGTGACAATTGTAGGCCCTTGATCATTGCTTGGAGGTTACACAAACACTTGTCATGATCTTGTTCTTCATGCCTTACTATAAATAGCCATCCAAATTCATTCATTCCTTGCTCATTCCTCTCTTCTCTCCTTTACATCTGCTTTGGAGCTCTCTCAATTGAGTTTGGGACTTGTCTTCTTTGTAGAAAAGATAGCAAGGACTTGGGTGAGCCTTCTTTCATTCTTTTATTTGCTTTCTAGTCTAAATAGTCAAACAAGTGTTTGACTATTAGTTTGACCAGCCTTTGGTCAACGCAAAGTTCGGTTGAACTTTGCAACGTGATTTTAATCATGATAGTTATAATCCTTCGTGATTATAACCGCTGATTACCACGTTAGCGAGTTGTAGTGTCGAGTCAAAGTTTCGGTCAAAATGCGTTTTAGCACGCATTTTGCAACGGAACTACTTTGGGGTATCAAAACACTTTGTTTTGATACCAAATCAGTAGGTTAAACATGTTTTGACATGTTTAACTCGACACTATTAGTTTAGTGCTTGTTTAGGGTCGTAAGGTAAGCGGTCTAAACAACCGCTTAGACTTTCGAACCCGACCCGTTTGGTCGATCTTTAGGATCCGACCAAGCTTAGTTAGTGTTATGATCACATAGGATTGGTTAGTCGTATGCTAGTTAGCTTGTATGCCCATAGGAAATGACCAAAATGCCCTTTTGAAGCATAAATCCGTATTTTGACTATGTCAACATATTTTTGACATATAATCTGAATTAGTAACATGTTTAGGGATAATTGGGCATGTAAGACTTGACATAGCACATAGTTAACCATCCGAACATAGTTTTACACAAACGACGCATTATAGTGGCTTATACTACCATAATGGGTCGAAACGGGTCGAAAGCACTTAGGTAGACTTCCAAATCAGAATATTGGGACTATTAAATCATACCATATGAGTTCCATTACTCATTTGATTTATAGAACCTCATTCTATCCTATCTCCCGACTTAGGATCCGATTGTTTAACATAGTGATCCATTCTAGGTGCCACTTAATTCCTTGATTTCCCGAGCTTTGTTAGGACACTTAATCAAGGATACTCGCAATCTCAAGTGAGTACATAGTCCCCTACTGTTTTCAATTGTTTTGGGGTGAAACATATATGCCTATCTGTTATTTTCCTGATTTTAAACTACATGATTATACATGCTTAGTACATATTCTTTTGATAAATTAAACGATTTCCTATGGTTTAAACACTGATTTTCCAAAACTTAATAAACAAATTGTTGGATTGTACCATTTCTATACATTCACCCAGCCGATTGGTAGTATGATATAGCGCTATAGGACTAGACACCCCATTCCTGTTGTATGGAATGTCAGAAACCAAATTTTAACCAAATAGAAATTGCCTTCGTGGTATTTCTATAGTCTCCAAAGTGTAGTTTGATACACTAAGGCTTGATTGAATACCAAATCACACTCTTTTTGTATATTTTGATATACTACAAAAGTATAGTTTGATGTACTCTCAAATGTGATCTACCAAAGTATGTTTTGATATACTACGTACAAAATCCAACATATGTTTTAATATACTACTTTTACCAAAGCATAATCTGATATGCTACTGTTTTCCAAAGTATAGTTTGATATACTATCGACTCTGTTATTTCATAAACCGAAGTATAATTTGATATACTACCAAAGCATAGTTGATATGCTATTTTTTTAAACCAAAGCATAGTTGATATGCTATTTTCAAACCAAAGTATAATTTGATATACTAACGATACTTTTATCCTTAAACCAAAGTATACTTGAGATATACTACCAAAACTATTATTTTAATTACTAAAGTATATTTCGATATACTATCCTTTTAACTATTTCAAAACTAAAGTATACTTTGTTATACTATTTATACAAGCTTTTTCAAAAACCAAAGTATATTTTTGTCTATACTATAAACTCTTTTCCAAAACGACACGTTTTCAGAAACAAAACTTTTACATTAGATTCATGGTTATTTTGAAAACATAAAACCTTTTCTCACATTATCCAAAGCCATGAATCTAATACACAAAATCCTATGTTACTCACAGGCATTTTTATGCTGACGTACCTATTTTCATATATGTTTCAGGTACTGCTGTGTGATGATTATTGATGCATGCTTCACATAGGATGGACCTGTGCCTTAGCGACCTTAAAACTGAGAAACAATTTATTTTTATTTATCTGATTTGTTCCAAAACACTGAGTTCAATAATTTAATAAAACAAAACTATTTGATCCATGGTTGTGAAACAATTATTCTGTTACAACACTCCCCGACGTTTCCGCCACGATTTGTTGTTTTACGTGGTCGGGGTGTGACAGAAAAGTTGGTATCAGAGCCAATGGTTATATGGAATTAGGTTATTAGTAATGCTTTGACCTAGACTATAACCTTCCTAGGACCCAAGTTATCTTGTGTTTAGTCTTAAAACAATACACTTCACCTATCCTTAGGTGATTAACAAAAACAAAACACAATTCATTCTCTGGAGTCAAAATTTTTCAAAACATCACAAGAAGTCATCTATCCTTAGATGATTTGTTTTTAGGCTTTTAAGCCTTTGGTGTTTTTCAAAATCTCGTCAAAGTTTGGGTCTAAATAATGTGAACACGTGCAAACTGGAAGGGTGAATGCCTGTACCCTGAGTTTTCTGTCTAAGGCTAGAGTGTTCGTACAAATCCGCAGTATCTGTGACAACTCGAGTTTCTGACTTTCACTTTCGCATTAAATGCGCGTTGACTTTGACTGTTTAGTTGTTTGGATTATGGACTTGTAATTGTACACGTTGTGTTTTGATGAAATGAATTGTCGTGTTGCACATATGTGATTACTTGCTGTGGTATTAAAGTTATTATTAGAATATGATTAAAACACTTAGTTTAGATCGAAACATGTTATGCCAATCGAAGGACCCCGAAAGATATCCTTCGATTCGAAGGATCAACTGCCGGTTCGAAGGATCTCGAAACATATCCTTCGAACCAAGACCATATCCTTCGACTGGAACCCAGATCCTTCGGCCCAGTCTTTCAGATGGGCTTGGCCCATTTCTGTAATACGTATAAATACGTATCAGCATGTATCGGCTGTCATTTTCTATCATATTCCCAACCCTAGAGCTCTCCAAACTGTGACGGCAAGCTAGTAACCACAGGAGACCCTTGCGACCAAACCCTCATTTCGGTTAGTAAAATCTATTTGATTCGATCGTTCGTTTATATGCGTATGTGTTCACGTGTAGTGTGTTCTTGATTGTTGATGTAACCTGAACTGATACATGCCTGAATATTATGATTTTGAATACGATTGAATATCGATATAGATTTCACATAGGGTTTGATGATGTGTTAATGTGCGTTAACCGGTTTCGTGATACGTTTAAACTAGGTTCATGCTAGACAATGATTTCTGGATGATTGCGTTATGATTAGATGTGCTAAATGATTCTGATGTTTTGGTAATGATGATGACGGCTGTACAGATGATTAGGGTTGCTGTTCCTGTGAAAACGTAACTGATTGTGAAAACGTAACTGTTGATTGATCGAAAGATGCTTGTAGTCGAAACATAGCATTGACCGAAGGATAGATATGACCGAAACATAATTAAGTTGACCGAAAGATACCTTAGGTCGAAAGATGACTGATGGTACGAAACATACCAACTAGTCCGAAAGATAACTGTGAAAACTTGTAAGTGTTGAAAGATCACTGATGTGTCGAAAGTTAACAGTGGATCGAAGGATAGTAGCAATTATAAACATCCTTCGAAGGATGGAATGTATACATGAACTATTTGACATGCCATGCTTGATGATGAATGTTTACATTTGTAATTGTGTGCACTAGCTGATGAGTAACTAGGAAATGGTACGTGTTGCGCCGATGTACAAACTGACTGTTACGTGAACATTATATTGCATGCGAATCATTGTGAACATGAACTGATTTGTTATACGTGCGTACAGTAGGACGTGATTAATTACTAGTGAGCGCATAACTTAGCATACCGAGCAAACCAAGGTGAGTTCACACTCTTACCAAGGCATGGGGTTCCCGGGGTGTTGGGAATGGGATGGAAAGGTTGATTAGATACATTATTGACACTATGCCTAGACTACCACTTTACTATCCTCGGTTGTGAAGGATACCTATAGTTACGAGTAGTCTAGTGGTTATACAACGTGGAACACCACCACACAGTAACGTGGAACACCACCACAGGAAAACGTGGAACACCACCACAGGAAAACGTGGAACACCACCACAGGAAAACGTGGAACACCACCACAGGAAAACGTGGAACACCACCACAGGAAAACGTGGAACACCACCACAGGAAAACGTGGAACCCCACCACAGGAAAACGTGGAACACCACCACAGGAAAACGTGGAACACCACCACAGTAAAATATACAAACGGCCCAGTAGAGCCACCTATTACAAATGAACTTACTATTACGCATTTCCTTTATGTGAACTCGCTCAACTAGTTTGTTGATCATTCTGTTACATGCCTTGCAGATCGTTAGGTACTTGGAGCTTGCACACGGAGGAGCTGGTCGTTGTGGGGCTTGGATCGTGATCACCTTGTTAAACACTTTTGATGTCTGATACTTATTTGCTATGGGTTTTACAATAATACGCTTCCGCTAAACAATGTTAACTTACTTATGTTTTGGAAACACCTTTCATATGGAAATGGTTTGGATTATAATGTGATTACTTTTACTTTATACAATGTTCTGTATGATTGGTGGCTTGATCCTGGTCAGTCACGCTCCCAAGCGGTGATACTCCGCAGGTGGATTTTTGGGGGTGTGACAGATTGGTATCAGAGCCATTGGTTATAGAGAACTTGGTTTTAATAAGGGGAAAACGTTTTTATTAAAACCAGACTATAACCAGAACAGTGCTCTCAACGATCCACAACGACGCTTCGCTCCACGTGCAAGACTCAACTTCCTAGGTAATAAGGTTTATGTTTATTGCCTACATGCTAGAATTTGCATAGAACTTTGCTCGTAGTATGCTTACATTACCTTGCTCACAACTTGACATTGCATGAGAATACTTATGTGCTTACACTCTTCTGTCATCGCACTACTCGCGAACCTTTCTCACTTATGTTGCCTTTGATGTGAAGATCAATGGCCGCACGAATTACCATGACTCAAGCCCAGCTAGAGGCTCTCGTTGCTGCGGCAGTTGCAGCCGCCCAAGCAGGTAGTATACCCTGCAGTATAGACACTAGGATCTTTAGATCCTACATTAATTCTCGTACTTAACTTTGCCCTATTCGTACACAATAGGTCAACCCGCTCAGCAACAACCTGGGTGCACATTCAAGAATTTCATGGACTGTCGTCCTAGCTCGTTCAGTGGCACGGAGGGGGCAGTTGGACTCCTCCACTGGTTTGAAAAGCTCGAGTCGGTTTTTGAAATGTGTGAATGCCCTGAGGCTCGCAGGGTGAAGTTCGCCACTGGCACACTTGAAGGGATTGCGCTCACTTGGTGGAACGCACAAGTGCAGATCTTAGGGTTGGCAGCTGCTAACGCCACACCCTGGAATGAATTCAAAGAACTGATTAAGAGGGAATATTGCACAAGAGAAGACATCCACAAGTTGGAGGATGAGTTGTACAATTTGAAGATGGTGGGTTCAGAAATCGAAGCTTACACCAAGAGGTCGAATGAGTTGGCTGTGCTGTGTCCAACCATGGTAGACCCACCATACAAGCGCATTGAGTTGTATCTCAAGGGTTTGGCGCCAGAAATCCAGAGCCACGTGACGTCGGCTAACCTCAACAACATCCAGGAAATTCAGCGCCTTGCACACCGCATCACAGATCAGGCAGTAGACCAGGGCAAACTGCCAAAGCGTATCAGTGCTACCACTACCGCTACTGCTTCTACTACGCTTGCTACTCCCAGTGAAAGTAAAAGAAAATGGGAGGGGGATTCTAGCAAGGGGTCAGTTTCAGTGCAGGTGCAGTCTCAGCAGCGAAAGACGGACAGCTACCAGAGTCCAAGTCAGCACTCCTCTAGCAGCCATAAACAAGGAGGGTATCGAGGAAACCTTCCAAAGTGTAACACCTGCAACAAACATCACAGTGGCCAGTGTAATAAGGTTCGTTGTCAAAGATGCCTCAAGATGGGTCATGAGGCCAAAGACTGTAGGAGTCCACGGCCTGCAAATCAGAACCAGCAACTCCCACCGCCAGCTCCACAGAACCAGCAGCAGCAACCACAGCGTGGAAACCGGGGATGTTTCCAGTGTGGGGCAGAAGGACACTACAAACGCGATTGTCCTCAGTTGAACCAGAATCAGAACCACAACAATAACCAGGGCAACGGGAACAACGACAACAACGGGGGAAACAACAATAACAATGGCAACGAGGCAAGAGGTCGAGTTTTCATGTTAGGAGGAGGAGACGCAATGAACGCTAATTGAACTTATGACTTCTTTTTGGGGTTTTTCATTATTATGTTTCCGCTATTCGAACAAAGTTTGGTTTGAACATCAAATGTTTTGGGTTTTATGAATTATTTCAACTACTATATTTTATGATTGATGTGATAAATGGTTTGATATTATTGAACACACCCGCCGTATTTATGGACATTACGAACAGAGTGTGCAAACCCTACCTAGACAAAATGTTCTTGACTCCATCAACGACATTCTGATCTACTCCAAGAGTCAGGAGGAGCACGAGCAGCATCTTCGTCTTATTTTGGAACTCCTTCGGAAGGAACAGTTGTACGCCAAGCTTTCTAAATGCGACTTCTGGCTTCGTGAAGTTCACTTCTTAGGCCACGTAGTGAACAAGGATGGGATACATGTCGATCCATCCAAGGTAGATTCGATCCGAAACTGGCCTGCACCGCGTACACCGACAGAAATACGCCAATCCTTGGGTTTGGCAGGTTACTACAGGCGATTTATTAAAGACTTCTCCAAGATCGCGCAACCACTCACTATGCTTACACAGAAAGGTGTCGTTTACAGATGGGGTAATACACAGGAGACCGCTTTTCAGTACTTAAAGGATAGGCTTTGCAGCGCGCCTATTCTCTCACTGCCCGAGGGCACGGATGACTTCGTGGTTTATTGTGACGCATCGATACAAGGGCTTGGTTGTGTATTGATGCAACGGGATAAAGTTATTGCATACGCCTCTCGGCAACTCAAGGTTCATGAACGGAACTACACGACGCACGATTTAGAGCTGGGAGCTGTTGTTTTCGCGCTTAAGATATGGCGACACTACCTGTACGGTACCCGGTGCACGATTTACACCGATCACAGGAGTCTCGAGCATATTCTTAAGCAAAAGGATTTGAATATGCGTCAACGAAGATGGGTTGAACTTCTGAACGACTACGAATGTGCCATCAAGTATCATCCAGGGAAGGCCAATGTTGTGGCTGATGCCCTCAGTCGGAAAGACACTTTACCTAAGCGCGTGCGAGCGCTACAGCTTACCATTCAGTCCAGTCTTCCTGCACAGATACGAGCTGCTCAGATTGAAGCACTAAAACCCGAAAACATTAAAGCTGAAGCCTTACGCGGTTCAAGGCAACGCATGGAACAAAAGGAAGACGGTGCTTACTATGTAACGGGGCGTATTTGGGTCCCACTTTATGGCGGTTTACGCGAACTTGTAATGGATGAAGCTCACAAGTCTCGCTATTCGGTACATCCAGGGTCGGATAAAATGTACCACGACATCAGCACTGCATATTGGTGGCCTAGTATGAAGGCCCACATTGCTACGTACGTTGGAAAATGCTTGACCTGTGCGAGAGTCAGGGTCAAATATCAGAAACCAGCTGGCCTACTTCAACAGTCTACGATACCACAGTGGAAATGGGAAGAAATTTCCATGGACTTTGTTACAGGCCTACCGAGATCTCAGCGTGGGAACGACACAATATGGGTGATCGTGGATCGACTCACCAAGTCTGCACACTTCTTAGCTATTAAGGAAACGGATAAGTTCTCCACTCTCGCAGATATCTACCTCAAGGAAGTTGTTTCGAGGCACGGGGTGCCCATTTCTATTATTTCGGATCGCGATGCACGATTCACGACAGAGCTTTGGCAAGCGATGCACAAATCCTTCGGCTCAGAATTAGACATGAGCACAGTATATCACCCTCAGACGGATGGGCAGTCTGAGCGAACTATTCAAACTCTAGAAGACACGCTTCGAGCGTATGTTATCGATTTCGGCAACGGCTGGGAAAAGCACCTCCCTTTGGTGGAGTTCTCGTACAATAATAGTTATCACACCAGCATTCAAGCCGCTCCATTCGAGGCATTGTACGGGCGTAAATGCCAGTCACCTCTCTGTTGGGCAGAGGTGGGGGATAGTCAAATCACGGGTCCAGAGATTGTAGTGGACGCCACAGAAAAGATTTCACAGATACAACAACGCATGGCGGCAGCACGCGACCGTCTGAAAGCCTACGCGGACCAGCGTAGGAAGCCATTGGAATTTCGGGTCGGGGACCGGGTTTTACTAAAAGTTTCACCCTGGAAGGGTGTAGTACGTTTTGGCAAACGGGGCAAACTAAATTCACGGTATGTCGGACCATTCTAGATCATAGAACGAATAGGCAGGGTAGCCTATAGATTGAATCTACCAACTGAACTCGGGGCAGTTCACAATGTCTTTCATGTATCGAACTTACAGGAGTGCCTATCCGATGAAAACCTTATCTTTCCTTGTAAGGAACCCACTATCGACGAGCGGTTACAGTTCGTCAAGGAACCAGTAGAAATCACGGACCGGGATGTGAAGGTCCTCAAAAACAAGAGAATCCCTCTTGTTCGAGTTCGTTGGAACTCCAAACGTGGCCCAGTGTACACCTGGGAACGCGAAGATAGGATGACAGAAAAGTACCCCCAGTTATTCGGAACCAATGCAACCACTACTGAGGCTGAAGCTACTACTACTGAATTTCGGGACGAAATTCCAAATCAACGGGGGGATGATGTGACACCCCAGGAAAACCAGTAAACGATACAGCTTACCTAGCTTCCTCAGTGAGTGCATACCAAATTTCGGGACGAAATTTCCAATTAGTTGGGGATAATGTGACAACTCGAGTTTCTGACTTTCACTTTCGCATTAAATGCGCGTTGACTTTGACTGTTTAGTTGTTTGGATTATGGACTTGTAATTGTACACGTTGTGTTTTGATGAAATGAATTGTCGTGTTGCACATATGTGATTACTTGCTGTGGTATTAAAGTTATTATTAGAATATGATTAAAACACTTAGTTTAGATCGAAACATGTTATGCCAATCGAAGGACCCCGAAAGATATCCTTCGATTCGAAGGATCAACTGCCGGTTCGAAGGATCTCGAAACATATCCTTCGAACCAAGACCATATCCTTCGACTGGAACCCAGATCCTTCGGCCCAGTCTTTCAGATGGGCTTGGCCCATTTCTGTAATACGTATAAATACGTATCAGCATGTATCGGCTGTCATTTTCTATCATATTCCCAACCCTAGAGCTCTCCAAACTGTGACGGCAAGCTAGTAACCACAGGAGACCCTTGCGACCAAACCCTCATTTCGGTTAGTAAAATCTATTTGATTCGATCGTTCGTTTATATGCGTATGTGTTCACGTGTAGTGTGTTCTTGATTGTTGATGTAACCTGAACTGATACATGCCTGAATATTATGATTTTGAATACGATTGAATATCGATATAGATTTCACATAGGGTTTGATGATGTGTTAATGTGCGTTAACCGGTTTCGTGATACGTTTAAACTAGGTTCATGCTAGACAATGATTTCTGGATGATTGCGTTATGATTAGATGTGCTAAATGATTCTGATGTTTTGGTAATGATGATGACGGCTGTACAGATGATTAGGGTTGCTGTTCCTGTGAAAACGTAACTGATTGTGAAAACGTAACTGTTGATTGATCGAAAGATGCTTGTAGTCGAAACATAGCATTGACCGAAGGATAGATATGACCGAAACATAATTAAGTTGACCGAAAGATACCTTAGGTCGAAAGATGACTGATGGTACGAAACATACCAACTAGTCCGAAAGATAACTGTGAAAACTTGTAAGTGTTGAAAGATCACTGATGTGTCGAAAGTTAACAGTGGATCGAAGGATAGTAGCAATTATAAACATCCTTCGAAGGATGGAATGTATACATGAACTATTTGACATGCCATGCTTGATGATGAATGTTTACATTTGTAATTGTGTGCACTAGCTGATGAGTAACTAGGAAATGGTACGTGTTGCGCCGATGTACAAACTGACTGTTACGTGAACATTATATTGCATGCGAATCATTGTGAACATGAACTGATTTGTTATACGTGCGTACAGTAGGACGTGATTAATTACTAGTGAGCGCATAACTTAGCATACCGAGCAAACCAAGGTGAGTTCACACTCTTACCAAGGCATGGGGTTCCCGGGGTGTTGGGAATGGGATGGAAAGGTTGATTAGATACATTATTGACACTATGCCTAGACTACCACTTTACTATCCTCGGTTGTGAAGGATACCTATAGTTACGAGTAGTCTAGTGGTTATACAACGTGGAACACCACCACACAGTAACGTGGAACACCACCACAGGAAAACGTGGAACACCACCACAGGAAAACGTGGAACACCACCACAGGAAAACGTGGAACACCACCACAGGAAAACGTGGAACACCACCACAGGAAAACGTGGAACACCACCACAGGAAAACGTGGAACCCCACCACAGGAAAACGTGGAACACCACCACAGGAAAACGTGGAACACCACCACAGTAAAATATACAAACGGCCCAGTAGAGCCACCTATTACAAATGAACTTACTATTACGCATTTCCTTTATGTGAACTCGCTCAACTAGTTTGTTGATCATTCTGTTACATGCCTTGCAGATCGTTAGGTACTTGGAGCTTGCACACGGAGGAGCTGGTCGTTGTGGGGCTTGGATCGTGATCACCTTGTTAAACACTTTTGATGTCTGATACTTATTTGCTATGGGTTTTACAATAATACGCTTCCGCTAAACAATGTTAACTTACTTATGTTTTGGAAACACCTTTCATATGGAAATGGTTTGGATTATAATGTGATTACTTTTACTTTATACAATGTTCTGTATGATTGGTGGCTTGATCCTGGTCAGTCACGCTCCCAAGCGGTGATACTCCGCAGGTGGATTTTTGGGGGTGTGACAGTATCGGACCAGTCACTCTTACCTGGGAACTCTTGGGGTGAGTGTTCACTTATAGGCGAGCATGTCTTCAGTGATACATTATATTAACCTATTTACTTTGATTTGTCACAGTGTCGTTTGTTTGTTTTAAGTAACGAACGAATGATCACAATCCTTATGCTCTGTCGATATTCTTAAACATCCAGTTTTGAATATCCAATGACATCTCACTCGTTTTTCCCTCATGTTTCTTTGCCCTTTTAGAATATGCCTCCTCGACGTGATCAAGCTCAGGATGCCGCCTTGGCAGCCTTGATCGCTCAGCAATTCGCTTCTGTACTCCCGAACCTTATCACTCAGATAAATCAGGCAAACAATAACAATGTTCAGTGCACCTTTAAGACATTCAACTCAGCTAAGCCACTTACATTTACTGGGTCTGAAGGGGCCACGGGGCTCCTACAGTGGTTTGAGAGTCTCGAAAGTACGTTTCGTCATGTACAATGCCCAAACGAGCGAAAAGTTGAGTTCGCGTCAAGTGTGTTCCAGAAAAGAGCACTCACATGGTGGAATGGCATAATGAGGGATCGAGGTGCCGATGTGGCAATGGCACAAACCTGGGAAGAGCTTCGGGCTCTAATGATGAAGGAATTCTGTCCTCGTCATGAGATTAGGGCTTTAGAACGGGAATTTGATAATCTCAAACAAGACAGCGGTGAACATAGAGCCTACACTGATCGTTACGAGGAATTGAGTCTGTTATGTCCTTCCATGGTTACGCCTTTGGATAAGGCGATTGAAAAGTACATTGATGGCCTTCCTGACCCAGTTCAGGATATTGTTACTGGTAGCCACCCTACTACCGTCAGACAAGCCATTGAAATATCTGCCACCCTGACTGAATCTCAAATCAGGAAGGGTAAGCTTTTCAGAAAAGGCGATCTGAAACCATCTGACAAGTCAGCACAATATAAACCAAAGGATAAACAGACCGAGTCCTCTAAGAAGTCGAAGAAGCGTAAGGCTTCACAAAACTTCGCAGTGGTTGCTCAGAATGATCAGGTTGCACCAAATCAACCAGCGCAGCCTCGTGCTAGGAAGAACTATATTGGTACTGCACCTTTGTGCAACAAATGCAACCGTCATCGTGTGAATCAAACACCGAGTCACAAGTGTACCCACTGTGGGCGTTTGGGACACTTGGTCAATACATGTCGTCATGTTATCCAAAACCAGAATGCTGCAAATCCTGCTGCTGTTCAAGCACAATTTCCACCTGGATCGTGCTATAACTGTGGTGATCTTACTCACTACCGGAACAATTGCCCAAGACTTGTTAATGCAAATCCAGCACGCGGACGAGTATTTAACATAAACGAGGCAAACGCGAACGACAATGCAGCAATGAACAATTAGCCTTTTGTATTTCCTTTGTTTGTTATCTTTTGACATTTGAGACAATTCAGTTATTATAAATAAAATGGTTGTTCCAATTTTATTTCCAAAACTGATACGATTGTGTGTGTGTGTGTCGACATACCCCTACAATACCGACACCAAAGAACCATGTTCTTTCTAGAACAAACTACTCATGTGGTTCCTTCATTCCATGATCATTTGTGATCTCCCCAAAAATCCTAAGTACTAGTTTCTTTTAAGAAACAAAGTACAGGTGCAATTCTTAATCAGATACTTGAAGTACCATTTCAAATCTTTGATTTGATAAAGGTGCTATCGTGAGTCCTTGATTGGATTCTTTATGTGTCCTAATACGAATGTTATAACACGACAAAAACAAATTCCAAATCCTTATAAGATCTTCCTATCTTCATAGTTAGATTCTTGAGGATATTTTAAAGTACTAATTGAAGTCCGTGATTAGATTTCTAGTGTACTTCAAAATGCATTAATTCACAAACGAGCTGATAACTAAATTAACAAATACACAATTTGGTGATTTTGTGTTTATATGTAACTCCAAAGCTCGTTATCTAAGTCCTGGTAGAATCTTTCGTATTTTCATATGTTAGATTCTCAGAAGGATACTTAAAGCACCTTCTTAAATCCTTAAGGGGGTTCTATGCAAATAGTAAGAACCTTGGATTCCAAAGTGCTGATTCAAAACACTTATTTGATTCCGAGATATAACGATCCCTTAAGTGGTCTATTTAAAGAGATCATACAACGGTCTAGTTAAGGAAGATCATGTGTTGATCTAGTTAAAGAGATCGTTCATTGATCTAGTTAAAAAGATCTTTTGGTGGTCTAGTCAAATCATTTCATGTTTATTTGATTGATTTTACCCCACACATTATGAAATGAACTGTGTGGACTGAGCAAGGAATTACGTAATTATGGATGCATACGTAATTATGGAATTCAGTGCACAGAAATCACAGCAAGTTTTGTCATGTGTTAAGACCCATAGTGATGAGAATAACGAGACGGGAACGATGTCAAAAGGGCATGGTGGATACGCCGCTGGTACTTCCTATATATAAGTGTTCCTTATTACATTGCGAAAGTAGCGTTATTTAAATTACTAGAAGTTCTGGGCCTTGGCCAATGTCATTTTATTTTGCAATCTCCGACTCTGTTTTCGAGCACACACAAGTTTCCTATAATAGTCTTCATAGGAAACCTCCTCCTATCCATTACTCGAAACTCCATGTTTTTGTTATTTCAACAATGACATTTGGGCAGTTATCAGATTCGCTAAGAATCCAAACGTGACCTAGAGTTTTACTTGGGAAACGGAGGATTCATTCGAAAGTGAAACAATCACAGTTGTCTTCACAAGTTTCATCTAGCATTAAATTTCGGGACAAAATTTCCTAAAGTAGGGGAGACTGTGACACCTGTGTCACCACGAACACCAAACAAATGCGAAATCAATGAAACATTGTGTTTCATACTTGGGATTTGCATAAATATGTGTATCCTTTGCACATATCAATTCTTTTTCAATTCCGAGCTTTAAATCGCTTTCTGGAAAGTTATACGTGCACTGGTGCGTAAACGTAATCAGCTTAGCGCGACAAACACTCCGGAATAGTGAAATAGCCTTAACATACCTTAAATGACCTTTACATAACTTAGGAATAAGTTTTGGAAGGTTTGGTATGGCAAAAACAAGTTTATTCGATCGCAGGGACTATTTGCGTCAAACTGCGAAACTATACCGATTCGTATGGTGTCGAACAGTCCAGAACTTGATCATAAGTTAAGCATACCATATATAACCTAATCATAGCTTAGAAATAAGCTTTGAGTGGTTCGGTGTGCGAAAACATGCTTATATGATCTTTCAGGGACTAAAAGTGTCAAAAACGGCGTAAGTTTGCATTTTCGCGCATATCTTACGTTCTGGACACATCTGGACATCCAAAATTTTTGTACACACTAAAATATTTTTATTTTAGTGATCGGCATGCAAAAATCCCATTCGTCGCTTAATTTGGTTCGTTTTCGCGTCCGTTTAAGTTTCGTCGTAGTTTAACGAACAATGCGACCGTACGACCAAACGAGCCGACATCCGAGAGTGTTCCAAGCATATTTTGAGTCCTCTAAACTTTATTGACCTTGTAGAGCCTTGAAAATGGCTTAACGGGGGTCAAAAAGGCCTGAAATGGACTCGAATGCATGCAGGGACTAAAACTGCCAAATTTGAAACTTTGCTGATCTGGGGACCTCAGGCGGGGCGCGTAAGGTTGCCCCTATACCTTACGCGGGCCGCGTGAGTTGCCCAGCGACCAGAAAGTTTGTTTTTGCAAACTGTTTGCAAATTCAGGGGCTGTTTTGGTAAATTCTTGGTGTGTTGAGCAAGTTTAAGTGTTCTCCAAGGCTTTGTACCTGCTTGTGACAATTGTAGGGCCTTGATCATTGCTTGGAGGTTACACAAACACTTGTCATGATCTTGTTCTTCATGCCTTACTATAAATAGCCATCCAAATTCATTCATTCCTTGCTCATTCCTCTCTTCTCTCCTTTACATCTGCTTTGGAGCTCTCTCAATTGAGTTTGGGACTTGTCTTCTTTGTAGAAAAGATAGCAAGGACTTGGGTGAGCCTTCTTTCAT
Source organism: Helianthus annuus (assembly GCF_002127325.2). Taxonomy (NCBI): domain Eukaryota; kingdom Viridiplantae; phylum Streptophyta; class Magnoliopsida; order Asterales; family Asteraceae; genus Helianthus; species Helianthus annuus. The sequence goes on along the minus strand of NC_035436.2, from coordinate 92,327,562 downwards.
TCTTTTATTTGCTTTCTAGTCTAAATAGTCAAACAAGTGTTTGACTATTAGTTTGACCAGCCTTTGGTCAACGCAAAGTTCAGTTGAACTTTGCAACGTGATTGTAATCACGATAGTTATAATCCTTCGTGATTATAACCGCTGATTACCACGTTAGCGAGTTGTAGTGTCGAGTCAAAGTTTCGGTCAAAATGCGTTTTAGAACGCATTTTGCAACGGAACTACTTTGGGGTATCAAAACACTTTGTTTTGATACCAAATCAGTAGGTTAAACATGTTTTGACATGTTTAACTCGACATTATTAGTTTAGTGCTTGTTTAGGGTCGTAAGGTAAGCGGTCTAAACAACCGCTTAGACTTTCGAACCCGACCCGTTTGATCGATCTTTAGTATCCGACCAAGCTTAGTTAGTGATCATAGTTGCATAGGGAATAACCACTGAGGTTATACCTTATGATCACATAAGATTGGTTAGTCGTATGCTAGTTAGCTTGTATGCCCATAGGAAATAACCAAAATGCCCTTTTGAAGCATAAATCCGTATTTTGACTATGTGAACATATTTTTGACATATAATCTGAATTAGTAACATGTTTATTTTTTTGGGTAAAGGGTTACCCCGGTGATTCTATATATTCACAACCATGAAAAACAAGTAGTGTAGAGAGTCCACACTAGTTCAATCATGAGACATGCCCCATGAAAGTAAAACAAAGGAAAAACAACCAAAACGAAATAACCAACAAGACTAGAACCACTAGACTAACATCTAGGACTTAGCGACAGAAATCAAGTACTAATCAGCCACCATCATCGTCCACGTTTCCCTTGTGAATCTCCCAATCTTCTAACAATCTTCGCACTCTTGTAGTATTCTTGAGCTTGGCGCCCATCAGCTTGTACCTAACCGTTGATAATATAATTTCACTGATTTTCTCCGGAGGCCTCAACTGGTTTTTAAATAATCTAGCATTTCTTTCCTGCCAAACGAAATATAAAGCAACAGCCACCAAAATTTTAGCCACAAAAAACCCTGCCGCTTTAGACCGAGCTCGAGCCAGCAACCAATCAACTATATCAGCCCATTTCGGCCTGACCGTATCCATACCCACCTTGTTTCGAATAATCTGCCACACTTGAGACGAATACTCGCATTCAAAGAATAAATGCGCATGAGAGTCAAAGTTTTTCTAACATAACAGGCAGCACATCATATTCATATTCTTCCTCCGCGACAACTCCCAATTTAAAATTTTATCTTGAGTCAAAAGCTTACGTTTAATTACCAACCACATCATAAATGCATGCCTGGGAATACACTGCGAAAACCAAACAATGTTGCACCAATTAACTTCAGGATCTTTGTGACGAATAGAATGCCAAACACCCGAAGAAGAAAACTCAGATTTATCAGTGCCATCTCTCCATAACAGTCTATCAGGTTTTGTCGGATTCAAGTGAACCTGATCCAATTGGATGAGAACCGGGAATAAATCTCTCCACGCCATATGCCAAGACCAAGAACCATGAGAGTAAATGTTAGCCACAGAATCGTCCAGCGTAAAATCAGCATCAGAAATGTTTCTCGGTGAAATAAAGTCACCGAGCGGGCCTATATCACACCAATAGTCGAACCAAGCAGAAGTTTTAACGCCATTTCCAACCTCCGACCATACATGATTTCTAATAAGCGGCCTCAGCTGAACCAATTTTCTCCAAGACCAACAGCAATTAGAGGGGGTTTTACACACCCAGAAACTCTTGCCTTTAAGATGGTAGCTATACACCCATTCAACCCATAGAGAATCCCGCTTCGAAACAATGCTCCAAATGTGATTAGACATAAGAGCCTTGTTCATATCTCCAATGCGTCTAACGCCCAAACCTCCTTCATACTTTGGCGTGCAAACAGCCTTCCAAGAAACTTTAGATTTGCCCTTAGAAAACGAGCTCTCCTGGGACCATAAGAAGTTACGCATACAAGCTTCAAGCTCATTAATGATCCTAGCCGGTAACATAAAAACAGAAGACCAATAGATGTGCATGGACGAGAGAACCGAAACAATAAGCTGAAGCCTACCCGCAAAAGAGAGTAACTTGTTCCTCCAATGTGTTATACGCTTCTCTAGTCTTTCCACAAGCACTCGACAATCATTATAACCAAGCCTAGAAGAGATTAAGGGGACCCCTAAATATCTGACCGTCAGTTTTCCTTCCACAAAAGGCATGAGCTCCAGAATAGCTTCTTTTACATGGTTACTAACATTGAAGAAGAAAATCGTACTCTTTTGATTACTAGGCACTAGCCCCGACATCTTAGTGAACTTTGAGAGAGATGTCATAATACACCGAGCCGAGTTGACTTCTCCTCTAGCAAAAAGGAACAAATCATCAGCAAAGCAAAGATTGATAATCTGCTGTTTTTCGCATTTATTATGAAATTTAAAAGAAGAATCAATACGGACCGCATGATGAAGAATGGAAGTTAGAACCTCCATAACCAAAGTGAATAGGTAAGGAGAAATTAGGTCCCCTTGCCGTAACCCTCGTTTGCCCTTAAAAAACCATGAACTGTCCCATTGACACATATAGAAAAAGAGGCAGTCGAGACACACTCCATAATCCAATCAACCATCTTCCGATGAAACCCAAATCCAAGCAAAGCATTTTCTAGAAAACCCCAGTCAACCGTGTCATAAGCTTTCTGGATATCAACTTTAAAGGCACATCTTGGAGGGCCCGAATGTCTATGGTAATTATGCATTAATTCTTGAGTCAGCATAATATTATCCGATATTCTTCGTCCCGGAACAAACGCTGATTGATTAGTGCTGACGATGTCATTTAGAGCATTTTTTATTCTGTCAGCCACAATTTAACAGATACACTTGTATAACACATTACAGCACGCAATTGGACGGTAGTCAATGACGGCTGAAGGAGTAGGAATTTTCGGAATGAGCACAATATTCGTGTGATTCAATTCCCGAAGCAGGTTTCCTGTCTCAAAAAAATCAACAATAGCACAAGTAATATCATTACCAACAATAGGCCAGGCACTTTTAAAAAATGCTGCTGTATACCCATCAGGACCAGGCGCTTTATCGATACCAATAGAAAACATGGCCTTTTTCACCTCTTCCGCCGTAACTTGTCGAATCATATGAGTAGCAACCTGAGGAGCAAGGACTTTAGAGAATAAATCCGGAGCCGGAGTAAGAGAAATATCGCCTTGAGACCCAAAAAACTTTTCGTAATGCTGAACAAACGGTTGATAAACGTTGTCTCCTTCAAATAGATTGCCTGCCGAATCTTTGATCACCTCAATCCGGCTAACATGATTTCTGACTTTCAGCGATGAATGAAAAAATGCCGAGTTCATATCCCCCGCACTCAACCAATCAACTTTTGACTTTTGTTTCAGAAATCGTTCCTCATCTAACGAAGCCTCTTGGAGCTAACGACTGATCGAAGTCTCAGAAACTCGTAAATCCGCATTAGCGGGATCCCGATCAATAAGATGCTGAATAGAATCCAGCTCCACGCGCAGCTTTTCAACCTTTTTATGCAGATTGCCTTGCTTGAATAGCAAGGAGCGCAGCGGGTGTTTCAGTAACCGGAGTTTTTTTACCACCCTAAATTGATGAACACCATTCACAGACGTCTCCCATTTATCTTTAACAATATCCGAAAACTCAGGTTTGAAAACCAGGAAATTAGCAAACTTGAAGGACCTAGGCTTTAACAAACCAGCATCCGGGAACGAAAGAATGCACGGGCAGTGATCCGATAATCTATACGGCTTAAACATGGCAACCGAATTAGGAAAATCAGCTATAAAAGCTGTATTACCCATCACTCGATCAAGTTTCTTTAGTAACCCTACCCCATTTTTTGGTTTTTGAGTCCATGTAAAATGGATCCCCATTCGGTTAATATCGACAACCTCAATATTATCCACACACTCCTGAAAATCTCTCATACCAATAGAAATCGATGACGTTCCCATAGAATTATCTTCAATGTTGAGAGCCGAGTTAAAATCACCCATAATGCACCAAGGTTTATCATTAACAAGGGCTTTATGCATTGAGAGATTATGCCACAACTCTTTACGGGAAACATAATAATTAGCAGCATAAATAAAAGAAAAAAAATCATTCTTTTATCCAATTTAAACACAAGCTGAAGATGCATAACCTGAGGAGATTGAGACAAAATCATCACATCAAAAATAGCCGGGTTCCATCAAATAATAATTCTCGTGCCTTTGTCACAACAACCACCGTAAGAAGTCCACTCCCACGAACGAAAGACTGACTTACACACCTTACCCAAATTACCAACATCCACATGAGATTCTAATATAGCACACAAACTCAAATTAAAATCTTTGACAGCCTGCCGAACCTCTTTTTGTTTAAGCGGGCGGTTCAACCCTCTTATATTCCAAGAAGCAATACTAACCATCATTAACTATCGGAGAAGGAGTGCTTGCCCCTTTACTTTTAATATTAAGAGTACCCTCCTTTAAAAAGCCATCCATATCTAAATCATTCTCAATAACCTCATCTTCATCGGACTCATCATTGTTTACCCCCGACTTTGTGTTACTAGTACCTGCAACATCTTCCACTTCGTTAAGAACCTCAAAAGGATTACTCGACCTTACATCCGTAGCACTCGATGTTTTATTGGTGTCCCCCTTCGGCTTTGAACCTACCGGACGATATTCGAACTTAGATTTTTGTTTATTCACAGGTATACCAACTTTCTTCGCCGCTTTCTTGCCATAAACACCTGTGTACCCATCCTGGTCCACGATTGGCACCTTCTTAGCTGGACGATTCTTTTGAGCATTCCAATTTTGGTTCTCCTGGATAGCTTTGCCCGGTCTCCTCGGCTGTTTAGGACAAACATCAGTCGCATGACCGAAAACACAACACTTAGCACACCGATGCGGATTCCATTCGTATTCCACAAACATTGTCTCTCTAATAAAACCCTCCCCTTCAGGTTCTGGTATTGCCATTGAAATTTCTTCCCGGAGGTCATTATCTGCTGATATCTCAATCAGAGCTCTGCATAGCTACTACGGCCCCATGATTCCGTGCACATAGATGTGGTAAACGAGTCAAGCATTTTTGGATCCCCAATAGTTGTTGCAATCAAGCTCAAGCCATCCTCCGTATAAGCCGCTAAAGGAACTTCATGAATTTTGACCCATACTTGAACTTTCTTGACCTCCTTCTTTTCAAGCTTAGTAGTTGGCGTCCAGTTATCAAGAAATAATGGTTGAGATCTGATTATCCATGGCCTGTCTTTAAGGACGTTCGACATACCCACTTCATCGTTAAACTTGAAAAAGAAAAAACCATTCGCGTTCATCATAGTTTTAAGCAACCCATATTTTTTCCAATTTGTGCGCACAAAATAATCAACCACTGGGAAAGCAACCCGATCACCTAAGAAATAACCATAAAGAGTATTAGCCATCTTATCTTGCACAGAACGAACTGATTCCCTTGGTAGGACAACATCACAACCATCATACTTCTCGGAACTGGCAAGAGAACAAAAATTAACTTTCTTCACAGAATTAGCAGCTACCGTATCTGCATAAGACATAGGTTTGGCACTAGATCCCTTAGGCGGCTGAACATCCAGATTATCACCCCCATCAGATTTAGACCAAGCAGCATCATATTCCGATTGAGAAACCGGAACAGTGATCTTAACAAGTTCGTCAATTACATTAAAATTTTTATCCACTTGATTCGGCAATTGCACAGAACCCCTTCTAGGTAAGACCGGATTACCATCAATATTGACCACACGACTTGTCAAACCCTTATACTGAAACGACGGCTTACCCCGATCACGAAGAACAGAATCATCAATTTTAGGACGATCATCCATGATGAAATAGACACCTCTCCCTATAGAACAATAAGAACAATAACCATGCACACAGAAGACACGTAGCCCAGAAATCCAAGAACCCGAAAACCAGAAAAAAGAGAAACCCTAATTCTAGCAAACCCTATCCTATGTATCCTTCCGTAATCTATAGTAACCCTATTAATCAAGATCTTAGCAAGATCGATCAACCAAGATGACTAGAGAGAGAGCATTAGGGTTTCCAATTAGTGGAATAGAACACAATTAGTAACATGTTTACGGATAATTGGGCATGTAAGACTTGACATAGCACATAGTTAACCATCCGAACATAGTTTTACACAAACGACGCATTATAGTGGCTTATACTACCATAATGGGTCGAAACGGGTTGAAAGCACTTAGGTAGACTTCCAAATCAGAATATTGGGACGATTAAATCATACCATAAGAGTTCCATTACTCATTTGATTTATAGAACCTCATTCTATCCTATCTCCTGACTTAGGATCCGATTGTTTAACATAGTGATCCATTCTAGGTGCCACTTGATTCCTTGATTTCCTGAGCTTTGTTAGGACACTTAATCTAGGATACTCGCAATCTCAAGTGAGTACATAGTCCCCTCTTTTACTGTATTCAATTGTTTTGGGGTGAAACATATATGCCTATCTGTTATTTTCCTGATTTTAAACTACATGATTATACATGCTTAGTACATATTCTTTTGATAAATTAAACGATTTCCTATGGTTTAAACACTGATTTTCCAAAACTTAATAAACAAATTGTTGGATTGTACCATTTCTATACATTCACCCAGCCGATTGGTAGTATGATATAGCGCTATAGGACTAGACACCCCATTCCTGTTGTATGGAATGTCAGAAACCAAATTTTAACCAAATAGAAATTGCCTTCGTGGTATTTCTATAGTCTCCAAAGTGTAGTTTGATACACTAAGGCTTGATTGAATACCAAATCACACTCTTTTTGTATATTTTGATATACTACAAAAGTATAGTTTGATGTACTCTCAAATGTGATCTACCAAAGTATGTTTTGATATACTACGTACAAAATCCAACATATGTTTTAATATACTACTTTTACCAAAGCATAATTTGATATGCTACTGTTTTCCAAAGTATAGTTTGATATACTACCGACTCTGTTATTTCATAAACCGAAGTATAATTTGATATACTACCAAAGCATAGTTGATATGCTATTTTTTTAAACCAAAGCATAGTTGATATGCTATTTTCAAACCAAAGTATAATTTGATATACTAACGATACTTTTATCCTTAAACCAAAGTATACTTGATATATACTACCAAAACTATTATTTTAATTACTAAAGTATATTTCGATATACTATCCTTTTAACTATTTCAAAACTAAAGTATACTTTGTTATACTATTTATACAAGCTTTTTCAAAAACCAAAGTATATTTTTGTCTATACTATAAACTCTTTTCCAAAACGACACGTTTTCAGAAACAAAACTTTTACATTAGATTCATGGTTATTTTGAAAACATAAAACCTTTTCTCACATTATCCAAAGCCATGAATCTAATACACAAAATCCTATGTTACTCACAGGCATTTTTATGCTGACGTACCTATTTTCATATATGTTTCAGGTACTGCTGTGTGATGATTATTGATGCATGCTTCACATAGGATGGACCTGTGCCTTAGCGACCTTAAAACTGAGACACAATTTATTTGTATTTATCTGATTTGTTCCAAAACACTGAGTTCAATAATTTAATAAAACAAAACTATTTGATCCATGGTTGTGAAACAATGATTCTGTTACAACACTCCCCGACGTTTCCGCCACGATTTGTTGTTTTACGTGGTCGGGGTGTGACAATCAAATTGGACATACTATGGAAGTTTATATAGATGACATGGTGGTTAAGTCTAAAAAAGCTGAGGATCACCTTAAGGACTTGGAGGAAGCATTCAATATCCTTGATAAATTTAATATGAAGCTAAATCCTTCCAAGTGTCATTTTGGTGTTAAAGCAGGTAAATTCTTAGGCTATATGGTGACAAAGAGGGGCATTGAAGCAAGTCCAGAGCAAATCAAGGCTATTGTGAATATCAAATCCCCTGCCAATGCTAAATATGTTCAAAGATTGACAGGCAGGATCGCAGCCTTGAACAGGTTCATATCCAAATCCTCAGAAAAGTGCAAGGAATTCTATGACATCCTGAGGAAGAACAAGAAATTTGAATGGACGGAGAAGCATGAAAGTGCCCTTAAAGCTCTTAAGGATTACCTGTCCTCAGCCCCCGCCTTAATGAAACCAGAAAAAGGGGATATATTATCCTTATACTTAGCGGTATCCTCAAAAGCAGTAAGTGCGGTCCTTGTTAAGGATCACCAAGGTACACAACATCCTGTTTATTATGTAAGTAAGAGTTTACTTGATGCTGAATCCAGGTATTCACATTTAGAAAAACTTATCCTTGCTTTGATTATGGCATCCACTAAATTAAGACATTATTTTGAAACTCATGCCATTATTGTTAAGACTAATTTTCCAATCAAGAATGTTCTCAGGAAACCTGAAATGTCAGGAAGGATGGCGAAGTGGGCAGTGAAGCTCAGTGCTTATGATATAAGATATGAGCCTAGAACAGCAACTAAGTCCCAAGCCTTAGCTGACTTTGTGGCAGATTTCAGTAGTGACGTGCAAAGGGAAGCTGAATTAGAAGTCCAACAGCTAGAGGAAACTAAGGATCCTTGGATACTCTACACTGATGGAGCCTCTAATATCAAAGGAACAGGGCTTGGAATACTACTAAAATTGCCACAGGGGGACATAATACCCCACTCTATAGCTTGTGGGTTCCAAACTACTAACAATGAGGCTGAATATGAAGCCTTGATAGCTGGTTTGCAAATTGCTAAGCATATGAGGATCAGGTATCTTGAGGTACATGTAGATTCATTATTAATCACTAATCACTTTAATGGATCCTATGCTGTTAAAGGTGAAAAGCTAATCAAATATTTAGAGATAGTCAAAGAATTGGCACTCTCTTTTGTATCCTTTAGTTTGACACAGGTACCAAGGAAAGAGAATGCAGAGGCTGATGCATTGGCTAATCTAGGATCATCCTTGAAGATCCCGGAGGATATAAGGATTCCTATTATCCATATCCTGACCCCTGCTATCGAGGATCATGCAGCTATGCAGATAGGAGAGGATTCTGCAATAATCCCTAGTGATGATACTCAATTTCATTCAAGATCATGGATCCTCCCAATCATGAGATACATACAACATGGAGAGATTCCTACAGGAGAAAACCCTAGGGCTTTCAAAATTAAGGTATCTCAATTTACAATATTGAATAATATGTTGTATAAACGATCTCTTTGTGACAACTTGAATTTCCAAGATTCTATTTCGCATTTATTGCACATTCATGTATTGACTAGTCGTTTATTTGCACAATTGATTACCATGGAATTATATATGTTTTGATTGTTTGATTGTGCATGGTCGTTTGTTAGTTGTGAAATTGATAAATATATGAACTTGGTGGTGAAATTATGAAATGGTTATGAGATGGTGTACTATTGTAAAATATAATACTTGAGGATGTAGAGGACAATTAGTGAAATTCTAGTCATACTTAACCCTAATCCCATTTCACTAATCACTTTCACAAAAACCAAAGCACGTACATTCACTTCCTCTAGCCATCATCATCATCACCAAATCATTGGCAAGACATCACAAGTTTGATTCCTCTCTTTCTCTAGGATCAACACAAGGTAAATGATTATTGTCTATTGATTTCTTGATTGTTATCAATTCTTGATTCCTGATTATTGATTATGTGTTCATAGAAACCCTAGTTCCTTATATAATACATTCTGTGATTTTGTATTGATTCTAGATGATTGTGATGATAATGATGTTGATGATTAGTTGCGTATTGAGTTGTTGTATCAAGTTTCATGATGTGCTACTATTATGATTAAAAGGGCTGCCAGTATATGAATTAGGGTTTGTCCAGATCGCTTGAACAATAGAAACGTAACTGCTTTGATCTCAATGAGCGAATGATTGAAATGTTCTCAGGGTTTGTGAATGAATATGTTATCATGTCCGAGGTTATTAATATGTTATCATGTCCGAGCTTCAATATGATCTAAGTCAGAGTTTCATTTACTAAGTATAGTCCGAGTTTAGGGAGACTTTATGTCCGAGTTTAATGTGTTTAATGTTGGTCCGAGTTTGTGCTATTGGGGGGAAGGGAGTCCGAACTTATGAAGCCATGATATCCGAGTTTTGTTAGTGTTTCTCTTGCCCGAGTTTATGGCCCCAAAACCCCCACCCCTTAGTCCGAATTTAATACATAAGATTACCATGTCCGAGTTTAGCATGGCAGCTCCATGTCCGAGTTTCATGACATGTTTGTTATGTCCGAATTTGTGATAAAAACTCACCATGTCCGAGTTTGTGTAAAGGGACCTTTGGTCCGAGTTTTGGCAAGAGATCAAGGGGGTCCGACCTTTCAAACCCCACACATATTGTCCGACTTTTAACCCCCTTAGGTCCGAGTTTATATTACATTTAACCAGAGTTTTATCAGTTTATTAGTGGTCCGACTTTCAAACAGGGGAAGCCCCCCCCCCCCCACACCTGTCTGATGTTGTGTAACTGTCTGATGTTGTATGATTGCCTAATGATGCGAAATTGTCTGATGTTGTGTAATGATCAGTTTGAAACAACGAGCTGCATGATATATTATGCTAATCCAGTTAAGCTGTGTATGATACTTTGATTCCCTGACTTCGTTAAACATGTGAAGATATTTACACTGTTAAATGCATAAAGCGTGTTAACAGTGGCCACTGGATTAATATACACGTAAGATTAAACCGTGAAATCAGGGACGCTACGCATGAATTACGTGAATAGGATTGACTGCTTACATGATGTATGATTCTATGTGAATGATTGTATGATATTGAATGCAACGGTATGATCCTGTATGTGTGAACATTTTATGTAATATTATCGTGTACACAATAAACACACAAAGCACCGATGCTTGAATATCGAGGATTGTAAACCCTAATTGAATGAATCATGTGCAATATATCCTAGGTCGTGTGTAACGGACTTAGAGATTAATAAACCCTAGAAGCAATAACATACCGAGCAAACCAAGGTGAGTTCACACAGCCAAGGCATGGGGTTCCCAGGGTGGGAATGGGATTTGATTATTTACTGGTACTTATCTATACTGGAACGTAGTGATGTGATTTGATGAACTATGGTACATACTCCGCTGATTGAACTACGACTAGACTAGTAACACTTATTGAACTGATCTTCGCACACCTGCCAAGGGTTGGCCGCGATATTATGACTGACTTCGCACACCTGCCTTTGGAAGGCCGCGAACTTTAATTTTACTATTCTTCGCACACCTGCCTGGTAGGCCGCGATACAGGTAAACCTAGTCTAGAATACTTGGGATGAACAACCCCTAATATCTTCGCATACCTGCCTGGGAGGCCGCGATGGAAACTAATACGATACATGACATAACGAACGAACATACTACTACTCACACTATACTATTATTGAACTGTTAACTGTGAACTCGCTCAACTATTTTGTTGATCCTCTGTTACATGCCTTGCAGGTCGTTAGATATTTGGAGCTTGCACAAGGAGGAGCAGGTCGTTGTGGAGCATGGATCGTGGATGCCATGTTAAACCACTTAAACATTTGAACTTAAGTTACATAATTGGGTTTTCATACTTATGCTTCCGCTATACTTTGAAACTATGATTATGTTTTGAACACCTATCGTATTGAATGGTTGGTTTACATCTATTATACTTGATATTAATTACATGTTCGATATGATTGGTGGCTTGATCCTGGTCGGTCACGCTCCCAAGCGGTGATACTCCGCGTGTGGATTTTGGGGGTGTGACAGATTGGTATCAGAGCCATTGGTTATAGAGAACTTGGTTTTAATATGGGAAAACGTTTTTATTAAAACCAGACTATAACCAGAACAGTGCTCTCAAACGATCCACAACGACGCTTCGCTCCACGTGCAAGACTCGACATACTAGGTAATAAGGTTTATGTTTATTACCTGCTTGCTAGAACTGCGTAGAACTTTGCTCGTAGTATGCTTACATTACTTTGCTCACTACTTGTTATTTCTTGAGAACACCTATGTGCTTACACTCTTCTGTCATCGCACTATTCGCGAACCTTTCTCATCTATGTTGCCTTTGATGTGAAGATCAATGGCCGGACGTATCAACATGACACAAGCCCAGCTAGAGGCTCTCGTTCAAGCTCAAGTTGCTGCGGCACTTGCAGCTGCTCAAGCAGGTCAACACGCGCAGCAGCCCGTCTGCACTTTCAAGAACTTCATGGACTGTCGTCCAAGCTCATTCAGTGGCACCGAGGGGGCAGTGGGACTCCTCCATTGGTTCGAGAAGCTAGAATCTGTGTTTGAAATGTGTGAATGCCCTGAGGCTCGCAGGGTTAAGTACGCCACTGGCACTTTGGAAGGAATCGCGTTGACTTGGTGGAACGCGCAAGTACAGATCCTAGGGTTGGCAGCTGCTAACGCCACCCCTTGGAATGATTTCAAGGAATTGATCAAAAGGGAATACTGCACTCGTGAAGACATTCACAAGCTGGAAGATGAACTGTATCACTTGAAAATGGTTGGGTCAGAGATCGAAGCCCATACCAAACGGTCGAATGAACTGGCCGTGCTATGCCCAACTATGGTGGACCCTCCAGTGAAACGTATTGAGTTGTATCTCAAGGGTTTGGCGCCAGAGATCCAGAGCCATGTTACATCGGCTAACCTTGATAATATTCAGGCTATTCAGCGCCTTGCTCATCGTATTACAGATCAGGCAGTGGATCAGAACAGGCTGCCAAAATGAGTCAAGGCTACCACTGCTGCTGTCACCACTTCTGCTACTCCCAGTGACAACAAGAGGAAATGGTAGGGGGATTCCAGCAAGGGATCAGTTTCTGTTCAGTCTTAGCAGCGCAAGACAAATGACTACCAGAATCCGAGTCAGCAATCATCTGGCAGCCAGGGGCAGGGTGGATATCGGGGAATTCACCCACTGTGTAATAAGTGCAACAGACACCACAGCGGAAGATGTCGCAGGGAACGTTCTCAAAGATGCCTCAAGATGGGTCATGAGGCTAAGGATTGTAGAAGCTCTCGGCCAGCAAATCAGAACCAGCAACTCCCACCGCCAGCTCCACAGAACCAGCAGCAGCAACCACAGCGTGGAAACCAGGGATGTTTCCAGTGTGGGGCAGAAGGTCATTACAAACGCGATTGTCCTCAGTTGAACCAGAATCAGAACCACGACAATAACCAGGGCAACGGGAACAACAACAACAACGGGGGAAACAACAACAACAATGGCAACGAGGCAAGAGGTCGAGTTTTCGTGTTAGGACGAGGAGACGCAATGAACGATATTTGAACTTATAACTTATCTTGGGTTTTCATTATTATGTTTACGCTACTCAAACAAAGTTTGGCTCGAACATTAATCGTATTGGGTTTTATGAATTATTTTACCTACTATATTTTATGTTTGATATGATGGATGGTTTGATATTATTGAACGCACCTGCTGTATTTATGGACCTTACGAACAGGGTATGCAAACCCTATCTTGACAAGTTCGTCATTGTCTTCATCGACGACATTCTGATCTACTCCAAGAGTCAGGAGGAGCACGAGCAGCACTTACGTCTTATCTTGGAACTTCTTCGAAAGGAGCAGCTGTACGCAAAGTTTTCAAAATGCGACTTCTGACTTCGTGAAGTCCATTTCCTAGGCCATGTGGTGAACAGGGATGGGATTCATGTCGATCCATCCAAGGTAGATTCGATCAGGAACTGGCCAGCACCGCGTACACCGACGGAAATACGCCGATTCTTGGGTTTGGCGGGGTACTACAGACGATTCATTAAAGACTTTTCGAAGATCGCGCAACCGCTTACTATGCTGACACAGAAATGTGTCACCTACCGTTGGGGAGATTCCCAAGAGACCGCTTTTCAGTACCTAAGGATAGGCTTTGCAGCGCACCTATTCTCTCACTGCCGGAGGGCACAGATGACTTCGTGGTTATTGTGACGCATCGATACAGGGTCTTGGTTGCGTATTGATGCAACAGGATAAGGTTATTGCTTACGCTTCGCGGCAACTCAAGATTCATGAACGGAACTACACGACGCACGATTTAGAGCTGGGAGCTGTTGTTTTCGCGCTTAAGATATGGCGACACTACCTGTACGGTACCAGGTGCACGATTTACACCGATCACAGGAGTCTCGAGCATATTCTTAAGCAAAAAGATTTGATCATGCGTCAACGAAGATGAGTTGAACTACTGAACGACTACGAATGCGCCATCAAGTATCATCCAGGCAAGGCCAATGTTGTGGCCGACGCCCTCAGTCGAAAGGACACCCTACCTAAGCGCGTGCGAGCGCTACAGCTTACTATTCAGTCCAGTCTTCCTGCACAGATACGAGCTGCTCAGATAGAAGCATTGAAACCCGAAAACGTCATGGCTGAAGCCTTACGCGGTTCAAGGCAACGAATGGAACAAAAGGAAGACGGCGCCTACTATGTAACGGGGCGTATTTGGGTCCCACTTTATGGCGGTTTACGAGAGCTTGTGATGGACGAAGCACACAAGTCTCGCTACGCGGTACATCCAGGGTCGGACAAAATGTACCACGACATCAGAACTACTTATTGGTGGCCTAGCATGAGAGCCCACATAGCCACCTATGTTGGCAAGTGCTTGACCTGTGCCAGAGTCAAGGTTGAATATCAGAAACCCGCAGGCCTACTTCGGCAACCCAGGATACCACAGTGGAAATGGGAAGAAATTTCCATGGATTTTGTTACAGGCCTACCTAGATCGCAGCGTGGGAATGATACTATATGGGTGATCGTGGATCGACTCACCAAGTCTGCACACTTCCTGGCTATAAAGGAAACGGATAAGTTCTCCACTCTCGCCGACATCTATCTTAAGGAAGTTGTTTCGAGGCACGGGGTGCCCACCTCCATCATTTCGGATCGGGATGCACGATTCACGTCAGAGCTATGGCAAGCGATGCACAAATCTTTCGGCTGACGGTTAGACATGAGCACGGCATATCATCCTTAGACAGATGGGCAGTCTGAGCGAACAATCCAAACTCTTGAAGACATGCTTCGAGCATGTGTATTCGATTTCGGCAACGGCTGGGAAAAGCATCTCCCGTTAGTGGAGTTTTCGTACAATAACAGTTATCACACCAGCATACAAGCCGCTCCATTCGAGGCATTGTACGGGCGTAAATGCCGGTCACCTCTCTGTTGGGCAGAGGTGGGGGATAGTCAGATTACGGGTCCAGAGATTGTAGTGGACGCCACAGAAAAGATTGCACAAATACGACAACGCATGGCGGCAGCACGCGACCGTCAGAAAGCCTACGCGGATAAGCGTAAGAAGCCATTGGAATTTCAGGTCGGGGACCGGGTTTTACTTAAAGTCTCGCCCTGGAAGGGTGTGGTTCGATTTGGTAAACGAGGCAAACTTAATCCACGGTATGTTGGACCGTTCGAAATCACTGAAAGAATAGGCCAAGTAGCCTACAGACTGAATCTACCAGCTGAACTCGGTGCAGTTCACAATGTCTTTCACGTGTCGAATCTGAAGAAGTGCCTGTCAGATGAGACCCTCATCGTTCCTTTTAAGGAACTCATTATCGACGAGCGGTTGCAGTTCGTCGAGGAACCAGTTAAAATCACGGACCGGGATGTTAAGGTCCTCAAACACAAGAGAATCCCTCTTGTTCGAGTTCGTTGGAACTCCCGACGTGGCCCAGAGTACACCTGGGAACGCGAAGATCAAATGAAAGAAAAGTATCCCCAGTTATTCGGAACCAATGCAACCACTACTGAGGCTGAAGCTACTACTACTGAATTTCGGGACGAAATTCCAAATCAACGGGGGGATGATGTGACACCCCAGGAAAACCAGTGAACGATATAACTTACCTAGCTTCCTCAGTGAGTGCGTACCAAATTTCGGGACGAAATTTCTTTTAAGTTGGGGATAATGTGACAACTTGAATTTCCAAGATTCTATTTCGCATTTATTGCACATTCATGTATTGACTAGTCGTTTATTTGCACAATTGATTACCATGGAATTATATATGTTTTGATTGTTTGATTGTGCATGGTCGTTTGTTAGTTGTGAAATTGATAAATATATGAACTTGGTGGTGAAATTATGAAATGGTTATGAGATGGTGTACTATTGTAAAATATAATACTTGAGGATGTAGAGGACAATTAGTGAAATTCTAGTCATACTTAACCCTAATCCCATTTCACTAATCACTTTCACAAAAACCAAAGCACGTACATTCACTTCCTCTAGCCATCATCATCATCACCAAATCATTGGCAAGACATCACAAGTTTGATTCCTCTCTTTCTCTAGGATCAACACAAGGTAAATGATTATTGTCTATTGATTTCTTGATTGTTATCAATTCTTGATTCCTGATTATTGATTATGTGTTCATAGAAACCCTAGTTCCTTATATAATACATTCTGTGATTTTGTATTGATTCTAGATGATTGTGATGATAATGATGTTGATGATTAGTTGCGTATTGAGTTGTTGTATCAAGTTTCATGATGTGCTACTATTATGATTAAAAGGGCTGCCAGTATATGAATTAGGGTTTGTCCAGATCGCTTGAACAATAGAAACGTAACTGCTTTGATCTCAATGAGCGAATGATTGAAATGTTCTCAGGGTTTGTGAATGAATATGTTATCATGTCCGAGGTTATTAATATGTTATCATGTCCGAGCTTCAATATGATCTAAGTCCGAGTTTCATTTACTAAGTATAGTCCGAGTTTAAGGAGACTTTATGTCCGAGTTTAATGTGTTTAATGTTGGTCCGAGTTTGTGCTATTGGGGGGAAGGGAGTCCGAACTTATGAAGCCATGATATCCGAGTTTTGTTAGTGTTTCTCTTGCCCGAGTTTATGGCCCCAAAACCCCCACCCCTTAGTCCGAATTTAATACATAAGATTACCATGTCCGAGTTTAGCATGGCAGCTCCATGTCCGAGTTTCATGACATGTTTGTTATGTCCGAATTTGTGATAAAAACTCACCATGTCCGAGTTTGTGTAAAGGGACCTTTGGTCCAAGTTTTGGCAAGAGATCAAGGGGGTCCGACCTTTCAAACCCCACACATATTGTCCGACTTTTAACCCCCTTAGGTCCGAGTTTATATTACATTTAACCAGAGTTTTATCAGTTTATTAGTGGTCCGACTTTCAAACAGGGGAAGCCCCCCCCCACACCTGTCTGATGTTGTGTAACTGTCTGATGTTGTATGATTGCCTAATGATGCGAAATTGTCTGATGTTGTGTAATGATCAGTTTGAAACAACGAGCTGCATGATATATTATGCTAATCCTGTTAAGCTGTGTATGATACTTTGATTCCCTGACTTCGTTAAACATGTGAAGATATTTACACTGTTAAATGCATAAAGCGTGTTAACAGTGGCCACTGGATTAATATACACGTAAGATTAAACCGTGAAATCAGGGACGCTACGCATGAATTACGTGAATAGGATTGACTGCTTACATGATGTATGATTCTATGTGAATGATTGTATGATATTGAATGCAACGGTATGATCCTGCATGTGTGAACATTTTATGTAATATTATCGTGTACACAATAAACACACAAAGCACCGATGCTTGAATATCGAGGATTGTAAACCCTAATTGAATGAATCATGTGCAATATATCCTAGGTCGTGTGTAACGGACTTTGAGATTAATAAACCCTAGAAGCAATAACATACCGAGCAAACCAAGGTGAGTTCACACAGCCAAGGCATGGGGTTCCCAGGGTGGGAATGGGATTTGATTATTTACTGGTACTTATCTATACTGGAACGTAGTGATGTGATTTGATGAACTATGGTACATACTCCGCTGATTGAACTACGACTAGACTAGTAACACTTATTGAACTGATCTTCGCACACCTGCCAAGGGTTGGCCGCGATATTATGACTGACTTCGCACACCTGCCTTTGGACGGCCGCGAACTGTAATTTTACTATTCTTCGCACACCTGCCTGGTAGGCCGCGATACAGGTAAACCTAGTCTAGAATACTTGGGATGAACAACCCCTAATATCTTCGCATACCTGCCTGGGAGGCCGCGATGGAAACTAATACGATACATGACATAACGAACGAACATACTACTACTCACACTATACTATTACTGAACTGTTAACTGTGAACTCGCTCAACTAGTTTGTTGATCCTCTGTTACATGCCTTGCAGGTCGTTATATATTTGGAGCTTGCACAAGGAGGAACAGGTCGTTGTGGAGCATGGATCGTGGATGCCATGTTAAACCACTTAAACATTTGAACTTATGTTACATAATTGGGTTTTCATACTTATGCTTCCGCTATACTTTGAAACTATGATTATGTTTTGAACACCTATCGTATTGAATGGTTGGTTTACATCTATTATACTTGATATTAATTACATGTTCGATATGATTGGTGGCTTGATCCTGGTCGGTCACGCTCCCAAGCGGTGATACTCCGCGTGTGGATTTTGGGGGTGTGACACTCTTGTAGGACCATATCTAAGATGCATTGAGGATCCTGAAATCCAAGAAGTCTTAAAGGATTTCCATGAAGGAGATTGTGGAAACCACACTGGGGGCAGAGCATTATTCTCAAGGATCCTGAGGACAGGATACTCTTGGCCTACTAAGAAGAAGGATGCTGTGGAATATGCCAAAAAGTGTGATTCTTGTCAAAGACATAGTAATATCCTTCATCAACCAGCAGAGCTTTTGCATCCTATATCCACTTCTTGGCCTTTTATGAGATGGGGAATGGATATAGTTGGTAAGCTTCCTAAGGCACCTGGTGGAAAAGTATTCATGCTTGCTATGACTGATTACTTCTCCAAGTGGATAGAGGCTGAAGCTTTTGCTCAAGTCAGAGAAAAGGAAGTTATATCCTTCATTAAAAGAAACATTATTACTAGATTTGGTATTCCTTCTGAAATTGTATGTGATAATGGATCCCAATTTATTGGGAATAGAACTACTAACTTTTGTGACAGCTAGGGGATTAAGATGATAGCATCAACACCAGTCCACCCACAAGCTAATGGCTAGGCAGAATCATCCAACAAGATCATCATCAACAATTTGAAAAAGAAACTTGGATCCAAGAAGGGGAAATGGGCAGAAGAACTACCTTATGTCTATGGGCTGATAGGATAACTCCCAAGAATGCTACTGGCCAAACTCCATTTTCTTTGGTATTTGGGGCAGAATCAGTGATCCCTACAGAGATGGTGGTTCCAACTGCAAGAACAAGTATCCGTGATCCTGAAAGAAATGCTGAAAACTTGATTCAAGACTTGGATACTATAGAAGAAATCAGGGATTTGGCAAGGATAAGGATGGCCGGTTATTAACAAAGGATGGCTGGAGCTTACAACAAAAATGTCAGGATCAGGAAATTCTAAGTTGGTGATATGGTACTAAGGAAAGCATTTCAGAATACCACTAATCCTGCTGATGGAAAGTTGGCTCCAAAATGGGAAGGCCCTTATTTGATTGAAGCTGAGGCGGGAAAGGGGGCATATCGATTGCTAACAATGGAAGGTGATTTGCTACCAAGAGCCTGGAATGCTGTCCATCTGAAGAAATACTTCATGTGATAGGGATCCTTACAGAACAGATGATCCTCACATGACAAGTATCCTTGAAGGATCCTTACAGAACAGATGATCCTCACATGACAAGTATCCTTGAAGGATCCTTACAAGAACAAATGATCCTCATTTTGGTAACATTCTAATCTCAAACTATTTCATTCTTTTATTCTCTTATATAAGGATAAGGATCCTGCATCCTTTATCCTCCTTTCACTTGATTCTGAGTTTTGAAGTTTCAGGTATCCTTAACAAAGGATTGATTATCCACAGAAGTATCCAGTTATTTGGGCTTGACCCCAGTATCGCCAGTAGCGCACAATGATCCTGGTACAGTTCATGGCAATGGGATCATTACTCGCTTTAGGGGCTGACAATTTCATTGTACTGGCTGTATCCGAGATCCTACGTATATTGGTAGACGTACCATACATCCGTTCCTAAGGTTTCTAACGTTTTCACATTAGCTAAGGTTTTGGCATTTTCATGTCACAAAGTTTGGATAGTCGCTAGTGAGGGCCATACTCCAGTTTACATACGATCCTTTGGGCTTGTCCTCAGTTATCCTTTGGGCTTGTCCCCAGTTATCCTTTGGGCATGTCCCCAGTTATCCTTTGGGCTTGTCCCTAGTATATTGGGCTTGTCTCCAGAATTGTTGGGCTTGTCCCCAGTCACTAACTTGTCTTATATGTTGGCTTAGTCCCAAGCTGTATTCTATTTCAGGTTTTTGAAGTTAAACAAGTTAGGATCCTTGATCCTTACCTTCCACTAAGGTTTGTCTTACTTGATTATCCTGATTATGATTATTAAGGAGTTAGGATCCTAACTTGGATCCTCAGGTATGATCCTTAAATTACTTTGGTTTTATCATTTATATAAGTGACCCTTATTCTTTGACAACAGACCCAATGATTTTAAATTGGCATAACTTTTCTAAAGTTTATCATTTCCGACTATAGGATATTTGATCCTAGATCATATCCTAAAATTCTTAAACTTAATTTGTTTAACTTTTCTTATTCAAACAAAGTATACAATAACACTTGGAAACTAAAGGATTCATAAGGATAACATCACAGGATAAGTCAAAAAGTTAAAGTTTTATTTATTCACAAAATATTTAACCCTTTAAGGTTGTCAAAATTGCCAACCCACATTTCTACCAGCAAAACATGGCCCGTACACATGGTTTGGCAAAGGGTGTCCATTGTTCATGCGGTCATAGCAGTGCAGGAAATCAAAGGCGGCAGGATAACAAGTGGCTTCATCCCCCAAATAGAGGATCCCTCCACCACCTATTATCCTACCTATTGTCTAAGGATCCTTGATCCATAATCCTAAAAACTATTGTTCAAAGTACAGACCAACCATCATTGTTTAGAAACATCAAAAACCACTATCAAACTATAAAAAATCGGCTCCGGCTATGTCTAGAAATGTCCATCATCGCCCATCCTTGCAGCTACACCTTCGCTGCATCACCATCTCCTGCTCCACTTGCCTCTCCACCCTGATCCTTGCCACTGCCTCCAGCCTCGATTGCTAAGACCTCCTCAGCCTCCTCTTCGTCATCCAGCTCAGCTAGCCTAGCCTTCCAGCCGTCAACGTCCCAGTTGCTTCTATCAAACTCAGGATCCTGAGCTTCCAGGGCCATCTGCAGTTTGGTCTTGTACATAGCAATGGCAGCAGAGACCTTAGCACCCTCCATGAGCTCATGTTTCTCATAATCAGCATTGAACAACACTTTGGCCGTCTGGGTTTTGGTGTCGTTGAGGTCTTTTTCGAGAGCAGCAATCTTGTGATCCTTGAGCACCGCTACTTGTTGGAGGTCCGAATACTTTTGCTCAATTTCTTCAACGTTTCCAACGTAGTCTTCAATCTCAGCAAATTTCTGCAAAGAAGATAGTGCAAAGATCAGGATCACGTGATCCTCAAGTGAGTAGGATACTTAAGCTAAGTCGGTGATCCTTACCTCGTTAAAGTACTCAAGGAACTGGTGACAGAGCAGAGGCAAGCCTTGTAGATTCTCAGCTTCAGAGGTCTTCCTTTTCTTGCCACCCTTGCCTTTAGAGATGGGTGCCTTGGGGATCGAGATAGTTGGACTGGCAGGAAGCTTCTTCTTTGAGGATCGCACAATGTCATGGTCAGTGACACTGAATTTGGAGGCAGATCTTGAGGATTTTCCAGCACCTACACATTCAAAACAGATAAGTATCCTTATTTTATTTTCTTTAATCCTTTAATCTCATATAAACACAGATACTTACATGACATGGTGACGGAACCTGAGGATACTTCTTGAGAATCCTGGGTGTTTGCTTTGAATGATCTTATGGCAGGATCAAGTCTTCGGAAAGTAGCAAGCCTTTCCTTTGTTGCAGGTGTTTTAAAGAGATGTGAGATAGAAATAGATGCACAAAAGAGTGAAAACATGTTAGTGATCCTGGTCAGAAGTAAACTCATCCGGTGATCCTTCTAAGGATCCTCTATCCTACCATGAGTGGTCCGCTTTCTAGGCAGATCCTTCCCATCAGGGATAGAATCCCTTCTGACAAAGAAGAATCGCTGTTTCCAGTTGGTGTCATTCTTAGTGGCTTTGAAGATGGGATGTTCTTGACCGGGCTTATGTTTAAGTAGATATCGGTGAGACCCATGGCTAACAAGATCGTACATCTCTGAAAGCTCTGACATTCCCAGATCAATACCCTACTGTTCGATGATCCTTTCAAGGGTGATCAAAATCCTCCAAATCATAGGCATTGCCTGGATGTAGGAAATGCCAGTGAGAGAGAAGAAGGATTGGGTGAAAGCTGGAAAAGGGTAGGTGTATCCTATGGTGAATGGGGTGATTGGAAAAGCTACCCAAGTTTCAGACAGGAAGTCGCTTAGAACGGTGGGATCAAATGGCTTAAAAACGGTGTTCGCCGGAAAACAGTGGCGGGTTCTGTCAATCTGTGGATCGGTGAAGCAGCAACGTTCTTTCGCAGAATCTTTTATGATCCCTTGGCTCTTCAAGGGGCTGTTCTTCTTGTGATCCTTACCAGGTGAGGATCGTAGCATCATTTTGATTGAGATGGTGGTAAATGTTTTGGTCAAAAATCAGACGAGGATAATGCAACCAAACTCTCTGTTACGGGGTATGAAGCTTGAATTGGTAAACAACAATGAGGATCACTCATAAATGTATTGCACAAGTGACACAATGATTTATACGAGGAAAAAGCCCTTGATCAATGAATGATCTCCGGCATAAAAAACCTCGGGTGATGGAAACTACCGATCACCAACTCAAATTAAACAATAATTCTTTACAACTTTCGATGATAGCGAGCTTGGTACAAGGATCACTATAGTGTATCGTGTAGAAATGTGTGAAAATTGCTAAGTGTTTTGCCGTAAGCTGTTGAGTGCAGTTGTACGAGTGTGTGTAGCCAAAATTAGCCAAATGTTCTAAAAACTAGCCCGCTACCCCTTTTAAAATAGAAGTTAACTATGCTAACTAATGTTAGGGGAGGATTTTCTAACAATTAGTGATCCTTACTTGTTATCCTAATAGTGATCCTTACTTCTGTGACAGATAGTGATCCTCAAAAGACCTTCAGGATCAGGATCATGGATCACCCTAAGGATCCTCATACTAACGATTGTTTGTTCATGTTTTGTATTGTTTTGCAGGAGTAATAGGCTTGACTTGGTCTTGGCAACGTTACTATGAAATATTCCACGGGTATTTCGCACACGTTTGAATGGAAATGGACGTTGTGGAGAACGTGGGAGCATGGCACAAAAATCGGATAGTTTGTTAGCTTAGTTAGCTTTTATTTTTAAAGGGGTGACGAGCTATTTTTAGAACACTTAGCCATTTTCAGCTACATACACTCTCGTACTACTGCACTCTCGAAGCTTTCAGCAAACACTTAACAGTTTTCACACACTTTCACACAATTAACTATAGTGATCCTTGTACGTAGCTCGTCACTATCCGAAGTTGTAAACATTTATTGATTTATTTGAGCTTGGTGATCGGTAGTTTCCATCACCCGAGGTTTTTTATGCCGGAGATCATTCATTGATCAAGGGCTTTTTCCTCGTACAAATCCTTGTGTTGTTTGTGCAATTTACATCGAAGTGATCCTTATTATTGTTCTTCATTTCAAGCATCATTCCCCATAACTAAGAGTTTGGTTGCATTATCCTCATTAGATTTTTGACCAAAACAGTTTGGCGCCCACCGTGGGGCAATTGGTGCTTCATTCCTAAGAAGTTTTTCTGTTGGTGATCATTCCGGTTCATTGCATACAAGTACATGGCTTCATCATTGAAGAATACCTCTACTGCAATGTCTGCGGTCAATTCGTCTCAGGGCATTCCACCTTTGCCTCCACCACCTGCTGGATCTCAGAAAAATGCTGAGAAGAAACCAACTCCCATTTTCTCCAAACCTCCAACTTCTTCTGCTTCTTACACTCCCACTACTAGTGACATGTTTACTTTGATTTTGCAGATGAAGGATCATATACAGCAACAGGATAAAACCAATGAAAAGATTCTCAAAGAAATCGGAGATCTCAAGAAACAAAAGAAAGCGGCAGAGGATCATTCCCCACTGGTGCCCAGATCTTTGAGTTTTGATACTCCGGTGATCACTTCTCAGCCATCGGTGGTTCCAGATGTTCAATATGTGGGTGGACCAAAAGGAGTGCACTATGGATCAACAATGGTGACTCAGCCATCAGGCTCATATTTCCAGCCAGTAGAATCCTACCCTCAGCATATGGGATCCTTCATGAATTCGGGAGGATACTCAGGAGCACAGCAGATTCAAGGATCCTCCTTTGTTCCAGGATCATCCCAGGTTCAAGGATCCTCCTTTGTTCCAGGATCATCCCAGGTTCAAGGATCCTCCTTTGTTCCAGGATCATCCCAGGTTCAAGGATCCTCCTTCGTTCCAGGATCATCCCAGGTTCAAGGATCCTCCTTTGTTCCAGGATTATCCCAGGTTCAAGGATCCTCCTTTGTTCCAGGATCATCCCAGGTTCAAGGATCCTCCTTTGTTCCAGGATCATCCCAGGTTCAAGGATCCTCCTTCGTTCCAGGATCATCCCAGGTTCAAGGATCCTCCTTTGTTCCAGGATCGTCCCAGTTTCAGGGATCCTTCCAGATGCCAGGATCCTTGAGGAGTTTGCAAACATATGTCCATCAGGGAGATTTTATTCCGATGCAGACCATTGCTTCTACTGGCCCTTCGGTCATTCCAGAGCCTCAACAATATGGGTTCACATTTGGTGTTCCTAATTCGAACCCGATGGGAGATAACACTTTTAATAATTCTCTTACTACTAACCATGAATTCATGAAGGATACAGGTATCAATCACGCCATGGCCAGGGAATTGCAAAAGTTGAAGGATATGATATCAAGTGTTCCAGGAGTGGTCAAACCTATCCCGGAAATGGCAGATGGGATCCATAAGATATCTCGTTTTGCGCCACCAATCTGTGATGCTGAGATACCCAAGAGGTTCCACGTATCAACCATGAAGCTATATGATGGTTCAACGGATCCTGAAGAACATGTAGCACAATACCGGGAGAGGATGGAGATCAATCCAATCCCAGAAAGGTTAAAGGAAGCATGTCTGTGCAAAGGATTTGGATCCACTCTTACTGGATCAGCTCTCAAATGGCTGCTAAGTCTTCCCCCTTACTCTATTACTGTTTTGGTCAAAAATCACACAAGGATAATGTAACCAAACTTTATGTAAACGGGGTATGATGCTTGGTTAATTGTGAAAGTAAAGGATCACTTCTGTGATAAAGATGCAAAGACACAATGATTTATACGAGGAAAAAGCCCTTGATCAATGTATGATCTCCGGCATAAAAAACCTCGGGTGATGGCAACTACCGATCACCAACTTCAATATAAGAAAAATATAGTTACAACTTTGGATGATAATGAGCTGAGTACAAGGATCACTATTGTTTCGAGTGTCTAAGTGTGTGAGAGTTGCGTTGTATGTCGTCCGTCCTCTTCCAAATGATGGAGAGTGGTATTTATACAAGTGTAGGTGACCTATTTTAGGTAAAAGGACTAATTATCAGCTCATTACCCCTTTAGAAATAAAAGACAATCTAGCCTAAATTGCCGCCCATAAATCAAGCCATGTTTCCATATCCTGTGCAACGTCTATCTCCGATTAAGCTCTTGCCATAATTGTGAAGACGCGTCCCTTGATCATGATGCTTAGAGCGTATCCTGCTAGATATTCCTGCAAAAATAACATTGCATTAAGCGAAGATGATCGTTAGTATGAGGGTCCTATAATGTCCCATGATCCTGATCCTGAAGTCCTGCTGAGGATCACTATCTGCCAAAGAAACAAGGATCACTGGTTAGGATCACGTGTAAGGATCACCTATAATAAAAATCCAGCCCTAACAATTGCCCCCAAAATATAAGGAGTTTATTGTAAATTGACGAGTTATATTTTGTTTCGATCTTATCTCCAACGGGCGACTCCGAATAACTAGCCGTTACACATGGACTAGCCGTTGCGATCATTACGTCATAGATGTGACAATCCCTGCAGATCATGATTATAAATAGGAGATAGGGTGAGGATCAGTTTGTATTTAAATTCAGGATATACTCCCTTTATATTCTCCACCGAAGATTGATCAGGTATTCTCCTCTTCTCTCTTTCCTTTCTATATTCTCTTTGCTCTGTTTTTTGCTCCGTCTCTGTTTCTGTTCCGTCACAAACATGTTGCTCCGGAATTCTCCACACAAGGATTCCAAGAAGGATAGTCCCCTAAAAGGCCAGGGGATTATCAAGGATTCCCCTACGGAGCGATGTTGCTTTACTGACGTTCACGTAGACAGAATTCGTCATTGCTTTCCGGCGAATACTGTTTTCAAATCCTTCGTTCCTACAGCTTTAAGCGACTTTGTTTCAGATGTTTGGGTGGCTTTTCCTGCTACCCCGTTCACCATAGGGTTTTCATATCCTTTTCCAGACTTTACCCAGTCTTTCTTTTCCTTAACCGGCATTTCTTACATCCAAGCTATGCCGATGATCTGGAGGGTTCTGTATACCTTCGAGAGGATCATCGAGCAGGAAGGGATTGATCTGGGGATGGCGGAGTTGGCTAATCTTTATGATCTCACCACATTTGGTTCTCACCGGTATTTGTTGAAACGGAAAGCCGGGGAGGATCATCCTGTCTTCAAGGTCACTAAGAACGATACAAACTGGAAGCGTCGCTTTTTCTTTGTTAGGAGGGATTCCATCCCAGATGGGAAGGATCTGCCCAAGGAATGGGCCACTCATGGTAGGATAGAGGATCCTCGAAGGATCACTATCAGCCCTGTCTCATATAATGAGGATCACTAATATCTCTTTTTATCTCTTGTGCAGCTATATCCATTGCTCATCTGAAATTAAGCCCTGCTGCAAAAGAGAGAGTCCTAGCTTTTAAAAAGCTTAATCCTGAAGTCAGAAGTTTCCAAGTCACCGTCCAAGATTCTCAAGAAGTATCCTCTGCATCTGCCACTATGTCAAGTAAGTATCCTTATAGAAAATAAATTATATGTAGGATTGTTTGATTAATAAAGCAACTTATCTTGTTTTTTGATTGTGTAGGTGCTGGAAAGTCTGCCAGGTCTGTCAAATCTGCTTCTAAATTTGGGATAGACGATCTCACCAACGTCAAGTCTTCGAGGAAGAAGGCTCCTGCTGCCAGTCCTTCAGTTTCAGCCCCCAAGGCACCTATCCGGGGCAAGGGAAAAAAGAGGAAAACCTCTGAAGATCTTCAAGGATTTCCCCTCCTCCGTCAGCAATTCCTTGACTACGTGAATGAGGTAAGGATCACTGCCCCTGTTGGTTATCCGTTTCGAATATCCTGTTTGTGTATCCTGTTTCTTTGAGGATCATCCGGTTCTGAACTTACCTTATTTCCCTCTTTGCAGAAACTTGCCGAGATCGAGACCTATCTTGGCCATGTTGAGGATCAAGAGAGCCAGATTGCCGACCTTCAACAAATGGGCGTGCTTAAGGATCTCAAGATAGCAGATCTTGAGAAGGAACTCCGGGCCACGAAGGATGAGGCTGCTCAGAGGTTGATCGATATGGATAACGAGAAGCAGGAGATCACCCAAGACGCCAAGGTCTCCGCGGCAATTGCTATGTACAAGATACAACTTCAGATGGCTGAGGAGGCTCAGGATCCTACCTTTGACAAAAGCTCGTGGGACGTTGAAGGTTGGAAGGCAAGGCTGGCGGACCTGGAGGACGAGGATGAGGCTGAGGAGATCCCCATGTTGGAAGGTGGTGATGCTGAGAAGGATCAAGGTGGAGATGCTGGTGGTGATGGAGCAGCGAAGGAGTAGGCTGCATGATTGGGCGATGATGGATATTGTTGACTAGGCCGGAGCCCAATTTTTTTAGGTTTAGTAATGGTTTTTTGTGGTTGTTGATGGTTTGTGAACAATTATGGTCTGTAATCTTCGAACAATAGTTTTTAGGGTTAAGGATCCTGGATCCTTTGAACAGTAGGTAGGATTGCAAAAGGTGGAGGGATCCTCTGTTTGGGGGATGAAGCCTTTGTGATCCTGCCGCTTTTAATTTCCTGCACAATGCTAAGACCGCATAGACAATGGACACCCGTTGCCAACCCATGTGGACGGGCCACGTTTTGCTGGTAGAAACGTGGGTTGGCAATTTTGACAACTTTTTGCAAGGGTTAAAGATCCTTTTGCTAATAATATAACCTTAATCTTTCTGGCTTATCCTGTGTTGTTATCCTTTGTTTATCTTTTTGGTTTCCAATTGTTTTAGAAATATATTTGTAACAATAATTAAGCAAACCATGTTCAAGAGATATAGGATATGATCCTGGATCAAATATCCTATAATCGAAAATTTTCAAGGAAGTTTATTTTAAGGATCATAGGTTCAGTTGTCAAGGTCTAAAGGTTTTTCAAATGAATAATGAAATTAAAAATAGTTAAAGATCATACCTGAGGATCCAAGTTAGGATCCTAACCTTTAATCGGGATAACCACAAGTAAAACTTTAATGGATGATAAGGATTAAGGATCCTTATTTGTTTAACTTCGAGAACCTGAAAGATGGAACATATCTTGGGACTAAGCCAATGTAAGAGATAAATTAGTAGCTGGGGACATGCCCAAAGGATAACTGAGAATGATCCTGGAGGATCACTGGGGACAAGCCCATAGGATAACTGGGGACAAGCCCAAAGGATAACTGGGGACAAGCCCAAAGGATCGTATGTGAACTGGAGTATGGCCCTTTCTGGCGACTATCCATACTTAGTGACATGAAAATGTCAAAACCTTAGCTAACGTGAAAACGTTAGAAACCTTAGGAACGGATGTATGGTACGTCTACCATTATACGTAGGATCCTAAATATAGCCAGTACGATGAGGTTGTCAGCCCCGGAAGTGGGTACTGGTCCCAAAGACGTGAACTATATCAGGATCATCGTGCGCTGCTGGCGGAAACTGGGGATAATCCCAAGGATAACTGGGGTTGGACCCAAGGATCTGCGGTGCTTTTGAAGATCTTTGACGATATGCTGAAGATACCTGAACTATCATAACTCAAATGTTTCGTGAGTAGAGGATGAAGGATACATGATCCTTATCCTTAGGTAAAAAGTAAGAAAATACAATAGTTTCTAGGATAAGCATATTACCAGAGTAAGGATCACTGATATCACCGGGATCCTTTAAGGATACTTCAATGTAAGGATCACGTTCATGGAGTATCATGTTCACATGAAATATTTCTTTAAGTGAACAGCATTCCAGGCTCTTGGCAACAAGTTTCCTTCCATGGTTAGCAACCTGTATGCCCCCTTTCCTGCTTCAGCTTCAATCAAGTAGGGACCTTCCCATTTTGGTGCTAACTTCCCGTCAGCAGGATTGATAGTATTTTGAAATGCGTTTCTCAACACCATATCTCCGACTTGAAATTTCCTTAATCTGACATTTTTGTTGTAGGCACCAGCCATTCTTTGTTGGTAGCTTGCCAGCCTTATCTTAGCTAGATCCCTGATTTCTTCAATAGTATCCAAATCCTGAGCTAGAATTGTAGCATTTTCTTCAGGATCACGAGCACTTGTTCTAGCAGTTGGGATCACCATTTCTGTTGGGATCACTGCCTCTGCCCCAAATACTAAAGAGAAAGGTGTTTGACCAGTGGCATTCTTGGGAGTTGTTCTATCAGCCCATAGCACATAAGGTAACTCCTCTGCCCATTTCCCCTTCTTGGATCCTAGCTTCTTCTTCAGATTGTTGATGATGATCTTGTTGGATGATTCTGCTTGACCATTGGCTTGTGGATGAACTGGTGTTGATGTTATCATCTTGATTCCAACTGTCACAAAAGTTAGTGGTTCTGCTTCCAATGAATTGGGAGCCATTATCACATACAATTTCAGAGGGAATGCCAAATCTAGTTATAATATTTCTTTTGATGAAGGATATGACTTCCTTTTCTCTGACTTGGGCGAAGGCTTCAGCTTCTATCCACTTAGAAAAATAGTCAATCATGGCAAGCATAAATACTTTTCCACCAGGTGCTTTAGGAAGCTTGCCCACTATATCCATTCCCCATCTCATGAATGGCCAAGAGGATGGTATAGGGTGTAGCAGTTCAGCTGGTTGATGAAGGATATTGCTGTGTCTTTGACAAGGATCACATTTCCTAGCATATTCTATAGCATCCCTTTTCATGGTTGGCCAGTAGTATCCTGTTCCAAGGATCCTTGAGAATAATGCCCTGCCCCCAGTGTGGTTTCCACAATCTCCTTCATGGAAGTCTCTCAACACTTCTTCAATTTCAGGATCCTCAATACATCTTAAGTATGGTCCTGCAAGGGATCGTTTATATAGCACATTGTTTAAGATTGTAAATTGAGATACCTTGATCCGGAAAGCTCTAGGATTTTCTCCCATTGGAATCTCTCTGTTTTGCAAGTATTTCATGATTGGTGAGACCCATGATCCTGAATAAGATTGAGCTTCTTCACTAGGGATTATTGCAGTATCCTCTTCTATTTCCATGGCCACTTGATTTTCAATAGCAGGAGCCAGGATATGGGTGATAGGGATACTTATGTCTCCTGGAATTTTTAAGGATGATCCTAAGTTGGCCAATGCATCAGCTTCCGTGTTATCCTCCCTTGGTACCTGTGTTAAGCTGAAAGAAACAAAAGAGAGTGCCAATTCTTTGACTATCTCTAAATATTTGGTTAGTTTTTCACCTTTAACAGCATAGGATCCATTAAAGTGATTGGTGATTAATAATGAGTCTACATATACTTTAAGATATTTTACCCCCATATCCTTAGCAATTTGCAAGCCAGCAATCAAGGCTTCATACTCAGCCTCATTGTTAGTTGCTTGGAACTCACAGGCTATGGAGTGGGGTATTATGTCCCCCTGTGGCGATTTTAGTAGGATCCCGAGCCCTGTGCCCTTGACATGTGAGGATCCGTCAGTGTGTAATATCCAAGGATCCTTGGTTTCATCCAGCTGCTGGACCTCCAATTCTGCTTCTTTTTGTAGATCACTACTGAAATCAGCCACAAAGTCGGCTAAGGCTTGTGATTTAATGGCTGTTCTTGGTTCATATCTTATATCATGGGCACTAAGCTTCACTGCCCACTTAGCCATTCTCCCTGACATCTCCGGTTTCCTGAGGACATTCTTAATTGGAAAATTAGTTTTAACAACAATAGTATGGGTTTCAAAATAATGCCTTAACTTAGTGGATGCCATGATTAACGCAAGAATAAGTTTTTCGAGGTGTGAGTACCTGGATTCGGCATCAAGTAAACTTTTACTTACATAGTAGATAGGATATTGTGTACCTTCGTGATCCTTGACAAGGACAGCACTTACAGCGGTTGAGGATACCGCCAGGTATAAGGATAACACATCTCCTTTTTCCGGTTTTGCTAATGCTGGTGCTGAGGACATATATTCTTTAAGGGCTTGTAAAGCGTTCTCATGCTTCTTAGTCCATTCGAACTTCTTATTCTTCCTTAGGATATCGTAGAATTCCTTGCATTTTTCTGAGGATTTCGATATGAACCTGTTCAAAGCTGCTATCCTGCCTGTCAGTCTTTGAACATCCTTGGCATTGGCAGGAGATTTGATATTTACTAATGCTTTGATTTGTTCCGGGCTTGCTTCAATGCCCCTCTGGGTTACCATGTATCCTAAGAACTTTCCTGCCTTAACACCAAAATGGCATTTTGAAGGATTAAGTTTCATGTTGTAACTATCAAGGATATCGAATGCTTCTTCCAAATCCCTTAGGTGATCCTCAGCTTTCTTTGACTTTACCACCATATCATCTATGTACACCTCCATAGTTTTTCCAATTTGATCTTTGAACATCATATTCACCAGCCTTTGATATGTTGCACCTGCATTTCTTAGTCCAAAAGGCATGGCAATATAACAATATAAACCGGTTGGGGTCATAAAGGCTGTATCCTCTTGGTCAGATGGTTCCATCTGAATTTGTTGGAATCCAGAGGATGCATCCATAAAGGTCAACAGTTCATGCCCCGCCGTTGCATCCACCATGGAGTCAATGTGGGGTAATGGGAAAGGATCCTTGGGACATGCCTTATTCAAATCAGTGAAGTCGACACATACCCTCCACTTTCCATTTTTCTTTTGTACAACAACCACATTGGCTAACCATTTTGGATACTTTACCTCTCTGATCATACCTGCTCGAAGTAGTCTCTCTACTTCTTCCTGGATAATGGCATTCCTTTCTGGTGCAAATTTCCTCCTTTTCTGATGGATTGGTTTTATAGACCTGTCAATGCCAAGTTTGTGAGTAATAATATCCTTAGATATACCTGTCATATCTTCATGTTTCCAAGCAAAGGTAGATTTTCTTCTTTTGAGGAAGGATATTAAGTCTTCTTTCATCTCGCCAAGGATCCCTGATCCGATATAGATTTTTGACTCAGGATCACTAGGATCCAAAAGGATTTCGTCCACATCCTGTTCCCTTGCCTCCAAGATGTTCCTCGGAGGATACTGTAATTGCTATTGCTCCCTTGGCTTCGAGGTTGGCTTCATAGATGAGGTATAACAATCCTTAGCCTCCTGCTGATCACTGTCGATCTTGATTATCCCCCATGGGCTAGGGAGCTTCACACATTGATGGTAGGTGGATGGGACTGCTTTCATATCGTGTATCCAAGGCCTGCCAAGGATAACGTTGCAACAAGATAAACAGTCAATAACACAAAATTTCTGATAATTATGTAATCCTTCCACGTAGATTGGGAGTTTGATGTCCCCCAGAGTTTTCTTTGTTTCTCCACTGAATCCTACAAGCACGGAGGATCTTGGTGTGATGTCTGATTCTGGGATACCCATTTTCTTCAGAACATCAAGCTGGATAATGTTCACTGAGCTTCCTCCATCGATAAGGATCCTGCGGACAAAATGGTTAGAGATAAAGAGAGTAATGACTAAACTATCATGATGAGGATCCTGAATGTTAATGCGATCATCCTCATCAAATGTTATCGTCTTTCCTTCTGAAACACTTGATGTTCTAATAGGCCTCTCTCCATTATCCATTTTTGATTCTTTTGCATGTCTTTTGGCCGCCGAGAAGGATGTACCACAGATGTCTGATCCTCCGGATATAAAGTTGATCACTTGTGCATTTGCCGGAGGGGCTGGAGCTTTTTCGGGGATCCTTTCAGGATCCTGGGTCCTTTGCTTTTTTCTCCCCAGCAATTCTTTTAGATACCCCTTGCTTAGCAGGTATCCAATTTCTTTTCTTAAGGCTATGCAATCTTCAGTTAGATGCCCGAAATCCTCGTGGTATGCACACCATTTTGACTTGTCTTTAGTCCCTAATGGTTTATCATTCTTCCTGGGCCACCTAGCTTTTTCACCTAGGTTCTGCATTGCAAGGATCAGTTCATGATTATCAACAGAAAAACAATATTCTGAGATTGGAGGATATTCTTCATCATCCTCTTCCTGGTCAATAGCATGCACATTCTTATTTTCATTTCTATGGTAGGATTTGAATTTGTTGCTCTTGAAGGAGGATCCTTGCTTATCTTGTTTTGAAGATCCTACTTGTCTCTCCTGGATCCTCTTGTCATCCTCTAGCCGGATGAACCTGAGTGCCCGAGTTCTTACTTCATCTAAGTTCCTGCATGGTGTCATAACAAGATCATCATAGAATAATGAATCCTTAAGCAGTCCCATTTTGAAGGCTTCAACAGCCGTAGCCATATCCAAGTTGGGAATGTCCAAGGATTCTTTACTAAATTTAGTTATATAATCCCTTAATGATTCATTATGATTTTGAGTTATCCTGTACAAATCACTAGTTAATTTTTCAAATTTTCTGCTACAAGAGAATTGGTTATTGAATATATTAACTAAATTAGCAAATGAAGTAATAGAGTAGGGGGGAAGACTTAGCAGCCACTTAAGAGCTGATCCAGTAAGAGTGGATCCAAATCCTTTACATAGGCATGCTTCCTTCAACTTTTCTGGGATAGGATTGATCTCCATCCTCTCCCTGTATTGTGCTATATGCTCCTCTGGATCCGTTGTGCCATCATACAGCTTCATGGTAGGGATATGGAACCTTTTGGGTACCTCTGCATCACAAATTGGTGGTGCAAAGCGAGATATCTTATGGCTCCCATCTGCAATTTCAGGTATAGGTCTAACTACTCCCGGAACACTCGAGATCATGTCCTTTAGTTTCTGTAATTCCCTGGCCATAGCATGATTGACACCTGTATCCTGCATTAATCCATGGTTAGTGGCAAGATAATTATTTAAAGTGTTACCTCCCATTGGGTTCAAATTAGGAATAGTGGTTGTGAATCCAAGTTGCTGGGATTCAGGGACAATGGAGGGACCAGTGGAGGCTATGGTCTGCATTGGAATGAAATCCCCTTGATGGACATCCGGATTTCCTGTTTGCAAACTTCTTAGGGATCCTGGCATTGGGAAGGATCCTGGTATCTGAGACGATCCTGGAACAAAGGAGGATCCTTGAACCTGGAGTGATCCTGGAACAAAGGAGGATCCTTGAACCTGGGATGACCCTGGGACAAAATAGGATCCTTGAAGTTGCTGTGTTCCCGGATAGGCTCCCGGATTCATGAAGGATCCCAAATGCTGGGGGTAGGATCCTGCCGGCTGGAAGTGTGAGCCTAATGCCTGAGTCATTGCTGTCGATCCGTGGTGCAATCCTCTTGATTCTCCCATGATTTGCACGTCTGGAATTCCTGATGGCTGAGAAGTAATTATTGGAGTATCAAAGCTCAAGGATTTGGGCATCAGTGGAGAATGATCCTCTGCCGTTTTCTTCTGTCTTTTGAGATCTCCAATTTCCCTGAGGATCCTTTCATTAGTTTCATCCTGCCGCTGCATACGATCCTTCATCTGCAAAATCAAAGTAAATACATCACTAGTACTGGGAATATAAGAATTCATAGCAGAAGGAGATGGGGATTTAGAAGTAGTAGGAGTTTGTCTCTTCTCAGCATTCTTCTGGGATCCTGCCGGTGGTGGAGGCAGAATGTTCTGGGACGAGGTGACTGCAGACATTGCCGTGGACATGTTTTTCAATGATGAAGCCATGTAATTCTTTGAAATGATTTCGAACAAAGAGGTTTTCTTATGAATGAAGCACCAATTGCCCCACGGTGGGCGCCAAACTGTTTTGGTCAAAAATCACACAAGGATAATGTAACCAAACTTTATGTAAACGGGGTATGATGCTTGGTTAATTGCGAAAGTAAAGGATCACTTCTGTGATAAAGATGCAAAGACACAATGATTTATACGAGGAAAAAGCCCTTGATCAATGTATGATCTCCGGCATAAAAAACCTCGGGTGATGGCAACTACCGATCACCAACTTCAATATAAGAAAAATATAGTTACAACTTTGGATGATAATGAGCTGAGTACAAGGATCACTATTGTTTCGAGTGTCTAAGTGTGTGAGAGTTGCGTTGTATGTCGTCCGTCCTCTTCCAAATGATGGAGAGTGGTATTTATACAAGTGTAGGTGACCTATTTTAGGTAAAAGGACTAATTATCAGCTCATTACCCCTTTAGAAATAAAAGACAATCTAGCCTAAATTGCCGCCCATAAATCAAGCCATGTTTCCATATCCTGTGCAACGTCTATCTCCGATTAAGCTCTTGCCATAATTGTGAAGACGCGTCCCTTGATCATGATGCTTAGAGCGTATCCTGCTAGATATTCCTGCAAAAATAACATTGCATTAAGCGAAGATGATCGTTAGTATGAGGGTCCTATAATGTCCCATGATCCTGAAGTCCTGCTGAGGATCACTATCTGCCAAAGAAACAAGGATCACTGGTTAGGATCACGTGTAAGGATCACCTATAATAAAAATCCAGCCCTAACAATTACCTTATTTGCTAATCTAGTTAACCTATTTAATAATCAGTTTTCTTGTAGTAGAAAATTTGAACGATTAACTAGTGATCTATATAGAATAACCCAGGGTCATAATGAATCATTAAGGGATTACTTTACCAAATTTAGTAAAGAATCCTTAGACATTCCCAACTTGGATATAGCCACGGATGTTGAAGCCTTTAAAATGGGATTACTTAGGGATTCATTGTTCTATGATGATCTTGATATGACTCCATGCAGGAACTTAGATGAGGTAAGAACCCGGGCACTCAGGTTTATCCGGCTAGAGGATGACAAGAGGATCAAGGAGAGATTAGCAGGATCCTCAAAGCAAGAGAAGCAAGGATCCTCGTTCAAGAACAACAAATTCAAATCCTATAACAAATCCGATAACCAGAACGTGCATGCTGTTGATCAGGAAGAGGATGATGAGGATTATCCTCCAATTTCTGAATATTGTTTTTCTGTTGATAACAATGAACTAATCCTTGCGATGCAGAATTTAGGTGATAAAGCCAGATGGCCTAGAAAAAATGACAGACCGGCTGCAACCAAAGATAAATCAAAGTGGTGTGCATACCATGAAGATTTTGGGCATCTAACAGAAGAATGCATTGCATTGAGAAAGGAAATTGATATTTGTTGAGCAAGGGGCATCTAAAAGAGTTATTGGGGAGAAAGAAGTCAAGGACTCAGGATCCTGAAAGGATCCCAGAGAAAGCTCCAGCCCCTCCAGCGGATGCACAAGTTATAAACTTTATTTCTGGAGGATCAGACATCTGTGGTACATCCTTCTCAGCAGCTAAAAGGCATGCAAAGGAAACTAAAATGGATAATGGAGAAAGACCTGTTCGAACATCAAGTGTCTCTGAAGGAAAAGTCATAACCTTTGATGAGGATGATCGTGTTGATATCCAGGATCCTCATCATGATGGTTTAGTTATTACTCTTTTCATTTCTAACCATTTTGTCCGCAGGATCCTTATTGACGGAGGAAGCTCAGTGAACATTATCCAGCTTGATGTTCTAAAGAAAATGGGTATCCCTGAATCGGATATCATACCAAGATCCTTCGTGCTCGTGGGATTTAGTGGCGAAA
Source organism: Helianthus annuus (assembly GCF_002127325.2). Taxonomy (NCBI): domain Eukaryota; kingdom Viridiplantae; phylum Streptophyta; class Magnoliopsida; order Asterales; family Asteraceae; genus Helianthus; species Helianthus annuus. The sequence goes on along the minus strand of NC_035436.2, from coordinate 92,290,192 downwards.
CTAAGAATACCCTGGGGGACATTAAACTCCCAATATACATAGAAGGCCTACATTCTTATCAAAAATTTTGTGTTATTGACTGTTTATCTTGTTGTAATGTTATCCTTGGCAGGCCATGGATACACGATATGAAGGCAGTCCCATCTACCTACCATCAATGTGTGAAGCTTCTTAGTCCTTGGGGAATAGTCAAGATTGACTGTGATCAGCAGGAGGCTAAGAACTGCTACACTTCATCGATGAAACCAGCCTCGAAGTCAAGGGAGCAATAGCAATCAAAGTATCCTCCAAGGGATGTCTTGGAGGCAAGAGAGCAGGATGTGGTAGAAATCCTCATGGATCCTGATGATCCTGAATCCAAGATCTATATCGGATCAGGGATCCTTGGCAAAATAAAAGAAGACCTCGTATCCTTCCTTAAAAGGAGGAAAACTACCTTTGCATGGAAGCATGAGGATATGACAGGTATATCTAAGGATATTATCACTCATAAACTTGGCATTGACAGGTCATTCAAACCAATCCACCAAAAAAGGAGGAAGTTTGCACCGGGAAGAAATGCCATTATCCAGGAAGAGGTAGAGAAATTGCTCCGGGCAGGTATGATTAGAGAGGTCAAGTATCCAAGATGGTTGGCCAATGTGGTTGTTGTTCAAAAGAAAAATGGAAAGTGGAGGGTATGTGTCGATTTCACAGCTTTAAATAAGGCATGTCCCAAGGATCCTTTCCCATTACCTCACATTGACTCCATGGTGGATGCAACGGCGGGTCATGAACTGTTGACTTTTATGGATGCTTCATCTGGATTTCAACAAATTCAGATGGAACCATCTGATAAAGAGGATACGGCTTTTATGACTCCAACCGGTTTATATTGTTATATTGCTATGCCGTTTGGATTAAGGAATGCAGGTGCAACATATCAAAGGCTGGTGAGTATGATGTTCAAGGATCAGATTGGACAAACTATGGAGGTTTACATAGATGATATGGTGGTAAAATCCATAAAAGCTGAGGATCACCTAAGGGACTTGGAGGAAGCATTCGATATCCTTGACAAATATAACATGAAACTTAATCCTTCAAAGTGTCACTTTGGTGTTAAAGCAGGTAAATTCTTAGGATATATGGTGACCAAGAGAGGCATTGAAGCTAGCCCGGAACAAATCAAAGCCTTAGTGAATATCAAGTCTCCTGCCAATGCTAAGGATGTCCAGAGGCTAACAGGCAGGATAGCAGCTTTGAACAGATTTATATCCAAATCCTCAGAAAAGTGCAAAGAATTATATCCTAAGGAAGAACAAGAAATTTGAGTAGAAGCATGAAAATGCCTTAAGAGCTCTCAAAGATTACCTATCCTCAGCCCCGGCCTTGATGAAACTAGAAAAAGGCGATGTGCTATCCTTATATCTTGCAGTATCCTTAAAAGCAGTAAGTGCAGTCCTTGTTAAGGATCATGAAGGTACACAACATCCTGTCTATTATGTAAGTAAGAGTCTACTTGATGCCGAATCCAGGTATTCACACCTTGAAAAGCTTATTCTTGCATTAATCATGGCATCTACTAAGTTGAGACATTATTTTGAAACTCATGTTATTGTTGTTAAAACTAATTTTCCAGTTAAGAATGTCCTCAGGAAACCAGAGATGTCAGGAAGGATGGCTAAGTGGGCAGTGAAGCTTAGTGCCTATGATATAAGATATGAGCCCAGGACAGCCATCAAATCCCAAGCATTGGCCGACTTTGTGGCTGATTTCAGTAGTGATTTACAAAAAGAAGCTGAGTTAGAAGTCCAGCAGCTAGAAGAGACCAAGGATCCTTGGATACTCTATACTGATGGATCCTCAAATATCAAAGGCACAGGGCTTGGAATACTACTAAAATCGCCACAGGGGGACATAATACCCCACTCTATAGCTTGTGAGTTCCAAACCACTAACAATGAGGCTGAATATGAAGCCTTGATTGCTGGTTTGCAAATTGCTAAGCATATGGGGATCAGGTATCTTGAGGTACATGTTGATTCGTTGTTAATCACTAATCACTTTAATGGATCCTATGCTGTTAAAGGTGAAAAACTAACTAAATATTTAGAGATAGTCAAAGAGTTGGCACTCTCTTTTGTTTCCTTTAGTTTGACACAGGTACCAAGGGAAGAAAATACAGAAGCTGATGCATTGGCTAACTTAGGATCATCCTTGAAGATCCCGGAGGATATAAGTATCCCTATTATCCATATCTTGGCTCCTACCATAGAGGATCATGTGGCCATGGAAATAGGAGAGAATTCTGCAATTATCCCTAGTGAGGATACTCAATCTTATTCAGGATCAGGATCATGGATCTCACCAATCATGAGATACCTACAACACGGAGAGATTCCTATGGGAGAAAACCCTAGGGCTTTCAAAATTAAGGTATCTCAGTTCACAATCTTAAATAATATGTTGTATAAGCGATCTCTTGTAGGACCATATTTAAGATGCATTGAGGATCCTGAAGTCCAAGAAGTTTTAAAAGACTTCCATGAAGGAGATTGTGGAAACCACACTGGGGGCAAGGCACTGTTCTCAAGGATCCTAAGGACAGGATACTACTGGCGAACTATGAAAAGGGATGCTGTGGAATATGCTAAGAAGTGTGATCCTTGTCAGAGACACAGCAATATCCTTCATCAGCCGGCTGAATTTCTACATCCTATATCCTCCTCTTGGCTATTTATGAGATGGGGCATGGATATAGTTTTTTGAGTAAAGGGTTACCCCGGTGATTCTATATATTCACAAAAATCAAAACAAGTAGTAAGGTAGAGTCCTTACTAGTTCAAACATGGGACATTCCCCCATGAAAGTAGAACAAGAAAAACAACTAACAATGAAACAAAATAAACACCCACTAGACTAAAAATCTAGACTGAAACGAGAAGCGGGACTCATCCATTTTCCATGACCAAATCAGCTCCGTGAACATCCCACTTTTCAAGTAGCTCCCGAACCCTCGCAGTATTCTTGAATCTAAGCCCCATCAGTTTATATCTGACACTTTCCAACACCACCTTACATAAAGTATCCGGCGGCCGGGCATGATTTCTGAACAACCGGTTAATCCTTTCCTGCCAAATAGTATAAGCCAGGGCCGCAACTAACAATTTGCAAACCAAATTTTTTGCTGACTTTGACCGCGAATGACTGCCAAGCCATTCGAGAATATCACACCACTTAGGTTCCAGACTTTCCATACCAGCTTTTGAACGAACCGCCTCCCAAACTTGCGTGGCGCACTTGCACTCGAAAAATAAATGCTCATGCGAGTCAACATCTTCATAGCACAATAAGCAGCACATCATGTTCATGTTGTTAGACCGTGTATGGTTCCATTGCAAGATTTTATCCTGAGTTAGCAACTTTCGTCTAACAATAAGCCACATCAGAAAAGCATGTCGAGGAATACATTGAGAGAACCAAATGAGATTAGCCCAATCCACCTCCTGATCCCTTGCTCGAAGGGAATCCCACACTCTAGAAGAAGAGTATTCGGCCACATTATCTCCATGTTTCCACATAAGACGATCTTGGGCATTTAAATTCCGTTGCATTTGGTCGAGCTGAATAAGAACTGGGAACATATCTCTCCGGGCATGGATATAGTTGGTAAGCTCCCTAAGGCACCTGGTGGAAAAGTGTTCATGTAGCCATGACTGATTACTTCTCCAAGTGGATAGAAGCTGAAGCTTTTGCCCAAGTCAGAGAAAAGGAAGTTATATCCTTCATTAAAAGAAATATTATAACTAGATTTGGTATTCGTTCTGAAATTATATGTGATAATGGTTCCCAATTTATTGGGGGCAGAACTACTAACTTTTGTGACAGCTGGGGGATTAAGATGATAACCTCAACACCAGTCTACCCACAAGCTAATGGTCAAGCAGAATCATCCAACAAGATCATCATCAACAATTTGAAGAAGAAGCTTGGATCCAAGAAAGGGAAATGGGCAGAAGAATTACCTTATGTGCTTTGGGCTGATAGGACAACCCCCAAGAATGCTACAGGCCAGACTCCATTCTCTTTAGTATTTGGGGCAGAGTCAGTGATCCCAACAGAAATGGTGGTTCCAACTGCTAGAACAAGTACCCGTGATCCTGAGGAAAATGACGAGAACTTGGCTTAAGACCTGGATACCATTGAAGAAATCAGGGATCTAGCTAGGAAAAGGATGGCCAGTTATCAACAAAGAATGGCTGGTGCTTACAACAAAAATGTCAGGATCAGGAAGTTTCAAATTGGAGATATGGTATTGAGGAAAGCATTCCAGAATACCACCAATCCTACTGATGGAAAGTTGGCACCGAAATGGGAAGGCCCTTATTTGATTGAAGCTGAAGCAGGAAAGGGGGCATATAGATTGCTGACCATGGAAGGTGATTTGTTACCAAGAGCTTGGAATGCTGTCCTCTTGAAGAAATATTTCATGTGAGCAGGATCCTCATGGCATAGATGATCCTTACATTAGGGGTATCCTTGAAGGATCCTTAAAGCATCAATGATCCTTACTCTGGTAATGTCCTAATCTTGAACTATTTCATTTCCTTATTTTCTCATATAAGGATAAGGATCATGTGTCCTTTATCCTTCTCTCACAAGATTTTGAGTTTTGAAAGTTCAAGAATCCTTAGCAAAGCGTTTATTATCTACAGAAGCAATCCAGTTCCTTGGGTTTAACCCCAGTTATTTGGGCTTGACCCCAGTTCCGCCTGTAGCGCATGATGATCCTGGTATAATTCAAGGCAGTGGGACCAGTACTCGCTTTAGGGGCTGATAATTCCATTGTACTGGCTATACCTAGGATCCTACGTATAATGGTAGACGTACCATACATCCGTTCCTAAGGTTTCTAACGTTTTCACGTTAGCTAAGGTTTTGGCATTATCATGTCACTAAGTTTGGATAGTCGCCAGTTAGGGCCATACTCCAGTTTACAAACGATCCTTGGGCTTGTCCCCAGTTATCCTTGGGCTTGTCCCCAGTTATCCTTGGGCTTGTCCCCAGTTATCCTTGGGTTTATCCCCAGTTGCTAACTCTTGTCTTATATTGGCTTAGTCCCAAGTTATGCTCTATTTCAGGTCCTTGAAGTTAAACAACTAGGGATCCTCGATCCTTACTCCTCTCTAAGGTTTATCTTATAGTTATCCTGATTATGGTTAGGATGCTAACTTGGATCCTCAGGTATGATCCTTAACTATTTTTAATTCTATTCATTGTTTATTCGAATAACCCTTATACTTTGACAACTGAACTTATGATCCTTAAAACATATACTACTTTTTGGGATTTTTCAACTATAGGATATTTGATCATGAATCATATCCTAAATGTTTTCAATCTGACTTATTCAGAATTGCTTATTTAATAAGTGTACACCAAAACAATTGAGAATTAAAGGCACCAAAAGGATAATAACTCAGGATAAACGACAAAAGATTAGGATTTTATTTATTAACAAAGAGACTAACCCTTCAAAGGTTGTCAAAATTACCTACCCCGAGCATCTACCAGCAATACGTGGCCCGTCCGCTGGGGTAGGTAAAGGGTGTCCATGATAATAGGTTCAAAGTAGTGCAGGAATATAAAGGCGGCAGGATCACAATGGCTTCTGTCACACCCCCAAAATTCACCACGCGGAACACCGCCGCTTGGGAGCATGACTGACCAGGATCAAGCCATCAATCATATTGAACATAGCATAACATAAATAAAGTAGTTCGTAAAACCTCATTCAATACAATTGATGTTTCAAAACAATCATAGTATCAGTAGCGGAAGCATAAGTAAATAACCCAAGTAAACCATAAGTTCAATTATTCGAAATGTTTAAACATAGCGTTCATAATCCACTGCCCACAACGTCCCGCTCCTCCAGTGCAAGCTCCATAAGTACCTAAGGTCCTGCAAGGCATGCAGCAGATAATCAACAAACTAGTTGAGCGAGTTCACAGTTAATAGTTTAATTTGGGTAATAATGCGTTTGTTCAATTAAGTTTCGTATCGTATCAGTTCCATCGCGGCCTCACAGGCATGTGTGCGAAGATTATGTTCGTTAGTTCGCGACCATAGTCTTTACCGACCAGGGTGTGTGCGAAGGCAATTTATCAGTTCGTTCGCGACCATAGTCTTTACCGACCAGGGTGGGTGCGAAGGCAGTTGAGTAGTTCGTAAGCATCAACAGTTTAATCGTTCGTTACAGTATCAAAGTATGCACAAGTAATCATCCAACCCATTCCCACCCTGGGAACCCATGCCTTGGCTGTGTGAACTCACCTTGGTTTGCTCGGTATGCTAGGTTATGCACTCACAAGTAATTTATTCACGTCCTATCGTATGCACGTATAACAAATCAGTTCATGTTCACAACGATACGCATGCAATTTAATGTTCACATAACAGTCAGTTTGCATATCGACACAACACGTATTATTTCACAGTAGAACATCAGCTATCATTCAATTCATGGTCATCTTTCGACACATTAGAGATCTTTCGACTAACAGGTATCATAGCTATCTTTCGAACAGAATGTTATGTTTCGAACTTAATGTTATCATTCGGTCATTGCTATCCTTCGGTCAACACTATGTTTCGAACATCTAGTATCTTTCGGTATCTTTCGGTTACTACCATGTTTCGAGTAACTGATATCTTTCGATGGATATCAGTTACGTTACAAGTTTCCAAGTTTTGCTGTGATTATCAATTAACACCAATATCACAAATCAGTTAACATCAACCAGATCAAACAAGCATAATTCCCATGTTTATCAAGAACCCTAATCTGAATAACAAGATTATTTAAACTATCCAACTTACACATAGGTGTCGATTACATGAACATGTCCGATTACCATATTCAGCCGATTATCAACCTGATTAACATACATATCCAATTCGTATACAAACAATCCGGCCGATTAATCAAACAAGTTTGACCGATTTGCTAACCAATCAACAACAACATCCTAGTAATCATGACTATTCAATCCAATTATATTTGCTAAACCTAGCTTATCCGATTCATGACAACATATAAACAACATATTGCAAGACCATTGATCAATCATGAAATCATACATCATAAACAACATCACACACTAACCGGAAATCGGGGTTGCGGAAATAAAATCCTTCGAACAGGGACTAAGTCTGCTTTGCCGTCGCACACACACAAAGGAACTAGGGTTTTTCTTAGAAAATAACCATCAGTTTACATGCACTCCCATATATACGTATCACAGTAATGGGCCAAGCCCATTGGAAAGACTGGGCCGAAACATATCGAAGGATATGTTTCGTGCTCGAAGGATATGTTTCGTGCTCGAAGGATATGTTTCGAGGTCTTCGAATCGAAGGTCATCCTTCGTGGTCCTTCGAATCCTTCGAACTGTATGACATGTTCCGATCTAGACTAAGTGTTTTAATAATAATCCTAACATTATTTTCTACCACAGCAAGTAATCACATATAGGCCAAATGACAATCGTTTCATTAAAACACAACACGTACAACTTCCAATTCACAATACAAACAACTAAACAGTCAAAGTCAACACGCATCAAGTGCGAAAGTGAAAATCAGAAACTCGAGTTGTCACAGCTTCATCCCCCAAACAGAGGATCCCTCCACCATTTGCAATCCTGCCTATTGTCTGAAGGATCCTAGATTCTTAATCCTAAAAACTATTGTTCGAAATACAAACCATTAAATTGTTCAACAAACAACCATCAAACTAAAAAAAAAATTGGGCTCCGGCTATGTCTAGAAGTTTCCATCATCGCCCAATCCTGCAGCCTAAACCTTCGCTGCATCACCACCTCCGGCTCCACTTGCTTCACCACCTTCACCCTTGCCTCCAGCCTCAATGGTAAGGATCTCTTCAGCCTCTTCTTCATCCTCCAGCTCAGCCAGCCTTGCCTTCCAGCCCTCCACATCCCAGGTGCTCTTGTCAAAAGCAGGATCCCGAGCTTCCAGGGCCATTTGCAGCTTGGTCTTGTACATTGCTATGGCGGCGGAGACCTTGGCATCCTCGGTGATCTCGTGCCTCTCGAAGTCAAAGTTGATCAACACCTTGGCCGTCTCGTTTCTGGAATTCTGGAGATCCTTCTGAATGTCACACCCCCAAAATCCCACACGCGGAGTACCACCGCTTGGAGACGTGACCAGGATCAAGCCACCAATCATATTGAACATGTAATTAAATAGTAAAAGTTATCCATCAATACGAAAGGTGTTTAACAAAACCCACATAGATAAGTATAGCGGAAGCATTAATGTAAAACCCAATCATAAGTATTAATGTCATAAGTGTTTAATAAGTAATCACGATCCATCTGCCCACAACGACCTGCTCCTCCTTGTGCAAGCTCCATTAGTACCTAAGGTCCTGCAAGGCATGCAGCAGAGAGTCAACAACTAGTTGAGCGAGTTCACAGAAAGTAAATGCGTAACAGTAAGTTCATGAGTATCAAGTGACTCTACTGGGCCAATATAGGTTTCTATTGGTGGGGGCTTGCCATGTTATTAATCCACTAGACTATGCGTAACCACATGTGTTCTTCACAACCGAGAACAGTAATACGTACAAGTTTACGCAGGATTTACGTAAGTATCCTTCACAACCGAGGATAGGGTACGTGGGGGGGGGGGTTTACGTAGGTTTTACGTAAGTGCCTGACACAACCGAGGCAGTAGTGAGCATCCGTTCACGCAGGCTTTACGTGAGTATCCTTCACAACCAAGGATAGTGAGTAACTTAGTTATACGTAGGTTTTACGTATGTGTCCTGCACAACCGAGGACGATGGTATGGTAGTCTAGTAACAGTGTCCGTATGAGTCTCTTCAACCTTATCCTTATCAATCCCATTCCCAACACCCCGGGAATCCCATGCCTTGGTAAGAGTGTGAACTCACCTTGGGTTGCTCGGCAGATACACAATAAAAAGGTTCTTGAACTAAAGAGGTCAACCACGTCCTATCAGGGTTACCATTCAAGTCAGGTTTTGACTTCAAGTAATGCACGTATGTATCTCATAGGTTTACACGTTACAAACACATATAGCTCATGGCAACAGTTTATAATCAAAGCAAATCCACTCAACTTGTGCAAATAATTATTAGCCCAAAAGTACCCCGGCCCAACATATAATCAGTCCAATTAGCAGATACGTAAACAAGTCCAGCTACCCGGCCCAGACAATTGGGCCCGTGACAGTACAAGGCCCAAATCCGTGTGCATGTGTAACTGGTCTCGAGTCGCAACCAGCGATCTCGAGTCGCAACGGGAGTGTCTCGAGTCGCAACGAGACTCGCAACCTCGGTTTCGGCTCGTCATGGTCCGGTTTCGAGTCGCAACGGGACTCGCAACCGTGGTCTCGGCTCGTGCTGCTGTGTCGGTGTGAGGTCCCGATTCGCAACGGGACTCGCAACCATGGTTTCGGGTTATGCTGCTTGTGGTCTCGAGTCGAGATTATGGGGTCTCGACTCGCAATCTATGTCGCAACTAGGTGTGAAACTGGTTTCCATAATTCATGCAACAATTATTCCGTGATTCTAGCAATCATCTTTAGCAGTTTCGGAAACAGATCAATCAACACAATATCCAACATACGGTTAACCTAATATCGATCAAACAAGAGTTTTTCACCAAAATTTCATATGAACCCTAGTAAACATCAAAGCATGAACAAGCATCTCAACAATTCATATGAACATGTATCATAACATTCAATCCGAACCATCTAGCACATCGACTGATTTTCAAGCATTACCAATTACCCCTTTGATTTATATCATACAATCCGATTTCTTGTGAACATTAACCCTACATGTGAGCGATTAACATTTATACAAATCCAATAACATAATCAATCATAATAACCATACAAATCAATTAAAATCATTCGGTATACAACATCAAGAACAAGCTGATGGACATGAGCAATTTCACATATGAATCATATCGTTAATCATGAATACAAACATAAACACACTAACCGATTAATGGCAGAAAAGGGTGATCCGACAAGGAAGGTCTTGTGCCGTCGGGTTCCAAGCAAACGAGAGAGAGAGGAGTCTAGGGTTTCTTGTGTGTGTTGTGTTTTGTGACAAATGAGAGAACTACCCCTAGATGGGTGTTTGTTTGCGTACAAAACAAGTGGGCCGAACCCACCTCGGGTGCCTATGGGTCCGCGTACAAGATGTGGCCCAAAATGGGCTTGTGCGACAGTGTTGTGCGGTTCGGTTGTGTAGTGTTGTGCGTTCGGGCCAATAACATACATACACACAATACTTAACACAAAGCGTGCAATCATTCATTCAATTAATCATACAAGTTCATAAGTCACATATCGTGCACATACATCACATCAAAGTAGGTTCGAAATACGAGTTGTCACATTATCCCCAACTAAAAAGAAATTTCGTCCCGAAATTTGGTATGCACTCACTGAGGAAGCTAGGTAAGTTCAATCCTTCACTGGTTTTCCTGGGGTGTCACATCCTCCCCCGTTGATCTGGAATTTCGTCCCGAAATTCTGAAGTAGTAGCTTCAGCCTCAGTAGTGGTTGCATTGGTTCCGAATAACTGGGGGTACTTTTCTGTCATCCTGTCTTCGCGTTCCCAGGTGTACTCTGGGCCACGTTTGGAGTTCCAACGTACTCGAACAAGAGGGATTCTCTTGTTTTTGAGGACCTTCACATCCCGGCCCGTGATTTTCAACAGGTTCCTCGACGAACTGCAACCGCTCGTCGATAGTGAGTTCTTTGAAAGGAATGATAAGGGTCTCATCTGATAGGCACTTCTTCAGATTCGACACGTGAAAGACGTTGTGAACTGCACCGAGTTCAGCTGGTAGGTTTAGCTTGTATGCTACTTTGCCAATCTTTTCTATGATTTCGAATGGTCCGACGTACCGCGGATTCAGTTTGCCCCGTTTGCCAAAACGAACCACACCCTTCCAGGGTGAGACTTTAAGTAAAACCCGGTCCCCGACCTGAAATTCCAAAGGCTTTCTACGCTTGTCCGCGTAGGCTTTCTGATGGTCGCGTGCTGCCGCCATGCGTTGTCTTATTTGTGCAATCTTTTCGGTGGCATCCACTACAATATCTGGACCCGTAATCTGACTATCTCCCACCTCTGCCCAACAGAGAGGTGACCGGCATTTACGTCCGTACAATGCCTCGAATGGAGCGGCTTGTATGCTGGTGTGATAACTGTTATTGTATGAGAACTCCACCAAAGGGAGGTGCTTTTCCCAGTCGTTGCCGAAATCGATAACGCATGCCCTAAGCATGTCTTCAAGTGTTTGAATCGTTCGCTCAGACTGCCCATCCGTCTGAGGATGATATGCTGTGCTCATGTCTAATCGTGAGCCGAAAGATTTGTGCATCGCTTGCCATAGCTCTGACGTGAATCGTGCATCCCGATCCGAAATGATGGAAGTGGGCACTACGTGCCTCGAAACAACTTCTTTAAGGTAGATGTCTGCGAGAGTGGAGAACTTATCCGTTTCCTTTATAGCTAGGAAGTGTGCCGACTTGGTGAGTCGATCCACGATCACCCATATAGTATCATTCCCCCGCTGGGATCTAGGTAGGCCTGTAACGAAATCCATGGAAATTTATTCCCATTTCCATTTAGGTATCGTAGGTTGCTGAAGTAGGCCCGCTGGTTTCTGGTATTCAACCTTGACTCTTGCACAGGTCAAGCACTTTCCAACGTATGTAGCGATGTGGGCCTTCATGCTAGGCCACCAATAAGTAGTCCTGATATCGTGGTACATTTTATCCGACCCTGGGTGTACCGAGTAGCGAGACTTGTGTGCTTCGTCCATCACAAGTTCGCGTAGACCTCCATAAAGTGGGACCCAAATACGCCCCGTTACATAGTAGGCACCGTCTGCCTTCTGTTCCATTCATTGTCGTGAGCCGCAGCTTTGACATTTTCAGGCTTCAATGCTTCTACCTGAGCATTTCGTATCTGTGCTGGAAGGCTAGACTGAATCGTAAGTTGTAGCGCTCGCACGCGCCGTGGTAAAGTGTCCTTCCGACTGAGGGCATCAGCCACAACATTGGCTTTGCCTGGATGGTACTTGATGGCGCATTCGTAATCGTTCAGTAGCTCGACCCATCGCCGTTGACGCATGTTCAAATCCTTCTGCTTAAGAATATGCTCGAGACTCCTGTGATCGGTGTAAATCGTGCACCTGGTACCGTACAGGTAGTGTCGCCATATCTTAAGCGCGAAAACAACAGCTCCCAGCTCTAAATCGTGCGTCGTGTAGTTCCGTTCGTGAACCTTAAGTTGACGTGAAGCGTAAGCAATAACCTTATCCCGCTGCATCAATACACATCCCAAACCCTGGATGGATGCATCACAGTATACTACAAAATCGTCCGTGCCCTCTGGCAATTAGAGAATAGGTGCACTGCAAAGTCTATCTTTTAAGTGCTGAAAAGCAGTTTCCTGCGTGTTGCCCCAACGGTAGGTGACACCCTTCTGTGTCAGTAGCGTAAGCGGCTGAGCAATCTTTGAAAAGTCTTTAATAAACCGTCCGTAGTAACCCGCCAAACCCAAGAATTGGCGTATTTCCGTTGGAGTACGTGGTGCAGGCCAGTTTCTGATCGAGTCTACCTTGGATGGATCGACATGAATCCCATCCTTGTTCACTACATGGCCTAGAAAGTGGACTTCACGAAGCCAGAAGTCGCATTTCGGAAACTTAGCGTATAGCTGTTCCTTCCGTAGGAGTTCCAAAATAAGACGTAGATGCTGCTCGTGCTCCTCCTGACTCTTGGAGTAAATCAGAATGTCGTCGATGAATACTATGACGAACTTGTCAAGATAGGGTTTGCACACCCTGTTCATAAGATCCATAAATACGGCAGGCGCGTTCGTTAACCCGAACGGCATGACAAGAAACTCGTAGTGACCGTAACGAGTTCTGAATGCAGTTTTGGAGACGTCCTTCTCCCGGACTCTCAGCTGATGATAACCAGACCTCAAGTCTATCTTCGAATAGTAGCACGACCCTTGCAACTGGTCGAATAAGTCATCTATGCGTGGAAGAGGATAACGGTTCTTCACCGTCACCTTGTTGAGTTCCCTGTAGTCTATACACATCCTGAAGGTACCGTCTTTCTTTTTCACAAATAGTACTGGAGCTCCCCAAGGCGAAGAGCTTGGACGAATGAAACCCTTTTCCAAGAGCTCTTGTAGCTGCTTTGACAGTTCTTCCAATTCTGATGGAGCTAGACGGTATGATGCGCGAGCTATGGGTGCTGCTCCTGGAGCGAGCTCGATTTGAAATTCGACCTGACGATGAGGCGGTAAGCCAGGTAAGTCTTCAGGAAACACCTGAGGGTAGTCGCGTACAACTGGAATATCCTCCAATTTCTTTTCCTTTGCTGATGCGTCTGTAACGAGTGCCAGAATGGCAGTGTGCCCCTTTCGTAAACATTTCTGCGCCTTTAAGAAGGAGATGATGCCAACCACAGCACCACTCTTGTCGCCTTGAACTTCGAGAGGTTCTTGACCAGAACGGGGAATACGAATGATCTTCTCGCTGCATACGATTTCTGCCTGATGTTGGGACAACCAGTCCATCCCAACGACGACGTCGAAACTACCCAAGACTATGGGAATAAGGTCGATGGAGAAAGCCTGACCGGCTAAGACAATACTACAACCCTTGACTATCTGCGTGGCTTCTAAACTCTTACCGTTAGCTAGTTCTACGATGTGTTTGTTGTTTAGGGGTGTTGATGTACGTTTTAACAATTTACTGGCTTTCACAGAAATATAACTTGTATCCGCACCCGAATCAAATAAAACAGTAACATAAATATCGTCGAGGAGAAACTTACCCATAACCACATTGGGATCGTTCATTGCGTCTCCTCGTCCTAACATGAAAGCTCGACCCCTTGCCTCGTTGCCATTGTTGTTTCCCCCGTTGTTGTTGCCATTGCCCTGATTGTTGTTATTGTTGTTGTTGTTCTGGTTCCTGTTTAACTGAGGGCAGTGCCTTTTGAAGTGACCTTCTGCCCCACACTGAAAACATACTTTGTTGCCCTGCTGCTGATTCTGCTGTGCTGGTGGCTGCTGCTGGTTCTGGTTCGCAGGACGTGGGCTTCTACAATCCTTAGCCTCATGACCCATCTTGAGGCATCTTTGACAATGACCCTTGTTACACTGGCCACCGTGGTGTCTACCGCAGTTGTTGCACTTTGGAAGGTTCCCTCGATATCCGCCCTGCCTATGATTACCTGAAGAATGCTGGCTGGGACTCTGATGACTGTCAGTCTTTCGCTGCTGGGTCTGAGACTGAACTGAAGCTGATCCCCTGCTGGAATCCCCATCCCATTTTCTCTTGCTGTCACTGGGAGTAGTAGGAGTAGCTGAAGTAGTAGCGGTAGCAGTCGCGCTGATACGTTTAGGCAGTTTGTTCTGATCCACTGCCTGATCTGTGATGCGGTGAGCGAGGCGTTGAATATCCTGGATGTTATCAAGGTTAGCCGAAGTAACATGGCTCTGGATCTCGGGCGCCAACCCCTTGAGATACAACTCAATGCGTTTAATTGGAGGGTCCACCATAGTTGGACACAGCACGGCCAGTTCGTTTGACCTTTTGGTGTAAGCTTCAATCTCCGATCCAGTCATCTTCAGATGGTAAAACTCATCCTCCAGCTTATGGATGTCTTCCCGAGTACAATACTCCCTCTTGATCAGTTCCTTGAAATCATTCCAGGGTGTGGCGTTAGCAGCTGCCAACCCTAAGATCTGAACTTGGGCGTTCCACCAAGTTAGTGCTATTCCTTCCAGCGTGCCAGTGGCGTATTTCACCCTGCGAGCCTCAGGGCATTCACACATCTCGAACACAGACTCGAGCTTTTCAAACCAGTGGAGGAGTCCAACTGCCCCCTCTGTGCCGCTGAAAGTACTTGGATGACATTCCATGAAGTTCTTGAAAGTGCAGACAGGTTGCTGCGCTGGTTGACCTGCTTGAGCAGCTGCAAGTGCCGCAGCAACTTGAGCTTGAACGAGAGCCTCTAGCTGGGCTTGAGTCATGTTAATCCGTCCAGACATGATCTTCATAGTAAAAGTAACGTAAGTGAGAGTGGTTCGCGAGTAGGGCGATGACAGAAAAGTGTAAGCACGTAGGTATTCTCATGTAATAGAGTCATGTGTATCTAAGCGTAATGCGAGCAAAGTTCTAAGCAGTTCTAGCATACAGGTAATAAACATAAACCATATTACCTAGGATGTCGAGTCTTGCACGTGGAGCGAAGCGTCGTTGTGGATCGTTGAGAGCACTGTTCTGGTTATAGTCTGGTTTTAATAAAAACGTTTTCCCATATTAAAACCAAGTTCTCTATAACCAATGGCTCTGATACCAATCTGTCACACCCCCAAAATCCCACACGCGGAGTACCACCGCTTGGAGGCGTGACGTGACCAAGATCAAGCCACCAATCATATTGAACATGTAATTAAATAGTAAAAGTTATCCATCAATACGAAAGGTGTTTAACAAAACCCACATAGATAAGTATAGCGGAAGCATTAATGTAAAACCCAATCATAAGTATTAATGTCATAAGTGTTTAATAAGTAATCACGATCCATCTGCCCACAACGACCTGCTCCTCCTTGTGCAAGCTCCATTAGTACCTAAGGTCCTGCAAGGCATGCAGCAGAGAGTCAACAACTAGTTGAGCGAGTTCACAGAAAGTAAATGCGTAACAGTAAGTTCATGAGTATCAAGTGACTCTACTGGGCCAATATAGTTTTCTATTGGTGGGGGCTTCCCATGTTATTAATCCACTAGACTATGCGTAACCACATGTGTTCTTCACAACCGAGAACAGTAATACGTACAAGTTTACGCAGGATTTACGTAAGTATCCTTCACAACCGAGGATAGGGTACGTGGGGGGGGGGTTTACGTAGGTTTTACGTAAGTGCCTGACACAACCGAGGCAGTAGTGAGCATCCGTTCACGCAGGCTTTACGTGAGTATCCTTCACAACCGAGGATAGTGAGTAACTTATTTATACGTAGGTTTTACGTATGTGTCCTGCACAACCGAGGACGATGGTATGGTAGTCTAGTAACAGTGTCCGTATGAGTCTCTTCAACCTTATCCTTATCAATCCCATTCCCAACACCCCGGGAATCCCATGCCTTGGTAAGAGTGTGAACTCACCTTGGGTTGCTCGGCAGATACACAATAAAAAGGTTCTTGAACTAAAGAGGTCAACCACGTCCTATCAGGGTTACCATTCAAGTCAGGTTTTGACTTCAAGTAATGCACGTATGTATCTCATAGGTTAACACGTTATAAACACATATAGCTCATGGCAACAGTTTATAATCAAAGCAAATCCACTCAACTTGTGCAAATAATTATTAGCCCAAAAGTACCCCGGCCCAACATATAATCAGTCCAATTAGCAGATACGTAAACAAGTCCAGCTACCCGGCCCAGACAATTGGGCCCGTGACAGTACAAGGCCCAAATCCGTGTGCATGTGTAACTGGTCTCGAGTCGCAACCAGCGATCTCGAGTCGCAACGGGAGTGTCTCGAGTCGCAACGAGACTCGCAACGTCGGTTTCGGCTCGTCATGGTCCGGTGAGTCGCAACGGGACTCGCAACCGTGGTCTCGGCTCGTGCTGCTGTGTCGGTGTGAGGTCCCGAGTCGCAACGGGACTCGCAACCATGGTTTCGGGTTATGCTGCTTGTGGTCTCGAGTAGAGATTATGGGGTCTCGACTCGCAATCTATGACGCAACTAGGTGTGAAACTGGTTTCCATAATTCATGCAACAATTATTCCGTGATTCTAGCAATCATCTTTAGCAGTTTCGGAAACAGATCAATCAACACAATATCCAACATACGGTTAACCTAATATCGATCAAACAAGAGTTTTTCACCAAAATTTCATATGAACCCTAGTAAACATCAAAGCATGAACAAGCATCTCAACAATTCATATGAACATGTATCATAACATTCAATCCGAACCATCTAGCACATCGACTGATTTTCAAGCATTACCAATTACCCCTTTGATTTATATCATACAATCTGATTTCTTGTGAACATTAACCCTACATGTGAGCCGATTAACATTTATACAAATCCAATAACATAATCAATCATAATAACCATACAAATCAATTAAAATCATTCGGTATACAACATCAAGAACAAGCCGATGGACATGAGCAATTTCACATATGAATCATATCGTTAATCATGAATACAAACATAAACACACTAACCGATTAATGGCAGAAAAGGGTGATCCGACAAGGAAGGTCTTGTGCCGTCGGGTTCCAAGCAAACGAGAGAGAGAGAGGAGTCTAGGGTTTCTTGTGTGTGTTGTGTTTTGTGACAAATGAGAGAACTACCCCTAGATGGGTGTTTGTTTGCGTACAAAACAAGTGGGCCGAACCCACCTCGGGTGCCTATGGGTCCGCGTATAAGGTGTGGCCCAAAATGGGCTTGTGCGACAGTGTTGTGCGGTTCGGGTTGTGTAGTGTTGTGCGTTCGGGCCAATAACATACATACACACAATACTTAACACAAAGCATGCAATCATTCATTCAATTAATCATACAAGTTCATAAGTCACATATCGTGCACATACATCACATCAAAGTAGGTTCAAAATACGAGTTGTCACATTATCCCCAACTAAAAAGAAATTTCGTCCCGAAATTTGTATGCACTCACTGAGGAAGCTAGGTAAGTTCAATCGTTCACTGGTTTTCCTGGGGTGTCACACTGAAGACCAGCAATCTTGAGGTCCTTTAGCACTGCAACCTGTTGAAGATCAGCAATCTTGCTATCCTGATCCTCAACATGGCCAACATAGGTCTCAATCTCAGCAAATTTCTGCAAAGAAGACAAAGGATAAGGTCGGAACAAGTGATCCTCATATCAGCAGGATATAAGAGCAGGGACTGTGATCCTTACCTCACTGAAGTAGTCAAGGAATTGTTGGCGGATCATGGGGAGACCTTGCAGATCCTCAGCTTCAGAGGCCTTTCTCTTCTTGCCTCCCTTTCCTCTGAGGGGTGCCTTGGGGACCGAAGCTGTCAGGCTGGTAGGAGCCTTTCTCTTGGAGGATCTGGCGGTGGTGAGATTGGTGACACTGAACTTTGAAGCAGACTTGGTGGATTTTCCAGCACCTACACAACCAAAACAAGATAAGTATCCTAATTTCACTTATATTTCATTATTTATTTAAATTTTTAAACAAAGATACTTACTTGACATCGTGACAGAACCTGAGGATACTTCCTGAGAATCTTGGGTGGTTATTTTGAAAGATCTTGTTTCAGGATCAAGCCTCTTGAATGCGGCGAGTCTCTCTTTAGCAGCAGGAGTCAGTCTAAGATGTGAAACGGAGATAGCTGCACAATAAGAAAGCAAAAGAATGTCAGTGATCCTTGTATCAAAGGATAAGTTCTCTGGTGATCCTTCTCAGGATCCTCCATCCTACCATGGGTAGCCCACTCCTTGGGTAGATCCTTCCCATCAGGGATAGAATCTCTCTTGACAAAAAAGAAACGTCGCTTCCAGTTGGTATCGTTTTTGGTAGCTTTGAAGATCGGGTGTTCCTCACCAGGTTTACATTTGAACAGATAACGATGGGAACCAAAGGTAGTGAGCTCATACAATTCTCCCAGTTCTGCGATGCCTAAGTCTATCCCCTCCTGCTCGATGATCCTTTCAAGGGTGTACAAAACCCTCCAGATCATCGGCATGGCTTGGATATAAGATATGCCGGTTAGGGAAAAGAAAGATTGGGCGAAAGCTGGAAAGGGATATGTGTAGCCTATGGTGAACGGGGTAACAGGAAACGCAACCCAGTTATCAGAAATATGATCACTGAGGGCGTTGGGGTCAAACGATTTAAACACAGTGTTTGCCGGGAAGCAGTAGCGGATCCTATCAATTTGCGGATCAGAGAAACAACATCGTTCTTTTATGGAATCTTCGATGATTCCCTGGCTCTTTAGTGGGCTGTTCTTCGTGTGATCCTTAGATGGGGAATTCCGGAGCAACATTTTGAACGGAATAATGAAAAGAGAAGGAAAACAGAGCAAAAGAAGGAAGAAGATGAATACCTGTTTATCTTCGGAATGCAGTTATAAAGGGAGTAACTCTGGATTTTAAATGCAACGATCCTATCTATATCTCCTATTTATAATCATGATTCTGCAGGGGTGTCACTTCTGTGACGTCATAGTTGCAACGGATAGTTCTACATCAACGGCTATATATCCGTTAAGTTAGTTACGGATAAGATCAAGAAAACATAACTCGTTCATTTTACATATTACTCATTATATTTTGGGGGCAATTGTTAGGGGAGGATTTTCTAACAATTAGTGATCCTTACTTGTTATCCTAATAGTGATCCTTACTTCTGTGACAGATAGTGATCCTCAGAAGACCTTCAGGATCAGGATCATGGATCACCCTAAGGATCCTCATACTAACGATTGTTTGTTCATGTTTTGTATTGTTTTGCAGGAGTAATAGGCTTGACTTGGTCTTGGCAACGTTACTATGAAATATTCCACGGGTATTTCGCACACGTTTGAATGGAAATGGACGTTGTGGAGAACGTGGGAGCATGGCACAAAAATCGGATAGTTTGTTAGCTTAGTTAGCTTTTATTTTTAAAGGGGTGACGAGCTATTTTTAGAACACTTAGCCATTTTCAGCTACATACACTCTCGTACTACTTCACTCTCGAAGCTTTCAGCAAACACTTAACAGTTTTCACACACTTTCACACAATTAACTATATTGATCCTTGTACCTAGCTCGTCACTATCCGAAGTTGTAAACATTTATTGATTTATTTGAGCTTGGTGATCGGTAGTTTCCATCACCCGAGGTTTTTTATGCCGGAGATCATTCATTGATCAAGGGCTTTTTCCTCGTACATATCCGAAGTTGTAAACATTTATTGATTTATTAGAGCGTTGATAGATGTTCATGCGAGTATAGAACTAAAAAAGACTATCACGATGGCTATCCCATCTTTAAATGGGAAAGGTTTTTCAAAGTCAGAGATTAAAGTGGAATATGACTGGGTTCCCTTGAGATGTTCTTCTTGCTGTGTGTTTGGGCATGATGATGCCTCATGTCCAAAGAGTGCAAAAGCGGGTGCAGAACCAGCTGTAAAAGGTCAGGAGGTTTTTCAGGATGCTAAAAAAGTTAGGAAAGGAAATAATCCGGGTGTGGATATTAATAATCAGAAGCAGAAGTTTGTTTATAGACCGGTAGTAAAACAGAAAACCAAATCAGATGGCAAGGTGCAACCCGAAAATAAAGTCTCCACTTCCAACCCGTTCCATGTGTTGGGTGAAGAATCTGATGATGTCAATTTGGGGGTAGGAGATCCACAACAAAATAGACTAGCGGAAAAGAGTCAGACGGCTAAACCCATTCGTGAAAAGTCTAAAAATACCAATGCGGAGGAAGTAATTTGGATGAAGTGGGTATAGATGATCTTTTGGCTGATATTCCAAACTACATGGAGAAGAAACAGGTGAACCAAGGGGCTGAGGGTGCAAGCACACCCGGAGATGGTGGTATCCATGGGTAGCATAGCTTCTTGGAATATTAGGGGGTTGAACCGCCCCCTTAAACAGAAGGAGGTTCGTCAGGTGATAGTAGATAATCATTTGCATGTTTGTGCGATTATGGAGACGCATGTGGACTCTTCTAAGGTTTATGAGGTCTGTAATAAGGTGTGTCGATCTTGGAGTTGGGCTTCCAACACGGCTCTTTGTAGCAAGGGTACTAGAATATTGGTAGGTTGGGATGCTAACGTTGTGGATGTGATGATTCTTTCTCAAACAGATCAAGTGGTCCATACTCAGGTGATGTTTAAGCTGGATCAAAAATCTATATTTGTTTCTTTTGTATACGCGGATAATTATTACAAGAAAAGAAGGGATTTGTGGCAAAATTTAGTTGTTCACCGGTCGTTCATGAGAGATTAACCTTGGGTTATGATGGGAGATTTTAATTCACACCTTTCTTATGAGGATAGAAGTGTAGGGTCTTCTACGTTTCATATCGGGAATAGAGAATTCAAGGAGTGTGTCAATGAGATAGAGATGTTTGATATTAATAGTTCGGGTCTTCACTATACATGGTCGAATAAGCATCAGGATAGTGGGATTATCTTAAAGAAACTTGATCGTATCATGTGTAACATTCATTGTTTAGATGTATTCCCAAATGCAGCTGCGTATTTTCACCCTTATAGGGTTTCGGATCATGCCCCGTGTATCTTAAAGTTGCCGGATGTTTCGAGAGAAAAGCCAAAGCCTTTCAAGTTAGTTAATTTAGTGGCTGATAAACATGGTTTTTTGGAGGAGGTGCAGCGTATTTGGTGTACAAGTATTGATGGGCATCATATGTTTCAGGTTGTTCGGAAGTTGAAGTTGCTTAAAGCTCCACTTCGAAAAATTCTCTATCAACAAGGCAATTTGTCACACCCCCAAAATCCCCGTGCGGAGTATCACCGCTTGGGAGCGTGACTGACCAGGATCAAGCCACCAATCATATAGAACAATATATATATAGTAAAAGTAATTGCCATTAAACCAAACCAAATCCATATGAAAGGTGATCCAAAATCATAAGTAAGTTATCATTGTTTAGCGGAAGCGTATAATCAAAACCCAACATAATTAAGTACGAAACGTCATAAGTGTTTAATAAGATAATCACGATCCAAGCCCACAACGACCAGCTCCTCCATGTGCAAGCTGCATGTACCTAACGACCTGCAAGGCATGTAACAGAGGATCAACAACTAGTTGAGCGAGTTCACAGAAAGTAAATGCGTAATAGTAAGTTCGTATGTAACAGGTGGCTCTACTAGGCCGTTAGTACGTTCTATTGGTGGGGGCTTCCCATGTTGTATAACCACTAGACTATTCGTAACCATAAGTATCCTTCACAACCGAGGATAGTAGTAAGTATAAATACACGTAGGTTTTACGTGAGTATCCTTCACAACCGAGGATAGTGAAAAGTATAAGTCTACGTAGATTGTAAGTATGTGTCCTGCACAACCGAGGACAGTGAATAGCATAAGTATGTGTCCTGCACAACCGAGGACAGTAAGAAACATAAGTATGTGTCCTGCACAACCGAGGACAGTAAGAAGCATAAGTATGTGTCCTGCACAACCAAGGACAGTAAGAAGCATATGCATATGTGGGCTTTACGCCTGTGTCCTGCACAACCGAGGACAGTAAGTAGTATAAGCATACGTAGGTTTACGTATGTGTCCTGCACAACCGAGGACGCTGGTATGGTAGTCTAGTATTAGTGTCAGTACGAATCTATTCAACCTTATTCCTTCAATCCCATTCCCAAGCCCTTGGGAATCCCATGCCTTAGTAAGGGTGTGAACTCACCTTGGTTTGCTCGGTATGCTAGGTTATGCACTCACAAGTAATCAATCAAAGCCTAGAGTATGCACGTGTTCACAGTCAGTTCATGTTTGTATGGTTTCGCAAGCAAAGTTCATCACATAGCGTGTGTAACAGTTAACATCAGGCATTGCAACCAGTTAATCATCTTCATACATTTCATGCTTGATAGGAAGAACAGGCAGCTAACAGGATTCGCATAATAGAAATGTTATATGTCTAGCTGTGATAATCATCCTTGCAATCATAACGGAATTAACGTGTTTAACTGGATTACACTCTAGCATAGTTTACTAACTAAGAGAGTTAATAAGGCTAATGTTTAACCAATAATCAGATCATGCGTATAACAAACAATCGGGCTATTTCATTGTACCATCAAACATTCAGGCAAAGCTTCCTAGTTAACACTCAGACAATCACTATCCTTATGAAATTCGGATCACAACCATACACCAAAATCGTACCACCTTGCTTGAACCAGAAAGTCTATGCTACATATATAAAAGTCGGACAGGAGGGGGGTAGCCCCCTCTTCAAACTCGGACCATCTTGAGCCCAAACAAAGTCGGACCCCCTTTCAAGTGTTTTAAAGATCGGACAAGGGATTTGGGGGGTTGAAACTCGGACCAAGGAGGGTGGGGGTCACAAGGTCGGACTTCATCACCAAGACAAAAAAGGTCGGACACTTGTTCACTAGGTTTCAAAACTCGGACAGTGTATAGGGGTTAAAACTCGGACTAAAGGGGCTAGGCCACAAAGTCGGACTACCTGTGATGTTAACAAAAACTCGGACCCCCCTATAATCATACATAAACGTCGGACCCTTGAGGTAAAGAACTCGGACGCCTTTGACTTGTTTAAGGGTCGGACAAAATGTCATGAGTGAAAACTCGGACCGAAATCCCTAATAAAGGTCGGACTTATATGCTTTCATTACAAAAACTCAGACAAACATTTAAACCAATCTTCGGACCTCAAATCATTCTAAAACTCAGACATCAACCATGCGTGAATTTCATGAGACATTGCACAGAATCAATAGGATCAAATCAGTTACGTTTCTTGTTTTCATACGAATAGAAACCCTAATTATATATTTTCTCAATGCAGAATCAACACAACAATCATTATTTCTTCATATCATGCATCAATATCATCAAGAAATCGATTATACGAATAGTCCATCATCATAATCACAATAATCATAATCAAATTAAAGCACAGAACCATCAAATCAAAGCTAGGGTTTGCAAGCATTCTAGAGATCAAGAATTTATACAATCAACAATCAATAGACAATAATCATTTACCTTGTGTTGATTCTAGAGAAATGTGGAAATCGAAAGTGATGAATGTCTTGTGCCAATGATGGTGGTGATGATGATTGCTAGGGGATTAGAGGATTGCAAGTACGTGTTTTGTTTTGTGTGCAAATGATTAGTGAATAAGGGATTAGGGTTAACAATGATTAGAGTTTCACTAATTGCTCTATGCATCCCTAAGTATCATATTTTACACATGTACACCATCTCATAACAATTTCATAGTTTCACCACCAAGTTTACATATTTGACAAGTTTATCACAATTAACACATAACCATGCACAATCACACAATACACATCATTGTATTAAAACGTTACAGTTCCATAGCCAATTATTTGTGCAATCAATCACTAAATAATGCAAGAACGTGCAATAAATGCGAAATAGAAATCTTGGAAATTCAAGTTGTCACACAATTTGCATCAGAATGTGATTAATTTGCGGAAGCAGTTAGATGATTGCCAGTTTGGCATGGATGGGGACCCTCTAAATGGAGAACTAATTAGTCAACATGGCTGATTACTCCAGCAATATAAATATGCGGTGCGAGATGAAGGATTGTTTTTGAAACAAAAATCCAAGGTTGATTGGCTTGAGGTTGGGGATTCGAATTCTAGATATTTTCATAATGTTGTTAAAACAAAGAATCATTGAAGCCGAATTTTTTCTATTCGAGACGGGAATGGCACGTTGCATGAGGGGGGATCGGTTTCGCAGGTCATGGTTGACCATTACACTAATTTCTTTGGCACTGTGGGTAATATTTCTTTGCATCCGACTCGTGATTTATTTCGGAATGTATTATCTTCTGATAAAGCTAGTAGTATGGTGCGTGTGGTGACGGAGGAAGAAATAAAGCGAGCTATGTTCTCAATTGCTGGTAACAAAGCGCCTGGCCCTGACGGATATACTTCAGTTTTCTTTAAGAAAACCTGGGATATTACTGGCAAGGATGTTTGTATGGAGGTGAAAGATTTTTTCTCTAATGGCAAACTTCTGAGGGAGTTGAATCATACCATTATTTCGCTGATCCCAAAGGTGAGCACTCCTGCTTCGATTTCGGACTATAGACCTATTTCATGTTGTAATACATTGTATAAATGTATTAGTAAAATAGTCACGAATCAGATTAAAGAGGGTTTGGCAGACATTGTGAGCATTAACCAATCGGCATTTGTACCAGGGAGAAGGATTTTGATAATATCCTCCTAACCCATGAATTAATGCATAATTATCATAGAAATCATGGGCCACCGAGGTGTGCGTTTAAGGTGGATATTCAGAAGGCTTATGATACGGTAGATTGGAATTTCTTAAAGCAGATTCTTATGGGGTTTGGCTTTCATTCGAAGATGGTTAGTTGGATTATGGTGTGTGTCTCGACTACCTCGTTCTCGGTGGGATTAAATGGAAACCTATATGGATATTTTAAAGGAAGAAGGGGGTTGCGGCAAGGTGACCCGATATCTCCGTACCTTTTTACGTTGGTTATGGAGGTTCTAACCTTAATATTGCAAAAACAAGTTGACTTGTCTTTGGAGTTCAGATTTCATAATAAATGTGAGAAGGGATTAGGGTTAACAATGATTAGAGTTTCACTAATTGCTCTATGCATCCCTAAGTATCATATTTTACACATGTACACCATCTCATAACAATTTCATAGTTTCACCACCAAGTTTACATATTTGACAAGTTTATCACAATTAACACATAACCATGCACAATCACACAATACACATCATTGTATTAAAACGTTACAGTTCCATAGCCAATTATTTGTGCAATCAATCACTAAATAATGCAAGAACGTGCAATAAATGCGAAATAGAAATCTTGGAAATTCGAGTTGTCACATTATCCCCAACTTAAAAGAAATTTCGTCCCGAAATTTGGTACGCACTCACTGAGGAAGCTAGGTAAGCTGTAGTGTTCACTGATTTTCCTGGGGTGTCACATCATCCCCCCGTTGATTTGGAATTTCGTCCCGAAATTCCGCAGTAGTAGCTTCAGTCTCAGTAGTGGTTGCACGGTTTTCGAATAACTGGGGGTACTTTTCATTCATTTGGTCTTCGCGTTCCCAGGTGTACTCTGGGCCACGTCGGGAGTTCCAACGAACTCAAACAAGAGGGATTCTCTTGTGTTTGAGGACCTTAACATCCCGGTCCGTGATTTCAACTGGTTCCTCGACGAACTGCAACCGCTCGTCGATAGTGAGTTCCTTAAAAGGAACTATGAGGGTCTCATCTGATAGGCATTTCTTCAGATTCGACACGTGAAATACATTGTGAACTGCACCGAGTTCAGCTGGTAGGTTCAGTCTGTAGGCTACTGGGCCTATTCTTTCAATGATTTCGAAGGGTCCAACATACCGTGGATTGAGTTTGCCTCGTTTATCAAATCGAACCACACCCTTCCAGGGTGAGACTTTAAGTAAAACCCGGTCCCCGACCTGAAATTCCAATGGCTTTTTACGCTTATCCGCGTAGGCTTTCTGACGGTCGCGCGCTGCCGCAATGCGTTGTCGTATCTGTGCAATCCGTTCAGTAGCATCAACTACAAGTTCTGGACCTGTGATTTGACTATCCCCCACCTCTGCCCAACAGAGAGGTGACCGGCGTTTACGTCCGTACAATGCCTCGAATGGAGCGGCTTGTATGCTGGTGTGATAACTGTTATTGTACGAAAACTCCACCAAAGGGAGATGCTTTTCCTAGCCGTTGCCGAAATCAATAACACATGCCCGAAGCATGTCTTCAAGAGTCTGGATCGTTCGCTCAGACTGCCCATCCGTCTGAGGATGATATGCTGTGCTCATGTCTAACCGTGAGCCAAAAGATTTGTGCATTGCTTGCCATAGCTCTGACGTGAATCGTGCATCCCGATCTGAAATGATGGAGGTGGGCACCCCGTGCCTCGAAACAACTTCTTTAAGGTAAACGTCTGCGAGAGTGGAGAACTTATCCGTTTCCTTTATAGCCAGGAAGTGTGCAAACTTAGTGAGTCGATCTATGATCACTCGTATGGTGTCATTCCCACGCTGGGATCTGGGTAGGCCTGTAACAAAAATCCATGGAAGTTTCTTCCCATTTCCATTGCGGTATCTTGGGTTGTTGAAGTAGGCCCGCTGGTTTTTGATACTCCATTTTGACTTTTGCACAAGTCAAACATTTGCCGACGTAAGTTGCTATGTGGGCCTTCATGCTAGGCCACCAATATGTAGTTCTGATGTCGTGATACATTTTATCCGAACCTGATGTACCGAGTAGCGAGACTTGTGAGCTTCATCCATCATAAGTTCTCGTAAACCGCCATATAGTGGTACCCAAATACGCCCTGTTACATAGTAGGCGCCGTCTTCCTTTTGTTCTAATCGTTGCCTTGAGCCGCGTAAGGCTTCAGCCTTTACGTTTTCTGGTTTCAATGCTTCTGTGACAACCCTCACAAAACCAGGTATCCGTACGACTTAATTAACTATTAATTGTTGCCTAATTACTGTGCTTAACTGAGATTTCTGATAAACTGCTACTTGATTGTTGATACTTGTACATATCTGCATCATACTTTGATTTTTCCGTCACTACATTATTTACTTACTGAACTCTAGTGACAAACATGATGCACAAAAGCACAGTAGCATTTGAACGGATAACCTATTGATAGTGCTGATATAGCCAGCATCAGGCAAACACTGCCTCTAAAGGCCTGAATGAGCCAGAAATATTTTACTACACCCATAGTGTGTGTAGGGATACAAGGGTTGTTAAACTGCGTCTCTAGGAATAAGATACAGAGATTGGATGTGCCTAAAACGTACTCTGAGCACGAAACACAACACTTTTATCAACATACTAGCTTCTAGCTAATTAATAAAGTGCCAAAATATGAGGAAATATTCCTGACACTTTGCAGAATAAATTGTGTCGCTAAAAATATTAATTTCGACGCTTAAAGGATTACTTAAGCACTTTAACGGATTACTATCCAACTGAACAACCGGACTATACCCGGAACATAAAAATATTGCCAGAAATATTATTAGTCTTTTTCTGAGCCAGTTAGGGTCCCTGATTACCCTAACACCCGCTTTATAACGCGTCACGCAACTAACGGGGTTAATCTCTAAAAGTAACCTACTTAACGTAACTAAACATTAACTGAACATTTGAGATCCAACCGGATACCCCCCCCCCCTTTTTGGGCCGGTTCCATCCTTATGGAACTAGGAGTACACCTTTTTGATTAATTTATTAGATTGCGTGGATATCTAGACGACATAAGAAACCGTTGGACGATGGCTCATGTTTTGTCTATAAAATCCACACTAAACCCACAAGACTTGACACCACAAATCACCAACACTTTCTACTCTCTCCTCTCCTCCCTATTCTCGGCCGAAAGCACCCACAATCCATCCATCATTCTAGAGTCTTGATCTTGCTATTCCAAGTATATATAAGTGACGAGGATCACGTATAAGGAAGCTCGAAGCAAGCGGAAGTTGAAGGACCTCGTTCATTTGCTTTTATCCACGCCATTTTCGCCAAAGATCTTCCCTAGCCCCGAGCTAGAGGTATAACGTTTAAAACTCGCTCTTGATCGTATCTAAAGTGGTTAATATGATTTTTAACGGTTAAAAGTTGGAATCATGCGTTTTGAATCTTTAAAGACTACTAAAACTTGAATATTGTTGGTTAAAAGCTCATAACGCGTGTAAAAGTCGTAGTATTCGAATATGTTGATTGTTGAGGCCCGATCTACGATGTGGTGGCTCTTATCATCGTTTAACCCGACTTTGTTAAGATCATGAATCTTGACATACGCTTGTTTCTATCGGTACGAGGGTTAAAAGGTGAAACTCCACCACACGAGAAACATGAACTTGTGTAAAAGTATTTTGACTTGTAAAATAGTATTTAAAACGAGCCGATCTACGTATGTACAAGTGGTATATTCGTAGAACCAAGTGTCGAGAAAATCATGTTTTATAAAAGTTGGATGACATGTTAACAAATATGATTTTTACAAACTACAAGTGTATAAACACTTGTGAAACGAAAGATCCGACAAAATAACAATTTTTACAAAAGTTGTCGGGAAGTTGTAAAGAATGATTTGTTCCAAAAACGGGGTTTTTACAAGACTAAACTATTTTATACATAGATCCACTAAAAATAAGGTGATCTACACTATGACTTTCGGAAAAATTACAAGTTCATGTAACAACGCGACTTTACATACTAGTCTACAAGTTTAATGTATTGAAACTGGTTTGAAGTATCGGAAATTGATTGGTTGATTTAAAGAAGTGTTGGAATGATTTTGTAAAAGAAAATGATACGCTTGAAAGCGTGGCCACCTCCAGTTACAGGGGAAACTCTGGCGAAATTTTTCTAAAAAATTCTAACACTTAGAATTATTTACAAGTGTTAGACTTTTTTTGATACATTTTCAAATATATTTCGCCATGACTTTATTTATTAAATAATCGGAGGTGGGATTTTCACAAAAACTGAACGTGATAAATATTTATTCAATAGATATATTTTTCACCACACTGTTTATGATTATTTTGTGAAAATATATAAATATTATTTTTAGAGTAAAAATAATATTTACAAACTCTGTCGAACCCAAAATAATACCAACGCCTACACGACAAACATATAAGTTACAACGGTAATTACTATTACCACTAAATCGCCAAAACGTAACTTACGCTTTATGCGGAAATATTCATAAATGCGGATATTGTCAACGTATTATTTTGGAAAGTATTATACGAAGAGAAAATATATTATTTTTGAGAAAAATAATTATATTTTGGAATGAGAAATAAAATATATTAAGTGAGACTTAATATTTTTGGATTTATATCCGGAAGTGTATGCCGTTTTTCAGCCGGCTCGGGTTTCTGACCATACCCCGTGTGTTCTAAAGTTGCCTTCCGTAGCTCGAGACAAGCAAAATCCGTTTAAATTTCCAAACTTTCTAACGTCTAAACCGGAGTTTAGACAGTATGTTGTCGATGAATGGAATAAGGGTGTGCAAGGCTATGCTATGTTTTCCGTTATGAAGAAGTTGAGGAACTTGAAGCCGTGCTTCCGCAAACTCCTTCATCAACAAGGAAATCTCCATGAGAAGGTTACTAGACTTCGTAGTGAGCTGGATTTAGCTCAGCATCATGTTGATATGAACCCGCTAGATATTGAAGCTCGTAACGTGGTGGCCAAGTGTCTTCATGATTTTCAGGTGGCGGCCTATGATGAAGAATGTTTTTTTTTTGGGTAAAGGGTTACCCCGGTGAATTTTATATCAACCAAAATAAAACAGGGTGCATCGAGACACCGATACACACTACTAGTCTTGACATGCCAAGACTAGGAAAACAATCACAAACCAAACCCGACAAACGTCACAACCAAAACAACTAAAAACAAGAGAAACAAACACAGCCAAAAAACACAAACATGCCAAAAACTAGACGGGACGCTCTAGCCGGGATCAACCGCCATGTTGTTCTTCGAGATCAGCCACCTGTCCAGAATCTTTCTTTGTTTCGGGTCTCTACCAAATCGGAACCCCATAATTTTTAGCCGAACAGTGTCAAAGACCGTTTTTGCAAGCACGCTAGCACTTCGCTGATTCAAAGAAAATAACCTGTTATTCCTTTCCTGCCAAACAAAATACGTTGAAGCCGCTATCAGAATTCTGCAAATAATATTCTCCGTATTTCTAGAATTAGCATTAAGCTCCATCCATTGCATGATAGAGTCCCAAGTATCCGTTACAGTTTCCATGTCAACAAAGCGCTTGACCAACCTCCAAACCTGTGAAGCATATACACATTGAAAGAAAAGATGATCCCTTGAATCACGGTCATACTTGCAAGCGGGCAACACATAAGGCGCAGATTAGTATCGCTACCCGCTTCCCAAACGGCCATCCTGTCTTGAGTTTTCAACTTATTCTTTACAACCAACCACAAATGAAAAGAATGTCGGGGAATACATTGGCTAAACCAAACCGAAGAGGCCCATGTTACCTTTTGACATCTATTCCGTAAACAATTCCATACCTCCCAAGAGTTAAAGCCTTGTAGGTTACCTTCCAAATCTTTCCAGCAAAACCGGTCAACTATATCAGGAGCAATCTGGACAGGACTAATGTTGATAAGAACCGGAAAAAGATCATACCACGCTTGAGGCCATAACCATTGGCCATCATCAGCAACAACATCAGCCACCGTAGCATTTAACTAGAAACCCGCATTCGCAATAGCTCTAGGAGTTATAAAAGATCTAATCGGACTTACCGTGCACCAGTTATCACTCCAAACGTTAGTTTGGCGCCCACTGCGAATGGACATCCAAAAAAACGATCGAACACTCGAACGGATTGATAAAAGTTTCCTCCAACCCCAGCTGACATTGTTACTACTTTGCACTTCCCAAAAACTTTTACCTTTCAGTTTGTAAGCATGAATCCATTGGACCCAAAGAGAAGACCGATTAGTGATTATACTCCAAATGTGAGATGTTAAAAGAGCCTTGTTAACATCCACAATGCTCCGAATACCTAAACCGCCCTCATCGTTTGGCATACAAACATCCCTCCAGGCAACTTTTGCTCGAACCGAACCCAGACTTCCCCCATTCCATAAGAATCTACGAAGCCGTTTCTCCAGATCCTTTAAGATACTAGATGGAAGCATCATAACCGACGCCCAATAAGAGTATAAGGCCACAAGAACAGAATTAATAAGTTGGAGTCTCCCGGCAAATGAAAGAGATTTTGTCATCCAATTATCTATTCGCCTATCTGTGACAACTCGAACTTTAGACCTATCATTGTGTAACATACGTGAACGTGTTATGATTTTACAAACTGTGATGCTATTGAATGTTATGATGTTATGCGCCTTATGTGTGTATGTATGTTATGTGTACACGAACCCAAACCACACACTAAAACCCGATTGCACATTATAACCGGTCACACAAGCCCTTTTGGCCACACTTTGAAACCGGATTCCATTAGATGACCGGATGGGCTCGGCCCACTCCCCCACTCGCAACACAAAACCAAGTTTAAGGGTTTTGTTTATTGTTTTGCAACACAAACACACACAACCCTAGACTCTTTCTCTCTCTCGGTCGCTTGGAAACTCGACGGCAAGAACACCCCTACTCGGAATCACCCTTGTTCCTTCTGTAATCCGGTTAGTGATTATGTTATTGGTTGTGTGTTATTGTTTGTATGTTGATAATAATATTCTTGTAACCGGTTAGTATGTTGATTATGCTAGTAAATCAAATAAGATCTATGTATTGCTTTCGGTAATATGTGTTGACATGTGGAATTATAACCGGATTGTATGATGATGTTTAGTTCTTAATAACTAATCGGTCCGAGTATGTGTTAATCGGTTAGGATGCATGATAGGGCTGCAAGATTTAAAAACCAACCGATTGCTATATGTTTAATTATGATCCGATTGTTTATACTTGATACTGTTATGCAATTGTTTAAAGATGAACACGTTGAATATGATATAGAAATCTGCTAATTACTGGGTTTGATCTGAATTGTGAAACTGCCTAAGTTGTTTGCTAGAATCACGGGATGATTGTTACAGGAATTATGGAAACCAGTTACACACACGGTTGCGACTCGGAACCACTCATTGCGAGTCGGAACCCCACTCGAGACCACAACAGCACAAGCCGAGACCATGGTTGCGAGTCCCGTTGCGACTCGTAACCAGACCATGATGAGCCGAAATCACCAGTTGCGACTCGCAACCTCCTGTTGCGACTCGTAATCTCCGGCTGTGACTCGTAATCACCGGTTGCGACTCGAGATCGCTGGTTGCGACTCGAGACCTCCTTTGCACAAGCACTGTTTTGGGCCTACACTGTCACGGGCCCAACCTTATGACTGTTATGTTATTGGACTTGTTTACATAGTTGCTAATTGGACTGCTTATGTTAATTGGGCCGACTACTTGGACTCGTTACTTGATATGAACTGCTGATACGGTTATGTGATTTGCCATGATCATACTTGATACCATACGTGATACAAACGTGCTACATACGAACCTAACTTGCATTGTAACCATGATAGGACGTGGTTGATTCCTTACTTGTATACTTGAGCATTATACTGTCTGCCGAGCAAACCCAGGTGAGTTCACACTCCTACTAAGGCATGGGATTCCCGGGTCGTGGGAATGGGTTAAAGGTTACCATTGACTAAGAACGTACATATGCTTTTCCTAGACTATCACCTACCATGATCCTCGGATGTCAGGACGGTTCCGTAGGTTAGGATAACACCTACGTGGTCATATGCCAATTACTGCCTCGGATGTCAGGCACGCACGTAAAACCTACGTGTACGCATTACTTATTTCTATCCTCGGTACAAAGGATACGTACGTGAAACCCACGTACACCCCCGCGTCTCCTATCCTCGGTTGTGAAGGATACGTACGTAAAACCTACATACACCCCATACGCGCTACTGTTCTCGGAAGAAGAACAGGGATGATACGAGTAGTTGATACGAATAGTCTAGTGGTCACATAACATGGGAAGCCCCCACCTGTATAACTCACTATCGGCCCAGTAGAGCCACCGTTACTTACTGTTACGCACTTACTTACTGTGAACTCGCTCAACTAGTTTGTTGATCATTCTGTTACATGCCTTGCAGATCGTTAGGTACATGGAGCTTGCACAAAGAGGAGCCGGACGTTGTGGACAAGGATCGTAATACTTTGTTGGACATTTATGACATTTCAGTATATTTAATTTGGGTTTATAACAATGCTTCCGCTACTTAAACAATGCTTGGTTTTGAAACATCGATCATGTCATGATGAACTACTTTAATGACTTTTAATATTATTAAATGCTATGTTTGATATGATTGATGGCTTGATCCTGTTCAGTCACGCCTCCAAGCGGTGATACTCCGCGTGTGGATTTTGGGGGTGTGACACTATCCATACGATCCAAAAGGATTTTGCAATCCTTGGCAGCCAATCTCGTGGAAATGAGAGGGACCCCCAGATAACGAACCGGAAAAGAGCCCTCTTGAAAGGGCATAATATGCAAAATCTGATCTTTGATGGCACGAGGAATATTACAAAAGAAGACAGTACTCTTAGTCAGATTAGGATGAAAACCGGATGCTAGAGAAAACTTATCAAGGGCCTCCCTAAGGAATTTAACCGAACTACCATCACCATGAGCAAAAAGAAATAAATCATCAGCAAACGAGAGACTAATGATCTTCTGTTTAGAGCATTTAGCATGGAATTTAAACGACCCTTGTGATGAATGTTGACGTAACAACAGGGTTAAGACCTCCATAACGAGCGTAAATAAGTAAGGGGACATAGGATCCCCTTGCCTAAGACCACGCTTACCCGTAAAATAACCATGGATCTCTCCGTTGATGCTTAACGAATAGGACACCGTTGAAACACATGTCATTATCCAATTAACCATTTTATGATGAAACCCAAACCCATGGAGAATGGACTCAAGAAATTGCCAATTGACGGTATCATAAGCCTTTTGAATATCGATCTTGAATGCACATCTTGGAGGCCCTCTATTGAGATGATAATTGTGCATGAGCTCCTGAGTAAGGAGAATGTTGTCCGCTATTTTTCTGCCCGGAATAAAAGCCGATTGGTTAACACTGACCAACTTATTCAAACTTCCTTTAAGCCTATCCGTTATAATCTTGCTAACGCACTTAAACAGAACATTACAACAAGAGATGGGCCGATAGTCTAGAACGGAGTTAGGAGTGTCCTTCTTGGGAATTAAAGCAATAATGGTGTGATTGAGTTGCTTAAGGAGCTTACCATTATCAAAGAAATCTAGCACCGCTTTTGTCACCTCATCCCCAATAATATCCCAAGCATTCTTAAAGAACGCAGACGTGAAACCATCCGGCCCAGGCGCCTTATTCTCACCAATACTGAAAATGGCTCTTTTAACCTATTCTCTAGTGACCTGTCTAACCATATGGGACGCCACATCATGACTCAGCGTGTTAATAAACAGATCATCCTCATTAAGAGGTTGCACGGGCTGGTCGTTACCCAAGAAATTAGTGTAATGGTCCACAAGAACGGCTGGAACTTCGGTACCCTCAAACGAATTACCATGCACATCATTAATGCACAAGATCTTATTTCTAGCATTCCGGCTTTTCACCGAGTTATGAAAAAAAGCGGTGTTCGAGTCTCCCGCACAAAGCCACTCAACCTTCGATTTTTGCTTGAGAAAACATTCTTCATCATAGGCCGCCTCTTGAAACTCACGAAGACACTTTGCAGCTGCATCACGAGCTCCGGAATCATGGGGATTATCATCAACCTACTTCTGGAACATATCCAATTCATTTCTAAGTCTCGCCACTTTATCATGAAGGTTACCTTGCTGATGTAAAAGCTTACGAAAGCAGGGCTTGAGGTTCCTCATTTTCTTTACCACTGAAAACATAGCAAAACCATTAATTTCCTTAGCCCATTCAGCCGCAACAAGTTGCTTGAAGTCAGCCTTAGAAGTTAGGAAGTTTGCAAATTTAAAAGGCTTTGGTTTAGCATGGATGATATTTGGCAACTTAAGAATACACGGCGAATGATTAGATACACGAGCAGGCTGGAAATGAGCATACGCATTCGGAAAAAGGTCGATGAACTTGATATTACCCATAACACGATCAAGCTTCTTAAAAACACCAATACCTTCTTTCGGCTTTTGGTTCCAAGTAAAATGTCACCCATGATGATTAATATCTGTAATTTCCGCTACTTGAATACAGTCATAGAACTCTCGCATTCCTATCGTATGACTGGAGGGACCATCAAGACAATCTTCCATGTTAAGGGCCGAGTTGAAATCCCCTAGAACCACCCAAGGATGCTCCTTAGCGACAATACTATGACTACATAGATCCTCCCATAAAGCACGACGCTCTTGATACCTATTTTCAGCGTAAACAAAGGAACAAAAGAAATCCTTGGAATCAACTTTTAAACGGACCTGAGTATGAACAACCTGATCAGACTGGTATAGCACCATAAGATCCACATCGTCTGGATTCCACCCCAAGATAATCCTAGTGCCACGCTGACATAAATTCCCATTAGATGTCCAATTCCACCTACGAAACACATTCTTGCAAACTTTAAGAAGGTTATTAACATTAACATGCGTCTCTAAGATTGCACAAATACTCAAACGACACTCAGCAATAAGAACACGAACTTCGTTTTGTTTCAGGGGACGATTCAAACCCCTTATATTCCAAGCAGCAATACTACCCATTAAAACCCATAGAACCGGGAGTGCTTGCCCCCTCAGAATTACTGCCATCAAGATTACTTCCCATATATTTTGACATTTCAGTAGGAACAGACTCTTGAACCTCATCCTGAACCGTATTCACTTTATCAATTCCCCCATCCTTTTTAGCCGATTCATTACTACCACCTGGGTCATCCTTATCGCTACTTAGGGCCTCAAACGGATTAGACAGTTTTACAGTTGGGTGTCTGGAATTAGAGCAGCCATCCGCCTTTGTTCCGGATGTGCTTGGGGCATCCTTGTTAACCTTTGGTTTATAGATAAACTTAGGCTTTGGCTTTTTTTGCGGAAACCCTTGTTTAGCCATTCGTCTTCTATCAGTTACAAATCCTTCCTCATCTACTACAACCTGCTTTGCCTTGTCCTTGATAACTTTGCTACACGAAGTATGATCATGCCCAAACAAACAACAAGTAGGACAACGTAAAGGTTTCCACTCATACTCAACTTTAACTCGTTCCATAATGTATCCCTCCTCATCCATCTTAGGAATAGCTATTGTAATATGGTCCTTAAGCTCCTCATCCGCATTCACCTCGATCATTGCCCGAGCATAGCTGCTCCTACCCCAATTCTCTACACACATATCAGCAGTATATGAGTCAAGTCTCTTCGGGATACCCAATTTTGAAGCTAGCAAACTTAATCCATCATCCGTGTACACCGAAATTGGAACATTGTGCAATTTAACCCAAATGGGTATGGTTTTAACACCATCTTTATTCAAACTAACCTTTGGTGTCCATATACTCAAAAAAATTGGAATTTTTCTTATCAACCAAGGACCTCCTTCCAGCACTTTCAATAACCCATCCCTAGAATCAAACTTGAAAAAGAAGAAGCCATCCGAGTTCATCATAATCTTTTGACATCCAAACTTTGCCCAAACATTCTTTGCATAGTATTCTACTACAGGGAATGGTAAACGAGTTCCTAAAAAGTAACCATAAAGAACATTTTCAAACTTATCTTGCACCTGCTGAACCACCGCTTTCGGAATGACTAAATCAGCATCTTCTCTCGTTTCTAAAGGCTTCATAAGTCTGAAGTTAACTTCTCTTTTGCTTTGAACAGAAGACTGAAGTTTCTCCGCATACGAAACTGATTCTGTCGGCTGTCCATGCAGATTGTTTTGACTGTTAGAGAAACTCGTAACCGGCGTACTTGACAGTTTCCCATGCTGATTATCCTGATCATTAGAGCCGCTTAAAGGAAGCTGAACTGGGACCGTGATTTTCTGCAACTCATCAATAACATTGATAACCTTTGGATCTTTTCAGTGCAACACCTCGACGGGGTATCAATGGATTCCCATCAATCTGCACCGGTTTGTTTAGCAAGGAGCTTTGACTCATATCTTGGACATTAATCGGACCTTTAGACGTAATGAACACATCTTCATGCATTCTTTCCGAAAAAGACCGAAACCCTAGATCCTCCAAACTACTATCACGGTTTCTTTCCATGCAAGAACTCTGAAAAAACCCTAGATGGCAGTATCATGCAACGTAAAACAACAAACCCTAGCCGGCAGAAAACCAACAACAAGAAGAACAAAGCTCTCGGCAGCACAGCGAAGAAACCCTAGATGAAGAAAACGAAACGAAAACCCTAACTTTGATTGCAAAAGATTAGAAATCAGGATTGAAGTCTAGAAACCTTACTCAGAAGGATCGACAACACCCCAATACCTAACCCAGATTGATCAAAATTAAGGTTGAAAAACAAGAACTAGGGTTTCAATAGAGATCGCCAAAATCGCCTAGGAGCCAGAGAGAAGCCATTGCCCTGATTATGATGAAGAATGTTTTTTAAAGCAAAAGTCGAAGATTGAGTGGCTTTGTGCAGGTGATTCGAACACTTCATATTTTCACAATGCGGTAAAGAGTCGTAATTCTAGAAATAAAATATGCTGCATTCATGATGTGCATGGAAATCGATTTGAGGGTAAGGATGTCATTACTGCCCTGGTGGATCATTATTCTAATTTTTTGGGTACCGAGCAGAATGTCCTAAATTTGGATGATGAAGATCTTTTTGTTAATTCTCTTAACCTTGACACGGCCAATCATATGGTTAGACAAGTGACTCGAGAGGAGGTCAAAGCCGCAATGTTTAGCATTGGTGAGAATAAGGCCCCTGGCCCAGATGGGTTTACTTCGGCGTTCTTTAAACATTCTTGGGATATAGTGGGAGATGAGGTAACGACCGCTATTCCCGATTTTTTTCAGAACGGTAAGCTTTTGAAACAGGTCAACCACACTATTATTGCTTTAGTCCCTAAAAAGGATACTCCTAACTCGGTTATTGACTACCGACCTATATCCTGCTGTAATGTCCTCTTCAAGTGCATCAGTAAAATTATTACGGATAGGATCAAAGGGGCTTTGGAGGGTTTGGTCAGTATTAATCAGTCGGCGTTCGTTCCTGGCAGGAAGATCTCTGATAACATTCTTCTCACGCAGGAATTGATGCACAACTACCACCTTAATAGAGGGCCGGCTCGATGTGCTTTCAAGATAGATATTCAGAAAGCGTATGATACTGTTAATTGGTCTTTCTTGGAAACTATTCTTAAGCGGTTTGGATTTCATTGCAAAATGGTTAAATGGATTATGACGTGTGTTACCACGGTTTCATATTCTCTAAGTATAAATGGTGAGCTGCATGGTTATTTTACAGGGAAACGAGGTCTTAGGCAGGGTGATCCGTTGTCTCCATATCTGTTCACTCTAGTTATGGAGGTTCTGACCCTTCTCCTTCAGAAAGCGGCTTTGCACTCTTTGTTCAAGTTTCATGCTAATTGTCCTAAACAAAAGATCATTATTGTCTCGTTTGCAGACGATTTGTTCATCTTTTCCCATGGGGATAGCACTTCGGTAAAACATCTGAAGGATGCGCTTGTCAAATTCACTAACATCTCGGGTCTGGTCCCTAGTCCTTCTAAAAGTACCGTTTTCTTCGGTAATGTTCCTCGTTATGTTAAAGACCAGATTTTGGAGATCATGCCCTTTCAAGAGGGTACGCTTCCGGTTCGGTATCTTGGAGTTCCTTTGATTTCTACGAGATTGGCTGCTCGTGAATGTCGTATTCTTGTGGAACGTGTAGAGCGGCGAATAGATAATTTTATGTCTAAATCCTTGTCTTTTGCAGGTAGACTTCAGCTTATCAATTCGGTTTTGGCTGCCATGTACTCTTATTGGGCCTCGGTTTTTATGCTTCCGCAAGGTGTTATAAAAGATTTGGAGAAGAGGTTACGTACGTTTTATGGAATGGTGGTTACCAAGGCTCGGCTAGAGCTAAAGTGGCCTGGAAAATTGTGTGCACTCCTAAAGATGAGGGTGGTTTGGGCATTAGAAGCATTACGGATGTAAATAAAGCTCTTTTGACAGCTCATATTTGGAGCATTCTTTCTAATCGCAAGTCGCTTTGGGTTCAATGGATTCACTCTCACAAGTTGCGAGGTAAGAACTTTTGGGATGTTCAATGTAGAGGTAGCGAGAGTTGGGGTTGGAGAAAGCTCCTATCTATCCGAGATAAAGTTCGATCGTTTTTCTGGATGTCTATTAGGAGTGGAAGGCAAACTAATGCTTGGAGTGACAATTGGTGCCCGTTTAGTCCTCTTCGGTCTTTTATCTCGCCTAGAGCGATTGCGAATGCTGGTTTCACTCTTTCTTCTATGGTTGCTGATCTTGTGGCGGATGATAATGGTCAATGGTTGTGGCCCGAGGCTTGGTATGACACATATCCGGTCCTTATAAATATTGACACGCCACAAATTTTAGCTGATGAACATGATCGGCTAGAGTGGAAAGATCTGGATGGTAATCTTCAGCATTTTGAAACGAAGGAGGTGTGGAATAGTTTACGGAATAGAGAGGATAAGGTTTTATGGGTTAAATCGGTTTGGTTCGCTCAATGCATTCCTAGACATTCATTCCACTTGTGGCTTGTTATCAAAAACAAGCTAAAGACCCAAGACAGGTTGACCGTTTGGGAAGCTGGCAG
Organism: Helianthus annuus; assembly: GCF_002127325.2. Lineage (NCBI taxonomy): Eukaryota > Viridiplantae > Streptophyta > Magnoliopsida > Asterales > Asteraceae > Helianthus > Helianthus annuus. The sequence continues at coordinate 92,249,931 of NC_035436.2, read as the reverse complement.
TGCTACTAACTTACAGCTTATGTGCTGTCCATTATGTAAATGTGATCGTGACTCTAGAGATCATCTCTTCTTCCAATGTCAATTCTCATCGGAGGTTTGGGGATCGGTTAGAAAATACGTTGACATGGGGGGTGTGCTGAACAACTGGACGTCGATTATTCAATGGATGGAGCGTGTTTCTGATTCTAGAACGCTTGAGCATATTATCTGCAAGATCCTGGTTGCGGCTACCACGTATTTTATTTGGCAGGAAAGAAACAACCGTCTTTTTTCTGCTCTTGTTCGAAATGCTGAGGCTCTCTCAAAGATCATCATTGATACGGTTCGGCTTAGAATTATGGGATTCAAGGTGAGTGGGGAACCAAAGTATGACAACATTCTGGAAAGGTGGCTGATCTCGAAGAATATGGCTTTGGAGCCGGGCTAAGGAGGAGTTTCTAGTTCGGCTGTGTGTCTTGTTTTGGGCTGTGATCCCTTGTTGTTTTATTTTTCCATTGGTTTTGACATTAGTCGGGTTTGTTTCTTTTTTTGTGTGTTGCTAGGTTTGGTATGTCAAGCCTAGAAGTGTGTGTTATTGTCTTAACACACCCTGTTTTTGATTGTTGGTTGATATAAAATTTCTCCGGGGTAACCCTTTACCCAAAAAAATATTATAAACGCACATGTATTAATTCCCCCATCCTTGGGAAGGAAATTTACTACCAATTATGTACAAGGAACAGTTGTCTAACTGTTTCCCGAAAATTAAACTATAAAGCTAAAGCACGGCCATCCGTCAAATAGAATTAGCACATGTAGGTCGTTGCACAGCTTTCGGACATTTGGAGTGCTTGATTTAGCTACGCACTGACAGTGAGTTCATGTCCCCCTTTTCTCTTAACTGTTTTCAGTTTTCTAAACTGCGGGGGTGAAATACATGTTACAATGATTATGAATATGTTTATACATGGTATGATTAGCGTAAGGAGGTTTGTTACTTAGATCATGTGAGTGGGTAGGCGGAAACTTGAGGCCATTAATCCTCATAGTAGGACCGAGGGACAGGAGCGATAGATCTATCTGGGTGTAGCGAGCCCAGCCCCAGGTCCAGCTGAACGGACCTCGGGGTGACTTAGTGCCCGACGCATAAATCCGCTAGGTTTGAGTCTTCCTACTTGCACTTCACACATATCAATGGCCTTGCAAACCATTGGTGATCTCTTTTTCCTTATTTGCTACATACCAGGTTTTTGATAAAGATAAAGGTTTATATACTCACTTTCGCATGAACTCGCTCAACATTATTGTTGATTTTTCAACTTACATGTATTTCAGGAAACTAACGATCTGGCGCGGTATGGCTTGTTTTCCGCTGCATTAGGCCCGAGGTCATCCAGGGTTCGAGACTTGTGACTCTTTCCTGGACAAGTCACAGTCCCTGAACCATGTTTATGTTATGTTTGAGTTTGTAATTGTTTAGACAAGTTTATGGTTGTTGGGTGTTTACCCGTTAAGACAATGTTTGATTTTTATTTTAATGGATGATCTTGCATATTTTTAATTCATATAGCTTGTTATGATTAAGCTATGGTATTAAGAAGTCACACCAAATTAACCACGCTTCCGCAAAGCCAGGGTGTGACAGCTTGGTATCAGAGCTCTGATCATAGCGAACTAGGATTCCTTCTCGAGTCTAGACTATGATCACTAGGGCTCTCACGAAAACATTTTTTACTGCATACCACTTAAGTCCAGATCCAAAACGTTTTTATAAACAAATGTTGAGCATATTTTATTTATTATTTTTAGGCTCAGTCTGGGAGGCTGAGGCTCGGTCTGGGAGACTGAGGCTCGGTCTGGGAGGCCGAGGCTCGATCTAATGGATCGAGGTAGTTGTCTAGTGGGACTAGGGAGTCAGTCTGGGAGGCTGGGAGAATTTGCTAGTGGGACTAGGGAGTCAGTCTGGGAGGCTGGGAGAATTTGCTAGTGGGACTAGGGAGTCAGTCTGGGAGGCTGGGAGAGTTTGCTAGTGGGACTAGGGAGTCAGTCTGGGAGGCTGGGAAAGTTGGCTAGTGGGACTAGGAAGGACAGTCTGGGAGGCTGGGAGGCTAGTGGGACTAGGAGGATTATGTGATTATTACTTGGTAACTTGTGTGATTACCTGATTTACTGATTTTTGTGTATGCTTGTGTTTATGTTACAGACCCATGGACTCACCAGCCACGGGTGATTCAGATACCACCGGACCTTTACCCATAGTATCAGACGACATTGTGTCTTCAGAGCACGAGGTGCATACCTCCGACTTCACCAGCACTGATGATGATGACTTCCAGCCCTTCGCTCTGCCCGACGGCGCTGATGAGCATGTCGATGACCCACCTGCTGAGTATCTTCCCTTGGTAGCGATTCCAGCTCCCATACCCCTTGCTTCGTATCCAGCATACGACTTGCTACCCGACGCCGAGGCTGACGGCGACATTGATCTCTTTGAGGACGAGCCTTACGAGGATGAGATTCCTGATGCAGCCCCTCTTCCCGCTGGCGATCTTTTGATGATTGCTGGTGCTCCTGTTGAGGACTCGCCCGCCCATTCGCCAGTCCCAGACTCCTTTGAGTCTGTGGCATCTGTACCGTCTCACGAGGTGAGCACGCAGCATTTTGTACATGACTCGGACCCCGATCAGGCATCTTCTGCCGCACCCATCCCGAGCTTTGTGTTCGAGCACAACGATATTGAGGATTCTGATCCCGTTTTTCCTCCAGGATTTGATCCTGACCGCGATATTGAGTATATTCATATGGACCAGCATATGGAGGACCCTGTTGATCCCGTTGATCCTGTTGATCCCTTTGATCCAGAGTTTGATTTTGACATGGCTTTTGACGACCCAGAGCCTGCCTTGGCCCCAGAGCAGGCAGCTGCTCTCGATCCTGTGCATGAGCATGACTTGGTACATGCTGACGTTCCTGTTGAGCCCGTTTTGGCTGACCCACTTGTTGGTGATGTTCCTTTGATAGCTGATGATCCTGTTATTGATCCACCTTTTGTTGATCCCCCTTTGATTGCTGATATCCCTGTTGACCACCCAGTTGAGCATGTTGCACTCGTTGATCCTGTCATTGCTCCGTTTGATCCTGTACCCCTCGAGCCTGAGCACGCTCTATTTGCAGAGCATATGGATCCACCCGATGAGGAGGCTCAGCACGGTTGGATACCTGCTGACGAGGATGTTCCACCGTTTCCACCACATCACACTGATGCACATCATACTGATTTTTCACTTCAGATCCCACCGTTTGTACCTCCAGCGGGGCCTGGAGAGGGCTCTTCAGCCCACCCTTTTGGGCACATACCGATGCCTATGCCATTCATGCCCCAGATGACATCTGTTCCATCTTCTGTTTCACCTGTTCATGTAGCACCATTCGATCCCACCAGCACGCCACTGCTTTGGTCATCTTCCTCTCCGATGCCACCCACTGATCCATATCATCCATTCCATATGGGGCATACCATAGAGGACGTCTTGATGTCCTTTGTCCATCAGCGTGAGTCCCATACACAGCGACTCCAGGAGCTCGAGAGAGCTCAGCTATCACTAGGCCCATATCATGGCCAGACATCCTCATCTTTTCAGCCTTTTTCGATCATTACCCCCGGACTTTGCTGCCCGACTTTCGACTTTGGAGCAGCAGATCGCTTCTGTTATTCACACTCAGCAGGCGATGGAGGAGGACTGGCTTCATTTACGCCGCTTACTCTACACTCACTTTCCCCCTCCTCCACCCCCATCCGCATAGAGCTCATCGGTGCCATAGTGGTAGACGATGGTGAGACGACAGCGATTGTGACTGCACAGCCTTTTGGAGACCATCTGATGATTTCTGACTTTTGTTGATACCTATTTGATGTACCTGATGTATGTGATACTGATATGATATAGTTTTGTACAGGGGTGATGTAGCCCCTATTTGATTGATGGTTGTATGACACACTTACTACACTTTATGGTCTCGATATATGTAGCAATCGCGGTATTCTCACCATATCTGATGCACTTGATTTCTTATTTATATTTTTGTGACATGGGATGTTGGGACATGGGATGTTGTGTATATAATACTTGTGACATGGGATGTTGGGACATGAGATGTTATGTATTACTATTACTATATACGTATGCTTATTATGGCCTGACCAACGTACACATCTTTAGAAGATGGCGCCAAGACGACAACCTCAGCCAATGCCTACTACTCAGGACGAACTACAGCAAGTCATTGCTGCTGCTATTGCTCAATATGTTGCCTCTCAGGGAGGAATGAGTGGAAGCAACTCCGGCAACACGGGCAACAACAACAACCCACCGCATGGGTGTACTTACAAACAGTTCTTGGACTGCAAGCCCATAAACTTCGATGGCACAGGGGGTGCTGTTGCTTTCGTCCGCTGGGCTGAGAAAACCGAGTCCGTACTTCGCATGAGCAAATGCGCGCTGGATCAACAAGTCACTTACATCTCAGGGCTATTTGTGGATGGAGCCCTATCCTGGTGGAATCTACAGGTCCAGACCCTTGGCGAAGCTGCGGCTTACGCACTGACGTGGACTGAGTTGAAAGAACTTATGCGCAAAAAGTACTGTTCTCGCGCAGAAATCCAGAGGTTAGAGACCGAATTCTGGCACCTGAAGATGGAAGGTTCCAAGATAGCTGAGTATGTTCAGAGGTTCCACGATTTGTCGCACGTGGTACCCTACATGGTTACGCCTGAGTTCAAAAGGATTGAACGCTTCATTTGGGGATTGGCTCCTCAAATAATCAGCATGGTGACCTCTTCCAAACCAGCAACAATCACTGAAGCCATTGATTTGAGTGTGGCTCTCACCGAAGAGGCAATTCGGTTGAACAAGTTTGATGAAGGCGAGCCGAAGAAGAAAGAGACTCACGTGGAGTCGTCAGGTGGAAACAAGCGAAAATTTTCGAATTTCAAGCAGGGCACCGGGATGGTGGTTAAGAAAGGAGAGCAGAACGCACCAGCGCCAGATACAGCTGGTAGTAAAAAGAAAGGGAAGGGATACATGGGTGCACAACCCAAGTGCAACTCATGCCAACGACATCACTCTGGTCGTTGCAGCCTAAGAGTTTGTGAATCATGTGGGAAGACTGGTCATACGAAGGATTTTTGTTGGGCTAGTGCTGGCCGGGGAGGCCAGGGAGGATTTAGGAATAGGAATAACCGTGGTGGTAATGGGAACCGCCCACAAGGAAACCAGGGAGGTGATGGGAACCGTGCCAACAATGCTAACCAAGCAGGCGCCATGAATCGGAACCAGGGAAACCATCAAGCTGGAAACAATGGTGGAAACGGGCAGAGGCCCGGATGTTTCAACTGTGGAGATCAAGGGCATTACAAGAGGAACTGCCCAGAATTAAACCAGGCACGCGGAAGAGTTTTTAACATGGAAGCCAGGGAAGCGCGCCAGGATCCCAATGTTGTCACTGGTACGTTCCCTGTAAACCAACGCTATGCATCCGTTTTGTTTGATACTGGTGCCGATTATAGCTTCGTATCGTTAGAATTTAGAAACATGCTTGGTTTAGCCGCTAGTAAGTTAGATATTCCGTACTCGATCGAATTAGCAAATGGGAAGTTAGTAGAAGCAAACGAGGTGATTCGAGGTTGCGTAATCGAGCTGGGAGAGCGTGAGTTTGCTCTCGATCTACTACCAGTCCAGTTGGGAAGCTTCGACGTGGTAGTAGGGATGGATTGGTTATCGAGTAATAAAGCGGAGATAGTTTGCCACGAGAAGATTATTCGTATCCCGACCGATGATGGTGAGACCATTGTTGTTCATGGGGAGAAGTGTGAGACGCCGTTAAGGATGATTAGCTGCCTGAAAGCAAGGAAGTGTTTGCAGAAAGGATGTGTTGCTTTTCTGGCACACATTGTGGATAAAAAGGCTGCTGAGCCGAAGATCGAAGACATCCCTGTCGTGAGGGAGTACCCAGAAGTCTTTCCAGAAGACTTGCCTGGCTTGCCGCCTCAAAAGCAAGTGGAGTTTCGCATCGACTTAGTTCCAGGCGCCGCGCCTGTGGCTAAGGCACCCTATAGACTTGCTCCGTCTGAAATGCAAGAGTTGTCGACACAACTTCAAGAGTTGTTAGACAAGGGTTTTATCCGACCAAGCTTCTCGCCTTGGGGAGCTCCAGTTTTGTTTGTGAAGAAGAAGGACGGTAGTTTCCGTATGTGCATTGACTACAGAGAGTTGAACAAGCTGACGATCAAGAATAGGTATCCCCTGCCAAGAATCGATGATCTGTTCGACCAGCTTCAAGGTTCGAGCTTCTATTCAAAGATCGATCTTCGATCTGGATACCATCAGCTACGGATACAGGAGGAGAGTATCCCGAAGACAGCCTTCAGAACTCGATATGGACACTACGAGTTTCTCGTTATGCCGTTTGGTTTGACAAACGCGCCTGCAGTATTCATGGATTTGATGAATCGAGTTTGTAAGCCGTACCTGGATAAGTTTGTGATTGTATTCATCGATGACATCTTGATTTATTCAAAGACAAAGGCTGAGCACGAGCAGCATCTTAGAGCCATTCTGGAGCTGCTAAAGAAGGAACAGCTATACGCCAAATTCTCTAAGTGCGAGTTTTGGCTAAGAGAAGTGCAATTCCTTGGGCACGTGGTGAATGGAGATGGAATCCATGTGGACCCAACCAAGATCGAGGCGATCAAAGATTGGGAAACGCCAAAGACGCCAACTGAGATTCGGCAATTCTTGGGTTTGGCTGGCTATTATCGAAGGTTCATCGAGAACTTTTCAAAGATCGCTCAACCGTTGACACTCCTCACGCAAAAGGATAAGAAGTTTGATTGGGGAATCAAACAGGATGAAGCGTTTCAGATATTGAAAGACAAGCTTTGCAACGCGCCAATCTTAGCTCTACCAGAAGGCACTGACGATTTCGTGGTATACTGCGACGCATCGCGTCAAGGATTGGGTTGTGTGTTGATGCAACGTCAAAAGGTTATCGCCTACGCATCACGCCAACTGAAAGTGCACGAAAAGAACTATACCACTCATGATTTGGAGCTAGGCGCAGTGGTTTTTGCCTTAAAGATCTGGAGACACTACCTTTACGGTACAAAGTGCACAATCTTCACAGATCACAAGAGCCTCCAGCATATATTCAACCAGAAGGAGTTGAACATGAGGCAAAGGCGATGGGTCGAGTTGTTGAACGATTACGACTGCGAGATCAAGTATCATCCAGGGAAGGCGAATGTGGTCGCTGATGCCCTAAGTCGTAAAGAGAGAATCAAGCCTATAAGGGTTAGGGCTATGGAAATGATAATTCAAACCGACCTTTCCTCGCGCGTTCGTGCAGCACAGAAGGAAGCTCTCAAGAGGGAAACCTTGAGGAAGAATATCTCCGTGGGATGGAGAAGATTTTGGTGCCAAACAGGGAAGGAACGTTGTGTTTTGAGAAAAGGATTTGGGTTCCTTTGTTTGGTGGTTTAAGAGAGGTTATCTTTGATGAAGCTCACAAGTCGCGGTACTCTATCCACCCTGGAGCGGATAAGATGTACCAGGACCTTAAAGATTATTACTGGTGGCCTAGGATGAAAGGCGATGTTGCTATTTACGTGAGCAAATGTTTAACTTGCGCCAAAGTTAAGGCGGAATACCAGAACCCTTCGGGACTTCTGCAGTAACCAAAAATTCCCCAGTGGAAGTGGGAAGAAATCTCCATGGATTTTATTACGAAGTTGCCAAGAACGCCAAAAGGCCATGACACTATCTGGGTGATAGTGGATCGCTTAACAAAGTCAGCACACCTCTTGCCTATCCGCGAGAAGGATCATACAAGCAAATTGGCTGAAATCTACATGAGAGAGATTGTTACACGCCATGGAGTACCCCTCTCGATTATTTCTGATAGAGACGGGAGGTTCGTATCGAGAATATGGCAATCCTTCCAGGAAGCTTTTGGCTCAAAGCTGAATATGAGCACAGCTTTTCACCCGCAGACCGACGGTCAAAGCGAGCGGACGATTCAGACATTGGAGGACATGCTGAGAGCATGTGTTATGGATTTAGGCGGTAGCTGGGATAAGCATTTACCCCTGGTTGAGTTTTCATACAACAACAGCTACCACACCAGTATTGGTGCCGCGCCATTCGAAGCTTTATATGGGCGCAAGTGCAGGTCGCCGCTCTGTTGGTCTGACGCAGGTGATAGACAATTGGTAGGTCCCGATGTAGTTCAGGAAACTACAGATAAGATTGCGCAAATCAGAGATCGCTTTAGTGCGGCTCGTGACCGTCAAAAGACCTACGCAGATCTGCTTCGATTTCGGACTATAGACCTATTTCATGTTGTAATACATTGTATAAATGTATTAGTAAAATAGTCACGAATCGGATTAAAGAGGGTTTGGCAGACATTGTGAGCATTAACCAATCGGCATTTGTACCAGGGAGAAGGATTTTGATAATATCCTCCTAACCCATGAATTAATGCATAATTATCATAGAAATCATGGGCCACCGAGGTGTGCGTTTAAGGTGGATATTCAGAAGGCTTATGATACGGTAGATTGGAATTTCTTAAAGCAGATTCTTATGGGGTTTGGCTTTCATTCGAAGATGGTTAGTTGGATTATGGTGTGTGTCTCGACTACCTCGTTCTCGGTGGGATTAAATGGAAAACTATACGGATATTTTAAAGGAAGAAGGGGGTTGCGGCAAGGTGACCCGATATCTCCGTACCTTTTTACGTTGGTTATGGAGGTTCTAACCTTAATATTGCAAAAACAAGTTGACTTGTCTTTGGAGTTCAGATTTCATAATAAATGTGAGAAGGGATTAGGGTTAACAATGATTAGAGTTTCACTAATTGCTCTATGCATCCCTAAGTATCATATTTTACACATGTACACCATCTCATAACAATTTCATAGTTTCACCACCAAGTTTACATATTTGACAAGTTTATCACAATTAACACATAACCATGCACAATCACACAATACACATCATTGTATTAAAACGTTACAGTTCCATAGCCAATTATTTGTGCAATCAATCACTAAATAATGCAAGAACGTGCAATAAATGCGAAATAGAAATCTTGGAAATTCGAGTTGTCACATTATCCCCAACTTAAAAGAAATTTCGTCCCGAAATTTGGTACGCACTCACTGAGGAAGCTAGGTAAGCTGTAGTGTTCACTGATTTTCCTGGGGTGTCACATCATCCCCCCGTTGATTTGGAATTTCGTCCCGAAATTCCGCAGTAGTAGCTTCAGTCTCAGTAGTGGTTGCACGGTTTTCGAATAACTGGGGGTACTTTTCTTTCATTTGGTCTTCGCGTTCCCAGGTGTACTCTGGGCCACGTCGGGAGTTCCAACGAACTCAAACAAGAGGGATTCTCTTGTGTTTGAGGACCTTAACATCCCGGTCCGTGATTTCAACTGGTTCCTCGACGAACTGCAACCGCTCGTCGATAGTGAGTTCCTTAGAAGGAACTATGAGGGTCTCATCTGATAGGCATTTCTTCAGATTCGACACGTGAAATACATTGTGAACTGCACCGAGTTCAGCTGGTAGGTTCAGTCTGTAGACTACTGGGCCTATTCTTTCAATGATTTCGAACGGTCCAACATACCGTGGATTGAGTTTGCCTCGTTTATCAAATCGAACCACACCCTTCCAGGGTGAGACTTTAAGTAAAACCCGGTCCCCGACCTGAAATTCCAATGGCTTTTTACGCTTATCCGCGTAGGCTTTCTGACGGTCGCGCACTGCCGCAATGCGTTGTCGTATCTGTGCAATCCGTTCAGTAGCATCAACTACAAGTTCTGGACCTGTGATTTGACTATCCCCCACCTCTGCCCAACAGAGAGGTGACCGGCGTTTACGTCCGTACAATGCCTCGAATGGAGCGGCTTGTATGCTGGTGTGATAACTGTTATTGTACGAAAACTCCACCAAAGGGAGATGCTTTTCCTAGCCGTTGCCGAAATCAATAACACATGCCCGAAGCATGTCTTCAAGAGTCTGGATCGTTCACTCAGACTGCCCATCCGTCTGAGGATGATATGCTGTGCTCATGTCTAACCGTGAGCCAAAAGATTTGTGCATTGCTTGCCATAGCTCTGACGTGAATCGTGCATCCCGATCTGAAATGATGGAGGTGGGCACCCCGTGCCTCGAAACAACTTCTTTAAGGTAAACGTCTGCGAGAGTGGAGAACTTATCCGTTTCCTTTATAGCCAGGAAGTGTGCAAACTTAGTGAGTCGATCTATGATCACTCGTATGGTGTCATTCCCACGCTGGGATCTGGGTAGGCCTGTAACAAAAATCCATGGAAGTTTCTTCCCATTTCCATTGCGGTATCTTGGGTTGTTGAAGTAGGCCCGCTGGTTTCTGATACTCCATTTTGACTTTTGCACAAGTCAAACATTTGCCGACGTAAGTTGCTATGTGGGCCTTCATGCTAGGCCACCAATATGTAGTTCTGATGTCGTGATACATTTTATCCGAACCTGATGTACCGAGTAGCGAGACTTGTGAGCTTCATCCATCATAAGTTCTCGTAAACCGCCATATAGTGGTACCCAAATACGCCCTGTTACATAGTAGGCGCCGTCTTCCTTTTGTTCTAATCGTTGCCTTGAGCCGCGTAAGGCTTCAGCCTTTACGTTTTCTGGTTTCAATGCTTCTGTGACAACCCTCACAAAACCAGGTATCCGTACGACTTAATTAACTATTAATTGTTGCCTAATTACTGTGCTTAACTGAGATTTCTGATAAACTGCTACTTGATTGTTGATACTTGTACATATCTGCATCATACTTTGATTTTTCCGTCACTACATTATTTACTTACTGAACTCTAGTGACAAACATGATGCACAAAAGCACAGTAGCATTTGAACGGATAACCTATTGAACGTGCTGATATAGCCAGCATCAGGCAAACACTGCCTCTAAAGGCCTGAATGAGCCAGAAATATTTTACTACACCCATAGTGTGTGTAGGGATACAAGGGTTGTTAAACTGCGTCTCTAGGAATAAGATACAGAGATTGGATGTGCCTAAAACGTACTCTGAGCACGAAACACAGCACTTTTATCAACATACTAGCTTCTAGCTAATTAATAAAGTGCCAAAATATGAGGAAATATTCCTGACACTTTGCAGAATAAATTGTGTCGCTAAAAATATTAATTTCGACGCTTAAAGGATTACTTAAGCACTTTAACGGATTACTATCCAACCGAACAACCGGACTATACCCGGAACATAAAAATATTGCCAGAAATATTATTAGTCTTTTTCTGAGCCAGTTAGGGTCCCTGATTACCCTAACACCCGCTTTATAACGCGTCACGCAACTAACGGGGTTAATCTCTAAAAGTAACCTACTTAACGTAACTAAACATTAACTGAACATTTGAGATCCAACCGGATACCCCCCCCCCTTTTTGGGTCGGTTCCATCCTCATGGAACTAGGAGTACACCTTTTTGATTAATTTATTAGATTGCGTGGATATCTAGACGACATAAGAAACCGTTGGACGATGGCTCATGTTTTGTCTATAAAATCCACACTAAACCCACAAGACTTGACACCACAAATCACCAACACTTTCTACTCTCTCCTCTCCTCCCTATTCTCGGCCGAAAGCACCCACAATCCATCCATCATTCTCGAGTCTTGATCTTGCTATTCCATGTATATACAAGTGACGAGGATCACGTATAAGGAAGCTCGAAGCAAGCGGAAGTTGAAGGACCTCGTTCATTTGCTTTTATCCACGCCATTTTCGCCAAAGATCTTCCCTAGCCCCGAGCTAGAGGTATAACGTTTAAAACTCGCTCTTGATCGTATCTAAAGTGGTTAATATGATTTTTAACGGTTAAAAGTTGGAATCATGCGTTTTGAATCTTTAAAGACTACTAAAACTTGAATATTGTTGGTTAAAAGCTCATAACGCGTGTAAAAGTCGTAGTATTCGAATATGTTGATTGTTGAGGCCCGATCTACGATGTGGTGGCTCTTATCATCGTTTAACCCGACTTTGTTAAGATCATGAATCTTGACATACGCTTGTTTCTATCGGTACGAGGGTTAAAAGGTGAAACTCCACCACACGAGAAACATGAACTTGTGTAAAAGTATTTTGACTTGTAAAATAGTATTTTAAACGAGCCGGTCTACGTATGTACAAGTGGTATATTCGTAGAACCAAGTGTCGAGAAAATCATGTTTTATAAAAGTTGGATGACATGTTAACAAATATGATTTTTACAAACTACAAGTGTATAAACACTTGTGAAACGAAAGATCCGACAAAATAACAATTTTTACAAAAGTTGTCGGGAAGTTGTAAAGAATGATTTGTTCCAAAAACGGGGTTTTTACAAGACTAAACTATTTTATACATAGATCCACTAAAAATAAGGTGATCTACACTATGACTTTCGGAAAAATTACAAGTTCATGTAACAACGCGACTTTACATACTAGTCTACAAGTTTAATGTATTGAAACTGGTTTGAAGTATCGGAAATTGATTGGTTGATTTAAAGAAGTGTTGGAATGATTTTGTAAAAGAAAATGATACGCTTGAAAGCGTGGCCACCTCCAGTTACAGGGGAAACTCTGGCGAAATTTTTCTAAAAAAATCTAACACTTAGAATTATTTACAAGTGTTAGACTATTTTTGATACATTTTCAAATATATTTCGCCATGACTTTATTTATTAAATAATCGGAGGTGGGATTTTCACAAAAACTGAACGTGATAAATATTTATTCAATAGATATATTTTTCACCACACTGTTTATGATTATTTTGTGAAAATATATAAATATTATTTTTAGAGTAAAAATAATATTTACAAACTCTGTCGAACCCAAAATAATACCAACGCCTACACGACAAACATATAAGTTACAACGGTAATTACTATTACCACTAAATCGCGAAAACGTAACTTACGCTTTATGCGGAAATATTCATAAATGCGGATATTGTCAACGTATTATTTTGGAAAGTATTATACGAAGAGAAAATATATTATTTTTGAGAAAAATAATTATATTTTGGAATGAGAAATAAAATATATTAAGTGAGACTTAATATTATAAACGCACATGTATTAATTCCCCCATCCTTGGGAAGGAAATTTACTACCAATTATGTACAAGGAACAGTTGTCTAACTGTTTCCCGAAAATTAAACTATAAAGCTAAAGCACGGCCATCCGTCTAATAGAATTAGCACATGTAGGTCGTTGCACAGCTTTCGGACATTTGGAGTGCTTGATTTAGCTACGCACTGATAGTGAGTTCATGTCCCCCTTTTCTCTTAACTGTTTTCAGTTTTCTAAACTGCGGGGGTGAAATACATGTTACAATGATTATGAATATGTTTATACATGGTATGATTAGCGTAAGGAGGTTTGTTACTTAGATCATGTGAGTGGGTAGGCGGAAACTTGAGGCCATTAATCCTCATAGTAGGACCGAGGGACAGGAGCGGTAGATCTATCTGGGTGTAGCGAGCCCAGCCCCAGGTCCAGCTGAACGGACCTCGGGGTGACTTAGTGCCCGACGCATAAATCCGCTAGGTTTGAGTCTTCCTACTTGCACTTCACACATATCAATGGCCTTGCAAACCATTGGTGATCTCTTTTTCCTTATTTGCTACATACCAGGTTTTTGATAAAGATAAAGGTTTATATACTCACTTTCGCATGAACTCGCTCAACATTATTGTTGATTTTTCAACTTACATGTATTTCAGGAAACTAACGATCTGGCGCGGTATGGCTTGTTTTCCGCTGCATTAGGCCCGAGGTCATCCAGGGTTCGAGACTTGTGACTCTTTCCTGGACAAGTCACAGTCCCTGAACCATGTTTATGTTATGTTTGAGTTTGTAATTGTTTAGACAAGTTTATGGTTGTTGGGTGTTTACCCGTTAAGACAATGTTTGATTTTTATTTTAATGGATGATCTTGCATATTTTTAATTCATATAGCTTGTTATGATTAAGCTATGGTATTAAGAAGTCACACCAAATTAACCACGCTTCCGCAAAGCCAGGGTGTGACAGCTTCCACCTGAGCATCTCGTATTTGTGCAGGAAGACTAAACTGAATAGTGAAATGTAAGGCTTGTACGCGTCTAGGTAGAGTGTCCTTTCGACTGAAAGCGTCAGCCACAACACTGGCTTTTTCCTGGATGGTACTTGATGGCGCATTCGTAATCATTAAGTAACTCGACCCATCGTCGTTGACGCATGTTCAATTCCTTATGTTTGAAGATATGCTCGAGACTCCTGTGATCGGTGTAAATTGTGCACTTGGTACCGTACAGGTAGTGTCGCCATATCTTAAGCGCGAAAACAACAGCTCCCAGCTCTAAATCGTGCGTTGTATAATTCCGTTCATGAACTTTGAGTTGACGAGAGGCGTAGGCAATAACTTTATCCCGCTGCATCAATACACAACCAAGCCCCTGTATCGATGCGTCACAATAGACCACAAAATCATCTGTGCCCTCTGGCAGTGAGAGAATAGGTGTGCTGCATAGTCTATCCTTCAGATACTGAAAAGCCGTTTCTTGTGTATTACCCCAACGATAGGTAGCACCTTTCTGTTTCAACATTGTGAGCGGCTGTGCGATCGTGGAGAAGTCTTTGATGAATCGTCGGTAGTACCCTGCCAAACCCAAGAATTGGCGTTTTTCCGTCGGTGTACGCGGTGCAGGCCAGTTCCTGATCGAATCTACCTTGGATGGATCGACATGAATCCCATCCCCGTTCACCACATGGCCTAAGAAGTGGACTTCACGAAGCCAGAAGTCGCAGTTTGAAAACTTGGCGTACAGTTGTTCCCTTCGAAGAAGTTCCAAGATAAGACGTAAGTGCTGCTCGTGTTCCTCCTGAGTCTTGGAGTAGATCAGAATGTCGTCGATGAAGACAATGACGAACTTGTCTAGATAGGGTTTGCACACCCTGTTCATAAGATCCATGGAAACTGCAGGCGCGTTCGTAAGCCCGAATGACATGACAAGAAACTCGTAATGGCCGTAGCGAGTTCTGAATGCTGTCTTGGAGACGTCCTCATCCCGGACTCTCAGCTAATGATAACCAGACCTTATATCAATCTTGGAGTAGTAGCTCGACCCTTGCAACTGGTCGAATAAGTCGTCAATACGAGGAAGAAGATAGCGGTTCTTCACTGTGACCTTGTTCAGTTCGCGATAATCAATGCACATTCTGAAAGTGCCATCCTTCTTTTTCACGAATAGTACTGGAGCTCCCCAAGGCGAAAAGATAGGTCGGATAAATCCCTTATCCAAGAGTTCTTGTAGCTGCGTCGATAGTTCTTCCAATTCGGATGGAGCTAAGCGATACGGTGCGCGAGGTGTACGTGCTGTCCAGAACTATAGGAATGAAGTCGATAGGGAACGTCTACCCAGCGAGGATAATTTTACAACCCTGAACTATGTGTGGCCTCTAGACTTGTACCATAAGCTAACACTACGACAGGTTTGGTGTTCAAGGGAGTTGGTGTACGTTTTATCATTCGACTAACTTTCAAAGACATATAATTGGTATTCACACCCAAATCAGACAATATAGTAACATAGAAGTCGACAAGAAGAAACTTACCCATTATTACGATAAGATCGTTCCTTGCGTCACCCTGACCAATCACGTACGCGCGGCCCCGGCGTCATTGTTTCCTCTGTTTCCCGCAACGCTATCACCATTGTCCCTGTTTCCATGGTCGTGGTTCTGAGTCTGGTCCTGGTTCATATGCGGACAATGCCTCTTGTAGTGATCTTTAGCATCACACTGAAAACTGTGACAACTCGAACTTTAGACTTACTGTGATGTAACGTTACGTGCTTACGAGAACCGAATTATATGTTGGATTTAATGAATGCTGCATTATGTGTGTTTATATGTTATGTATGGCCCAAAACGCACAACACCCACTTGATTTCACAAACCCACTCGGTCCGCATGGTTGGACTCGAGACCTTGAGGTAGCCCATGTGGGGTTTCGGCCCACTTCCCTTCATACGTATACATACCCACCTATCATTAGGGTTTTAGTTTTTCACAAATCTTGCAATCAAGAACACACACACACTCTCTTTCTCTCGACCGGAATCAAGGGCAGCCTCACCTTCACCACTTTCCTCTACTTGTAATCGGTTAGTATATTATCTATGATTCTGTGTTTTATATGCTTAGGTGATGCCATGATGAATCGGATTGCATGATTTAGTATTTGGTTGGTATGAGTTATTTGATTGTGTTCTTGTTAATCGGTTTCTGTGAATGGTGATCATGATTACATACGAAATAGGTTGCATGAGTGATTTGTTAATTGGTCCGAATTGATGTTTGTAACCGGCTGTGATGATTCTGTTTGCACATGTGAATTAGGGTGCACGCTAGGATGATGATACGATTAGGATTCGGTTTAGAGTTGGTTGATAATATGATTATTGATTTGATGCGGTTATGAACATGCTAAATGGTGATGATTTGAAGACATTATGAGTATGATTGAATGTTGAATAATCATTGTTTGATCTGATTTCCGAAACTGCCTAAGTGTTAGCTTGAATCACGGGATGATTGTTACAGGAATTATGGAAACCAGTTACACACACACGACACACGGTTGCGACTCAGATTGCGAGTCGAAACCTCGTGGTCACGACTCGAAACCACAACAGCACAAGCCGAGACCATGGTTGCGAGTCCTGTTGCGACTCGTAACCGGACCATGATGAACCGAGACCAGCCATTGCGACTCGCAACCTACTGTTGCGACTCGTAATCTCCTGATATGACTCGTAATCCTCGGTTGCGACTCGAGATCGCCGGTTGCGACTCGAGACCACATTTACACGCACACTGTTTGGGCCTTCACAGTCACGGGCCAATGATTTGATTTGTGGACTGTTTGCTATTGGACTTTTACTATTACAGGCTCAACTGATTGGGCCGGACACTTGGCTATTTGTTTAACTGTTTGCTTTGGACTGCTATTGGAATACGTGTTCATTGCCATGATCAATACGTGTTAGTAACCTACGTGCTATATACGAACCTGACTTGTATAATAACCATGATAGGACGTGGTTGACCGTTTACTAGCTTAACTGTACTCTTTGTGTATCTGCCGAGCAAACCAAGGTGAGTTCACACAGCCAAGGCATGGGATTCCCGGGTTGGGAATTGGGTTGGATATGTTATTGTTAAAAGAGTTACTCGTACTTACGCATTCTCTAGACTATAGACCACCGTCCTCAGGTTAGTCAGGACACGTTACGTAAAGCCTACGTGACCCAGTACAAATGCCATATGTCTCCCGGGTCGGGAGGACACGTTACGTAAAGCCTACGTAACCCAATACCATCCGCTGGCTTCCAGGTCGGAAGGCCACGCTGCGTAAAGCCTACGTAGCCGCCACGCGTACCACTGTCCTCGGGGAAGGGCACGTCACGTAAAGCCTACGTGACCCTGTACGTATTCCTGTTCTCGGTAAAGAAGAACACATGGTCGGAAGTTAGTCCAGTAAGTACCGTTAATGAGAAGCCCTCATTAGCCAGGATAAACATGGGAAGCCCCCACCAGTATTATGAACACAAGTTTTGGGAAGCCCCCACCTTTAGTACACACTAGTATGGGAAGCCCCCACTAGTCATATTTATACACTATGCTATGAACTTACTTTCTGTGAACTCGCTCAACTAGTTTGTTGATTATTTGCTGCATGCCTTGCAGGACCTTAGGTACATAATGGAGCTTGCACAAGGAGGAGCAGGTCGTTGTGGGAATACGGATCATGAACTTATTCTGAACTTATAACTATTTTGAGATTACGTACTATGCTTCCGCTATTTAAACGATGTTTGGTTTTGGAACATCAATCATGTCATGATGTTTTACATTGGATACCTTTATTATTAAATGCTATGTTTGATATGATTGATGGCTTGATCCTGGTCAGTCACGCTCCCAAGCGGTGGTACTCCGCGGGTGGATTTTGGGGGTGTGACAGATTGGTATCAGAGCCATTGGTTATAGAGAACTTGGTTTTAATACGGAGAAAAAGTTTTTATTAAAACCAGACTATAACCCGAACAGTGCTCTCAACGATCCACAACGACGCTTCGCTCCACGTGCAAGACTCGACATCTTAGGTAATAATGTTATGACTATTGCCTGTATGCTAGAACTGTTTAGAACTTTGCTCGCATTACGTTTAGATACACAAGATACTGTAGCATGAGAATCCCTACGTGCTTACACTTTTCTGTCATCGCCCTACTCGCGAACCATTCTTACGTATGCTACTTGTTACAATGAAGATCATGTCTGGACGAATCAACATGACACAAGCCCAGCTAGAGGCTCTCGTTCAAGCTCAAGTTGCTGCGGCAGTTGCAGCAGCTCAAGCAGGTAGTATATCCTGCAGTATAGGCACACACTAGGATCCTTAGATCCTACATTAACTCTCGTATTTAACTTCGTCCTATTCGTACACAATAGGTCAACCAGCGCAGCAAGTTTGCACTTTTAAGAACTTCATGGACTGTCGTCCAAATTCCTTCAGCGGCACCGAGGGGGCAGTGGGACTCCTCCATTGGTTTGAAAAGCTAGAATCAGTGTTCGAAATGTGCGAGTGCCCTGAGGCTCGTAAGGTCAAGTTTGCCACCGGTACTTTGGAAGGGATAGCACTGACTTGGTGGAACGCCCAAGTCCAGATCTTAGGGTTGGCAGCTGCTAACGCCACCCCATGGAACGATTTCAAGGAACTCATCAAGCGTGAGTACTGTACGCGTGAAGATATTCACAAGCTGGAAGACGAGTTGTATAATCTGAAAATGGTTGGATCAGAAATCGAAGCGTATACTAAACGGTCGAATGAGCTGGCCGTTCTGTGTCCTACTATGGTGGACCCTCCATACAAGCGCATTGAGTTGTATCTCAAGGGATTGGCGCCAGAAATTCAGAGCCACGTGACGTCGGCTAACCTCGAAAACATCCAGGAAATTCAGCGTCTCGCTCACCGTATCACCGATCAGGCAGTGGACCAGAATAAACTGCCCAAGCGTGTTAATGCTACTGCTAACGTCACCACCTCAGTTACTCCTGCTACGTCTGGTGACAGTAAAAGAAAATGGGATGGAGATTCTAGTAAAAGTTCAGCGATTGTTCAGCCACAAGCTCAGCAGCAGAAGATCGACCACTATCAGGGTCCCAGTCAGCAATCCTCTGGTAGTCACAGACAGAGGAGATATCAGGGTAGTCAACCTAGGTGCCACAACTGCAACAGGCATCACCACGGCCCATGTAACAAGGGTCGCTGTCAAAGGTGTCTTAAGATGGGGCACGAGGCCAAAGACTGTAGGAGTCCACGGCCTGCGAATCAGAATCAGCAGCCTCAACAACCCGCTCCACAGAACCAGCAGCAGCAACAGCAGCCACAGCGTGGAAACCGGGGATGTTTCCAGTGTGGGGCTGAAGGTCACTTCAAACGCGATTGCCCTCAGTTGAACCAGAATCGCAACAACAATAACCAGGGCAACGGGAATAACAACAACGGCGGGAACAACAACAACAACAACGGCAATGAAGCTCGTGGTCGTGCATTCGTACTAGGTCGAGGCGACGCAGTGAACGATCCCAACGTTGTTATGGGTAAGTTTCTCCTCGACAATATTTACGTTACTGTTTTGTTTGATTCGGGTGCGGATACAAGCTATATGTCTGTGAAAATGTGTCAACTGCTAAAACGTGCACCAACACTTTTACCCACCAAACATGTAGTAGAGTTAGCTAACGGTAAAAGTCTAGAAGCCACGCACGTAGTTCAGGGTTGTAATCTTATCCTAGCTGGCCAAGCCTTCTCTATCGATCTCATTCCCATAGTTTTGGGTAGCTTCGACGTCGTGATTGGGATGGATTGGTTATCCCAACACCAGGCGAAAATCTTATGCAGCGAGAAAGTTATTCGCATTCCTCGTTCTGGTCAAGAACCTCTCGAAGTCCAAGGTGACAAGAGTGGTGCTGTGGTTGGTATCATCTCTTTCTTGAAGGCTCAGAAGTGCTTACGTAAAGGTCACACAGCCATTTTGGCTCTTGTTTCAGACGCATCAGTAAAGGAAAAGAAATTGGAGGATATACCAGTCGTACGTGACTTTCCTCAGGTGTTTCCTGAAGACTTACCTGGCTTACCGCCTCATCGTCAGGTTGAATTTCAAATCGAGCTCACTCCAGGAGCAGCACCCATAGCTCGCGCACCATATCGTCTAGCTCCATCAGAATTGGAGGAACTGTCAAAGCAGCTACAAGAGCTCTTGGAAAAGGGCTTCATACGACCAAGCTCTTCGCCTTGGGGAGCTCCAGTACTTTTCGTGAAAAAGAAAGACGGTACGTTCAGGATGTGTATCGACTACCGTGAACTCAACAAGGTAACGGTGAAGAACCGTTATCCTCTTCCACGCATAGACGACTTATTCGACCAGTTGCAAGGGTCGTGTTACTATTCGAAGATAGACTTAAGGTCTGGGTATCATCAGCTGAGAGTCCGGGATGAGGACGTCTCCAAGACAGCCTTCAGAACTCGTTACGGTCACTACGAGTTTCTCGTCATGCCATTCGGGTTAACGAACGCGCCTGCTGTATTTATGGACCTTATGAACAGGGTATGCAAACCCTACCTTGACAAGTTCGTCATAGTATTCATCTACGACATTCTGATCTACTCCAAGAGTCAGGAGGAACACGAGCAGCATCTTCGTCTTATTTCGGAACTCCTTCGGAAGGAGCAGTTGTACGCCAAGCTTTCTAAATGCGACTTCTGGCTTCGTGAAGTCCACTTCTTAGGCCACGTAGTGAACAAGGATGGGATCCATGTCGATCCATCCAAGGTAGATTCAATCAGGAACTGGCCTGCACCGCGTACACCGACAGAAATACGCCAATTCTTGGGTCTGGCAGGTTATTACAGACGGTTTATTAGAGACTTTTCAAAGATTGCTCAGCCGCTTACGTTACTGACACAGAAGGGTGTTACCTATCGCTGGGGAGAGCCCCAGGAGACTGCTTTTCAGCACCTAAAGGATAGACTTTGCAGTGCACCTATCCTCTCATTGCCAGAGGGCACAGATGATTTCGTGGTTTATTGTGATGCATCCATTCGGGGACTAGGATGTGTGTTAATGCAGCGTGATAAAGTTATTGCCTACGCCTCTCGTCAACTCAAGGTTCACGAACGGAACTACACGACGCACGATTTAGAGCTGGGAGCTGTTGTTTTCGCACTTAAGATATGGCGACACTACCTGTACGGTACCAAGTGCACGATTTACACCGATCACAGGAGTCTCGAGCATATCCTTAAGCAGAAGGATTTGAACATGCGTCAACGACGATGGGTCGAGTTACTTAACGATTACGAATGCGCTATCAAGTACCATCCAGGCAAAGCCAATGTTGTGGCTGATGCCCTTAGTAGAAAAGACACTCTACCACGGCGCGTGCGAGCGCTACAGCTCACGATTCAGTCTAGCCTTCCAGCACAGATACGAAATGCTCAGGTAGAAGCATTGAAGCCCGAAAACGTCAAGGCTGAAGCCTTACGCGGCTCACGACAACAGATGGAACAGAAGGCAGACGGCGCCTACTATGTAACGGGCCGGATTTGGGTCCCTCTTTATGGCGGTTTACGTGAACTTGTGATGGACGAAGCACACAAGTCTCGCTATTCGGTACATCCAGGGTCGGATAAAATGTACCACGACATCAGCACTACTTATTGGTGGCCTAGTATGAAGGCCCACATTGCTACGTACGTTGGAAGATGCTTGACCTGTGCGAGAGTCAAGGTTGAATATCAGAAACCAGCTGGCCTACTTCAGCAGCCTAAGATACCTCAATGGAAATGGGAAGAAATTTCCATGGATTTCGTTACAGGCCTACCCAGATCCCAGCGGGGAAATGACACCATATGGGTCATCGTGGATCGACTCACCAAGTCTGCACACTTCCTACCTATAAAGGAAACGGATAAGTTCTCCACTCTCGCAGACGTCTATCTTAAGGAAGTTGTTTCGAGGCACGGGGTGCCCACATCTATCATTTCGGATCGCGATGCACGATTCACGTCAGAACTTTGGCAAGCAATGCATAAATCTTTCGGCTCACGATTAGACATGAGCACAGCATACCACCCTCAGACGGATGGGCAGTCTGAGCGAACGATTCAAACTCTTGAAGACATGCTTAGGGCATGCGTCATCGATTTCGGCAACGGCTGGGAAAAGCACCTCCCTTTGGTGGAGTTTTCTTACAATAATAGTTATCACACCAGCATTCAAGCCGCTCCATTCGAGGCATTGTACGGGCGTAAATGCCGGTCACCCCTCTGCTGGGCAGAGGTGGGGGATAGTCAAATCACGGGTCCAGAGATCGTAGTGGACGCCACAGAAAAGATAGCACAGATACGACAACGCATGGCGGCAGCACGAGACCGTCAGAAAGCCTACGCGGACAAGCGTAGAAAGCCATTGGAATTTGAGGTCGGGGACCGGGTTTTATTGAAAGTTTCACCCTGGAAGGGTGTGGTTCGTTTTGGCAAACGGGGCAAACTAAATCCGCGGTACGTCGGACCATTCGAAATTATAGAAAAGATTGGCAAGGTAGCCTACAAGTTGAATTTACCAGCTGAACTCGGGGCAGTTCACAATGTTTTTCATGTTTCGAACCTAAAGAAGTGCCTATCAGATGAAAACCTCATCATTCTTTTTAAGGAACTCACTATCGACGAGCGGTTGCAGTTCGTCGAGGAACCAGTTGAAATCACGGACCGGGATGTGAAGGTCCTCAAACACAAGAGAATCCCTCTTGTTCGAGTTCGTTGGAACTCCAAACGTGGCCCAGAGTACACCTGGGAACGCGAAGACAGGATGACAGAAAAGTACCCCCAGTTATTCGAAACCAATGCTACCACTACTGAGGCTGAAGCTACTACTTCAGAATTTCGGGACGAAATTCCAGATCAACGGGGGGAGGATGTGACACCCCAGGAAAATCAGTGAGCAATACAGTTTACCTAGCTTCCTCAGTGAGTGCATACCAAATTTCGGGACGAAATTTCCAATTAGTTGGGGATAATGTGACAACTCGAACTTTAGACTTACTGTGATGTAACGTTACGTGCTTACGAGAACCGAATTATATGTTGGATTTAATGAATGCTGCATTATGTGTGTTTATATGTTATGTATGGCCCAAAACGCACAACACCCACTTGATTTCACAAACCCACTCGGTCCGCATGGTTGGACTCGAGACCTTGAGGTAGCCCATGTGGGGTTTCGGCCCACTTCCCTTCATACGTATACATACCCACCTATCATTAGGGTTTTAGTTTTTCACAAATCTTGCAATCAAGAACACACACACACACTCTCTTTCTCTCGACCGGAATCAAGGGCAGCCTCACCTTCACCACTTTCCTCTACTTGTAATCGGTTAGTATATTATCTATGATTCTGTGTTTTATATGCTTAGGTGATGCCATGATGAATCGGATTGCATGATTTAGTATTTGGTTGGTATGAGTTATTTGATTGTGTTCTTGTTAATCGGTTTCTGTGAATGGTGATCATGATTACATACGAAATAGGTTGCATGAGTGATTTGTTAATTGGTCCGAATTGATGTTTGTAACCGGCTGTGATGATTCTGTTTGCACATGTGAATTAGGGTGCACGCTAGGATGATGATACGATTAGGATTCGGTTTAGAGTTGGTTGATAATCCGATTATTGATTTGATGCGGTTATGAACATGCTAAATGGTGATGATTTGAAGACATTATGAGTATGATTGAATGTTGAATAATCATTGTTTGATCTGATTTCCGAAACTGCCTAAGTGTTAGCCTGAATCACGGGATGATTGTTACAGGAATTATGGAAACCAGTTACACACACACGACACACGGTTGCGACTCAGATTGCGAGTCGAAACCTCGTGGTCACGACTCGAAACCACAACAGCACAAGCCGAGACCATGGTTGCGAGTCCCCTTGCGACTCGTAACCGGACCATGATGAACCGAGACCAGCCATTGCGACTCGCAACCTACTGTTGCGACTCGTAATCTCCTGATATGACTCGTAATCCTCGGTTGCGACTCGAGATCGCCGGTTGCGACTCGAGACCACATTTACACGCACACTGTTTGGGCCTTCACAGTCACGGGCCAATGATTTGATTTGTGGACTGTTTGCTATTGGACTTTTACTATTACAGGCTCAACTGATTGGGCCGGACACTTGGCTATTTGTTTAACTGTTTGCTTTGGACTGCTATTGGAATACGTGTTCATTGCCATGATCAATACGTGTTAGTAACCTACGTGCTATATACGAACCTGACTTGTATAATAACCATGATAGGACGTGGTTGACCGTTTACTAGCTTAACTGTACTCTTTGTGTATTTGCCGAGCAAACCAAGGTGAGTTCACACAGCCAAGGCATGGGATTCCCGGGTTGGGAATTGGGTTGGATATGTTATTGTTAAAAGAGTTACTCGTACTTACGCATTCTCTAGACTATAGACCACCGTCCTCAGGTTAGTCAGGACACGTTACGTAAAGCCTACGTGACCCAGTACAAATGCCATATGTCTCCCGGGTCGGGAGGACACGTTACGTAAAGCCTACGTAACCCAATACCATCCGCTGGCTTCCAGGTCGGAAGGCCACGCTGCGTAAAGCCTACGTAGCCCCCACGCGTACCACTGTCCTCGGGGAAGGGCACGTCACGTAAAGCCTACGTGACCCTGTACGTATTCCTGTTCTCGGTAAAGAAGAACACATGGTCGGAAGTTAGTCCAGTAAGTACCGTTAATGAGAAGCCCTCATTAGCCAGGATAAACATGGGAAGCCCCCACCAGTATTATGAACACAAGTTTTGGGAAGCCCCCACCTTTAGTACACACTAGTATGGGAAGCCCCCACTAGTCATATTTATACACTATGCTATGAACTTACTTTCTGTGAACTCGCTCAACTAGTTTGTTGATTATTTGCTGCATGCCTTGCAGGACCTTAGGTACATAATGGAGCTTGCACAAGGAGGAGCAGGTCGTTGTGGGAATACGGATCATGAACTTATTCTGAACTTATAACTATTTTGAGATTATGTACTATGCTTCCGCTATTTAAACGATGTTTGGTTTTGGAACATCAATCATGTCATGATGTTTTACATTGGATACCTTTATTATTAAATGCTATGTTTGATATGATTGATGGCTTGATCCTGGTCAGTCACGCTCCCAAGCGGTGGTACTACGCGGGTGGATTTTGGGGGTGTGACAAAAACATCCTTTAAAACTTTGTTGTTGATGTTGATTCTGTGAAGATTGAGGCGGTCGTTGTTGTTCTTGAGTTACAGGACGTGAGTTTCGACAATCCTTAGCTTCATGACCAATCTTGAGACACCGCTGGCAACGACCCCTGTTGCACTGGCCACCGTGGTGTCTGTTACATTTGTTGCACCATGGGTGAATTCCTCGATATCTTTTCTGCCCATGACTACTAGAAAACTGTTGTCTGGGGCTCTGGTAGTCATCTATCTCTTGCTGCTGCGTTAGAGGCTGGACCAAAATTAATCCCGTGCTCAGGTTTTCATCCCACTTGCGTTTGTTATCTCTAGAAGCACATGCAGTATCAGTCTTAGCTCGTTTCGGTAGTTTGTTCTGTTCTACAGCCTGGTCTGTGAGACGATGAGCCAGTCGAGTGGCTTGCTGGATAGTGCCAAGGTTAGCTATGGTCATATGACTCTGAATTTCAGGCACCAGACCCTTGAGATACAGTTCGATGCGTTTGGTGGGAGGGTCTACCATAGTAGGACAAAGTGTGGCTAACTCGTTTGATCTCCTCGTATAAACTTCAATTTCAGACCCCACCATCTGTAGGTTGAGGAACTCTACCTCAAGTTTGTGGATGTCCTCTCGACTGCAAAACTCTTCCTTAATTAAGTCCTTGAACTCGTTCCAGGGGGTGGCATTCGCTGTGACAACTCGAATTTCCAAGATTCTATTTCGCATTTATTACACGTTCATGTATTGACTAGTCGTTTATTTGCACAATTGATTGTCATGGAATTATATATGTTTTGATTGTTTGATTGTGCATGGTTGTATGTGTTAATTGTGATAAACTTGTCAAATGTATAAACTTGGTGATGAAACTGTGAAATTGTTGTGTGATGGTGTACTTGTGTAAAATATAACAATAGAAGGTGTAAAGAGTCATTAGTGAAACATAAATAATACTTAATCCTAATTCTTTACCCTAATCATTCTCTAATCACTCACAAAGGATCAAAAACACGTACTTTCACCTCCTCTAATCCTCTCTACAACACCTTTTCATCATCCTTGGATTCACAAGCCTTTCGCATCAAGTGTGATTGCTAATCCAACTAGAATCGAATCAAGGTAATGGTTTAATCATCGTTTGATGTTAATTGTTGATTGATTGTTTGATCATTATCAATTCTTGATTCTTGTGTAATCTTTATAAACCCTAGTTCTTGTATGATATCTTGTGATTACTGAATGAATTCTAATTTATTGAGTGATGATGTTGATTTGTGCCATAATCGATTACTGATGATTAAGATGCATGATGTGTTAATACGGTTAATTG
This sequence comes from Helianthus annuus, assembly GCF_002127325.2. Lineage (NCBI taxonomy): Eukaryota > Viridiplantae > Streptophyta > Magnoliopsida > Asterales > Asteraceae > Helianthus > Helianthus annuus. The sequence continues at coordinate 92,223,151 of NC_035436.2, read as the reverse complement.
TTAACTTGATCATTACACTATGGAAAGGTAAGAAATTAGGGTTTGGTACGATGAACGTGACTGGGGATTTATGAAAACGTAACTGCTCAAATGATTTGTGCGACTAACTGTTGATTGTTTATGATTGCTCGCTTGTCTGAGGATGTTAGATCCGAGTTTTTGTGTGGTGTTATAGTCCGACCTTTAATAATTTAGAAGGTCCGAGTTTAATGAGGAGCATGGTCCGACTTTACAAGGACCCCAAAGGTCCGAACTTTGGACTCCAAAGCTCTTGTCCGACCTTGTAAACCACAAGGGGTCCGAGGTTCTTATGGGGGGGTGTTGTTTCCGAGTTTAACCCCCTCTATGTCCGAGTTTTACCTCCCCTCACCTAGTCCGACTTTGTGCAACCCCACACCTTTAATCCGAGTTTTACATGGAGCATAAGGGGTCCGAGTTTAGGCAGGGGAGCCTTGACACCCTTGTCCGACTTTGTAAAGCCACACTAAAGGTCCGAGTTTAACATGGCAGCCTTCACCCTTGTTGTTGATCCGAGTTTCTTGGCAAATCAACTTAGTCCGAGTTCTAGTCCCCACTTCTTGACCGAGTTTTAGTGAGGGAGCTAGTCCGAGGTTTGTGATGATGTGGTTGTCCGACATTTTGATGGAAGGTGAAAGATCCAAGCTTATTATGTAAAGGGGTAGGGTCCGAATATAATAAATTGTGATATCATGTGGATAGGTTATCGGCCAGTTAATATACAATAGCAACTAATCCACTTCATGCATGAACATGTGACAAGATTATAGTTTCAGTAAAACTCTATGGATAATAGTGTGTGTCATATAAATTGTCGGCTATTACTTGAATTAGACAAGTCTTTTATATTTTATTAACCTTGTTTGCATGAAGGTTCTGGTCAGCATTGATTAATTACATGTAGTTAGTGTGCATGTGGTCAGCATTGATTATTAGCCTTGTTTACATGTATTTTATTAGCCCAAGTATCAACTCTATTAATTTGTTAAGTCTGCTAGTCTGAAGGTACTGGTAACTACCAGCTATGTCTAGCCTGATAGCTCCTATATGAAATAAGAAGTTACATGAAATTGTTTCACGGGTTACATGAATATAAGATGCCAACTGATATGCACACTCTGTGTTATGCTGTGTTTTACTTGCATACGAATCATTGCGAATATGAACTGACTGTGAGTAAATGCATTACCCTAGGCATTTATTGATTGGTTGAATCGTTTCGAGCACATAGTTAAGCATACCGAGCAAACCAAGGTGAGTTCACACCCTTACTAAGGCATGGGATTCCCAAGGGCTTGGGAATGGGATTAAAGGAATGAGATTGACTAGAAACACTGTTACTAGACTACCATACCACTGTCCTCGGTTGTGCAGGACACATACTTATGCTATTCACTGTCCTCGGTTGTGCAGGACACATACTTACAATCTACGTAGACTTATACTTACTACTATCCTCGGTTGTGAAGGATACCTGTACTTATTACTATCCTCGGATGTGAAGGATACCTATACTTATTACTATCCTCGGATGTGAAGGATACCTATACTTATTACTATCCTCGGATGTGAAGGATACTTATACTTATTACTATCCTCGGATGTGAAGGATACTTATGCTTATCACTATCCTCGGTTGTGAAGGATACTTATGGTTACGAGTAGTCTAGTGGTTATGCAACATGGGAAGCCCCCACCAATAGAACGTACTAACGGCCCAGTAGAGCCACCGGTTACAACGAACTTACTATTACGCATTTACTTTCTGTGAACTCGCTCAACTAGTTGTTGATCCTCTGTTGCATGCCTTGCAGGTCGTTAGATATATGGAGCTTGCACATGGAGGAGCGGGTCGTTGTGGGCTTGGATCGTGATTATCTTATTAAACACTTATGACATTTCGTACTTAATTATGTTGGGTTTTGATTATACGCTTCCGCTAAACAATGATAACTTACTCATGTTTTGGAAACACCTTTCATATGGATTTGGTTTGGATTATATTGCAATTACTGTTACTTTATACAATGTTCTATATGATTGGTGGCTTGATCCTGGTCAGTCACGCTCCTAAGCGGTGATACTCCGCAGGTGGATTTTGGGGGTGTGACAGATTGGTATCAGAGCCATTGGTTATAGAGAACTTGGTTTTAATATGGGAAAACGTTTTATTAAAACCAGACTATAACCAGAACAGTGCTCTCAACGATCCACAACGACGCTACGCTCCACGTGCAAGACTCGACATACTAGGTAATAAGGTTTATATTTATTGCCTACATGCTAGAATCTGCATAGAACTTTGCTCGTAGTATGCTTACATTACTTTGCTCACTACTTGTTATTGCTTAAGAACACCTATGTGCTTACACTCTTCTGTCATCGCACTATTCGCGAACCTCTCTCACCTATGCTACCTTTGATGTGAAGATCAATGGCCGGACGTATTAACATGACTCAAGCCCAGCTAGAGGCTCTTATCCAAGCTCAAGTTGCTGCGGCACTTGCAGCAGCTCAAGCAGGTAGTATACCCTGCAGTATAGACACACACTAGGATCTTTAGATCCTACATTAACTCTCGTATTTAATTTTGTCCTATTCGTACACAATAGGTCAACACGCGCAGCAGCCTGTGTGCACTTTCAAGAACTTTATTGATTGTCGTCCTAGCACATTTAGCGGCACTGAAGGAGCGGTTGGACTCCTCCACTGGTTTGAAAAGCTCGAGTCTGTGTTCGAGATGCGTGAATGCCCTGAGGCACGCATGGTTAAGTTTGCCACTGGTACTTTGGAAGGGATCGCGTTAACTTGGTGGAACGCGCAAGTGCAGATCCTAGGGTTGGCAGCTGCTAACGCCACCCCTTGGAATGACTTCAAGGAACTGATTAAACGTGAGTACTGTACTCGGGAAGACATCCACAAGCTGGAGGATGAGTTTTATCATTTGAAGATGACTGGGTCAGAGATCGAGGCTTATACCAAGAGGTCGAACGAGTTGGCTGTGCTGTGTCCAACTATGGTGGACCCTCCATACAAGCGTATTGAGTTGTATCTCAAGGGTTTGGTGCCAGAAATCCAGAGCCACGTAACATCGGCTAACCTCGACAACATTCAGGCTATTCAGCGCCTCGCTCACCGCATCACGGATCAGGCAGTGGATCAGAACAGACTGCCAAAGCGTATCAGCGCTACTACTACCGCTACTGTTTCTACTACACTTGCTACTCCCAGTGAAAGCAAGAGAAAATGGGATGGGGATTCTAGCAAGGGATCAGCTACAGTGCAGTCACAAGCTCAGCAACGAAAGACAGACAGTTACCAGAGTCCCAGTCAGCACTCCTCAGGCAGCCACGGACAGGGGGGATATCGAGGAAACCTTCCGAAGTGTAACACCTGCAACAAACACCACAGTGGCCAGTGTAATAAGGGTCGCTGTCAAAGATGCCTCAAGATGGGTCATGAGGCCAAAGATTGTAGAAGCCCTCGACCTGCGAACCAGAATCAGTAGCAGCCCCAAGCACAGCAGAATCAGCAGCAGGGTAACAAGGGGTGTTTTCATTGTGGTGCAGAGGGTCACTTCAAAAGGCACTGCCCTCAGCTAGGGCAACGGGAACAACAACAACAACGGGGGAAACAACAACAATGGCAACGAAGCAAGAGGTCGAGTTTTCATGTTAGGACGAGGAGACGCAATGAACGATATTTGAACTTATAACTTATCTTGGGTTTTCATTATTATGTTTCCGCTACTCAAACAAAGTTTGGTTTGAACATCAATTGTATTGGGTTTTATGAATTATTTTAACTACTATACTTTGTGTTTGATATGATGGATGGTTTGATATTATTGAGCGCACCTGCCGTATTTATGGACCTTATGAACAGGGTGTGCAAACCCTATCTTGACAAGTTCGTCATTGTCTTCATCGATGGCATTCTGATCTACTCCAAGGGTCAGGAGGAGCACGAGCAGCACTTACGTCTTATCTTGGAACTTCTTCGAAAGGAGCAACTGTATGAAAAGCTTTCAAAATGTGACTTCTGGCTTCGTGAAGCCCACTTCTTAGGCCATGTGGTGAACAGGGATGGGATCCATGTCGATCCATCCAAGGTAGATTCGATCAGGAATTGGCCAGCACCGCGTACACCAACAGAAATACGCCAATTCTTGGGTTTGGCGGGATACTACAGGCGGTTTATCAAAGACTTCTCCAAGATCGCGCAGCCGCTTACTATGCTGACACAGAAAGGTGTCGTTTACAGATGGGGTAATACGCAGGAAACTGCTTTTCAGTACCTGAAGGATAGACTATGCAGCGCACCTATCCTCTCACTGCCCGAGGGCACGGATGACTTCGTGGTTTATTATGACGCATCGATACAGGGGCTTGGTTGTGTATTGATGCAGCGGGATAAAGTTATTGCCTACGCCTCTCGTCAACTCAAGGTTCATGAACGGAACTACACGACGCACGACTTAGAGCTGGGAGCTGTTGTTTTTGCGCTTAAGATATGGCGACACTACCTGTACGGTACCAAGTGCACAATTTACACCGATCACAGGAGTCTCGAGCATATCTTCAAGCAGAAGGAATTGAATATGCGTCAACGACGATGGGTCGAACTGCTTAATGATTATGAATGCGCTATCAAGTATCATCCAGGCAAGGCCAACGTTGTGGCCGACGCCCTTAGTCGGAAAGACACTTTACCTAAGCGCGTGCGAGCGCTACAGCTTACTATTCAGTCCAGTCTTCCTGCACAGATACGAGCTGCTCAGAAAGAAGCATTGAAACCCGAAAACGTCATGGCTGAAGCCTTACGCGGTTCAAGGCAACGAATGGAACAAAAGGAAGACGGCGCCTACTATGTAACGGGGCGTATTTGGGTCCCACTTTATGGCGGTTTACGAGAACTGGTGATGGATGAAGCTCATAAGTCTCGCTATTCGGTACATCCAGGTTCGGATAAGATGTACCACGACCTCAAAACAACATATTGGTGGCCTAGCATGAAGGCCCACATCGCTACTTACGTTGGCAAGTGCTTGACCTGTGCGAGAGTCAAGGTGGAATACCAGAAACCAGCGGGCCTACTTCAGCAACCCACGATACCGCAATGGAAATGGGAAGAAATTTCCATGGATTTCGTTACAGGCCTACCTAGATCTCAGCGTGGGAATGATACCATATGGGTGATCGTGGATCGACTCACCAAGTCTGCACACTTCCTGGCTATAAAGGAAACGGATAAGTTCTCCACTCTCGCAGACGTTTATCTTAAAGAAATTGTTTCGAGGCACGGGGTGCCCACCTCTATCATTTCGGATCGGGATGCACGATTCACGTCAGAGCTATGGCAAGCGATGCACAAAGCGTTTGGCTCTCGTTTAGACATGAGCACAGCGTATCACCCTCAGACGGATGGGCAGTCTGAGCGCACGATTCAAACTCTAGAAGACATGCTTCGAGCGTGTGTTATCGATTTCGGCAACGGCTGGGAAAAAAAACACCTCCCGTTAGTGGAGTTTTCATACAATAACAGTTACCACACCAGCATTCAAGCCGCTCCATTCGAGGCATTGTATGGACGTAAATGCCGGTCACCTCTCTGTTGGGCAGAGGTGGGGGATAGTCAGATTACGGGTCCAGAGATTGTAGTGGACGCCACAGAAAAGATTGCACAAATACGACAACGCATGGCAGCAGCACGCGACTGTCAGAAAGCTTACGCGGACAAGCGTAAGAGGCCATTGGAATTTCAGGTCGGGGACCGGGTTTTACTTAAAGTCTCACCCTGGAAGGGTGTGGTCCGTTTTAGTAAACGAGGCAAGCTCAATCCACGGTATGTTGGACCGTTCGAAATCACTGAAAGAATAGGCCCAGTAGCCTACAGACTGAACCTACCAGCTGAACTCGGTGCAGTTCACAATGTATTTCACGTGTCGAATCTGAAGAAGTGCCTGTCAGATGAGACCCTCATAGTTCCTTTTAAGGAACTCACTATCGACGAGCGGTTGCAGTTCGTCGAGGAGCCAGTTGAAATCACGGACCGGGATGTTAAGGTACTCAAACACAAGAGAATCCCTCTTGTTCGAGTTCGTTGGAACTCCCGACGTGGCCCAGAGTACATCTGGGAACGCGAAGACCAAATGAAAGAAAAGTACCCCCAGTTATTCGAAACCAATGCATCCACTACTGAGGTTGAAGCTACTACTACTGAATTTCGGGACGAAATTCCAAATCAACGGGGGGATGATGTGACACCCCAGGAAAAACCAGTGAACGATATAACTTACCTAGCTTCCTCAGTGAGTGCGTACCAAATTTCGGGACGAAATTTCTTTTAAGTTGGGGATAATGTGACAACTCGAATTTCCAAGATTCTATTTCGCATTTATTACACGTTGATATCTTTATTATCAATTCTTGATTCTTGTGTAATCTTTATAAACCCTAGTTCTTGTATGATATCTTGTGATTACTGAATGAATTCTAATTTATTGAGTGATGATGTTGATTTGTGCCATAATCGATTACTGATGATTAAGATGCATGATGTGTTAATACGGTTAATTGTTAACTTGATCATTACACTATGGAAAGGTAAGAAATTAGGGTTTGGTACGATGAACGTGACTGGGGATTTATGAAAACGTAACTGCTCAAATGATTTGTGCGACTAACTGTTGATTGTTTATGATTGCTCGCTTGTCTGAGGATGTTAGATCCGAGTTTTTGTGTGGTGTTATAGTCCGACCTTTAATAATTTAGAAGGTCCGAGTTTAATGAGGAGCATGGTCCGACTTTACAAGGACCCCAAAGGTCCGAACTTTGGACTCCAAAGCTCTTGTCCGACCTTGTAAACCACAAGGGGTCCGAGGTTCTTATGGGGGGGTGTTGTGTCCGAGTTTAACCCCCTCTATGTCCGAGTTTTACCTCCCCTCACCTAGTCCGACTTTGTGCAACCCCACACCTTTAATCCGAGTTTTACATGGAGCATAAGGGGTCCGAGTTTAGGCAGGGGAGCCTTGACACCCTTGTCCGACTTTGTAAAGCCACACTAAAGGTCCGAGTTTAACATGGCAGCCTTCACCCTTGTTGTTGATCCGAGTTTCTTGGCAAATCAACTTAGTCCGAGTTCTAGTCCCCACTTCTTGACCGAGTTTTAGTGAGGGAGCTAGTCCGAGGTTTGTGATGATGTGGTTGTCTGACATTTTGATGGAAGGTGAAAGATCCAAGCTTATTATGTAAAGGGGTAGGGTCCGAATATAATAAATTGTGATATCATGTGGATAGGTTATCGGCCAGTTAATATACAATAGCAACTAATCCACTTCATGCATGAACATGTTACAAGATTATAGTTTCAGTAAAACTCTATGGATAATAGTGTGTGTCATATAAATTGTCGGCTATTACTTGAATTAGACAAGTCTTTTATATTTTATTAACCTTGTTTGCATGAAGGTTCTGGTCAGCATTGATTAATTACATGTAGTTAGTGTGCATGTGGTCAGCATTGATTATTAGCCTTGTTTACATGTATTTTATTAGCCCAAGTATCAACTCTATTAATTTGTTAAGTCTGCTAGTCTGAAGGTACTGGTAACTACCAGCTATGTCTAGCCTGATAGCTCCTATATGAAATAAGAAGTTACATGAAATTGTTTCACGGGTTACATGAATATAAGATGCCAACTGATATGCACACTCTGTGTTATGCTGTGTTTTACTTGCATACGAATCATTGCGAATATGAACTGACTGTGAGTAAATGCATTACCCTAGGCATTTATTGATTGGTTGAATCGTTTCGAGCACATAGTTAAGCATACCGAGCAAACCAAGGTGAGTTCACACCCTTACTAAGGCATGGGATTCCCAAGGGCTTGGGAATGGGATTAAAGGAATGAGATTGACTAGAAACACTGTTACTAGACTACCATACCACTGTCCTCGGTTGTGCAGGACACATACTTATGCTATTCACTGTCCTCGGTTGTGCAGGACACATACTTACAATCTACGTAGACTTATACTTACTACTATCCTCGGTTGTGAAGGATACCTGTACTTATTACTATCCTCGGATGTGAAGGATACCTATACTTATTACTATCCTCGGATGTGAAGGATACCTATACTTATTACTATCCTCGGATGTGAAGGATACTTATACTTATTACTATCCTCGGATGTGAAGGATACTTATGCTTATCACTATCCTCGGTTGTGAAGGATACTTATGGTTACGAGTAGTCTAGTGGTTATGCAACATGGGAAGCCCCCACCAATAGAACGTACTAACGGCCCAGTAGAGCCACCGGTTACAACGAACTTACTATTACGCATTTACTTTCTGTGAACTCGCTCAACTAGTTGTTGATCCTCTGTTGCATGCCTTGCAGGTCGTTAGATATATGGAGCTTGCACATGGAGGAGCGGGTCGTTGTGGGCTTGGATCGTGATTATCTTATTAAACACTTATGACATTTCGTACTTAATTATGTTGGGTTTTGATTATACGCTTCCGCTAAACAATGATAACTTACTCATGTTTTGGAAACACCTTTCATATGGATTTGGTTTGGATTATATTGCAATTACTGTTACTTTATACAATGTTCTATATGATTGGTGGCTTGATCCTGGTCAGTCACGCTCCTAAGCGGTGATACTCCGCAGGTGGATTTTGGGGGTGTGACATTAGCAGCTGCCAGCCCTAACATCTGAACCTGTGCTTTCCACCAGGTTAATGCAGCACCTTCGAGTGTTCCAGTAGCAAACTTTACCCTACGTGACTCAGGGCAATCATGCACCTCGAAGTCAGTTTCGAGTCTCTCGAACCAATGGAGGAGGCCTTCAACCCCCTCAGTTCCACTGAAGGTACTAGGTTGGCAATCCTTGAGATTTTTGAAGGTGCAAGCAGGTGACTGAGCGTGTTGACCTCCTGCTTGTATGGCTGCCAGTGCCGCAGCAATTCGTTCATTAATGAGAGCCGTCAACTGGGCTTGTGTCATGTTGATATGTCCGGCCATGATCTTCATAGCAAATGTAACGTAAGTGAGAGAGGTTCGCGAATAGTGCGATGACAGAAGAGTGTAAGCACGTAGGTGTTCTCAAGCAATAACAAGTAGTGGGCAAAGTAATGTAAGCATACTACGAGCAAAGTTCTATGCAATTCTAGCAAGTAGGCAATAAACATAAACCTTATTACCTAGTATGTTGAGTCTTGCACGTGGAGCGAAGCGTCGTTGTGGATCGTTTGAGAGCACTGTTCTGGTTATAGTCTGGTTTTAATAAAAACGTTTTCCCATATCAAAACCAAGTTCTCTATAACCAATGGCTCTGATACCAATCTGTCACACCCCCAAAATCCCCGTGCGGAGTATCACCGCTTGGGAGCGTGACTGACCAGGATCAAGCCACCAATCATATAGAACAATATATATATAGTAAAAGTAATTGCCATTAAACCAAACCAAATCCATATGAAAGGTGATCCAAAATCATAAGTAAGTTATCATTGTTTAGCGGAAGCGTATAATCAAAACCCAACATAATTAAGTACGAAACGTCATAAGTGTTTAATAAGATAATCACGATCCAAGCCCACAACGACCAGCTCCTCCATGTGCAAGCTGCATGTACCTAACGACCTGCAAGGCATGTAACAGAGGATCAACAACTAGTTGAGCGAGTTCACAGAAAGTAAATGCGTAATAGTAAGTTCGTATGTAACAGGTGGCTCTACTAGGCCGTTAGTACGTTCTATTGGTGGGGGCTTCCCATGTTGTATAACCACTAGACTATTCGTAACCATAAGTATCCTTCACAACCGAGGATAGTAGTAAGTATAAATACACGTAGGTTTTACGTGAGTATCCTTCACAACCGAGGATAGTGATAAGTATAAGTCTACGTAGATTGTAAGTATGTGTCCTGCACAACCGAGGACAGTGAATAGCATAAGTATGTGTCCTGCATAACCGAGGACAGTAAGAAACATAAGTATGTGTCCTGCACAACCGAGGACAGTAAGAAGCATAATTATGTGTCCTGCACAACCGAGGACAGTAAGAAGCATATGCATATGTGGGCTTTACGCCTGTGTCCTGCACAACCGAGGACAGTAAGTAGTATAAGCATAAGTAGGTTTACGTATGTGTCCTGCACAACCGAGGACGCTGGTATGGTAGTCTAGTACTAGTGTCAGTACGAATCTATTCAACCTTATTCCTTCAATCCCATTCCCAAGCCCTTGGGAATCCCATGCCTTAGTAAGGGTGGGAACTCACCTTGGTTTGCTCGGTATGCTAGGTTATGCACTCACAAGTAATCAATCAAAGCCTAGAGTATGCACGTGTTCACAGTCAGTTCATGTTTGTATGGTTTCGCAAGCAAAGTTCATCACATAGCGTGTGTAACAGTTAACATCAGGCATTGCAACCAGTTAATCATCTTCATACATTTCATGCTTGATAGGAAGAACAGGCAGTTAACAGGATTCGCATAATAGAAATGTTATATGTCTAGCTGTGATAATCATCCTTGCAATCATAACGGAATTAACGTGTTTAACTGGATTACACTCTAGCATAGTTTACTAACTAAGAGAGTTAATAAGGCTAATGTTTAACCAATAATCAGATCATGCGTATAACAAACAATCGGGCTATTTCATTGTACCATCAAACATTCAGGCAAAGCTTCCTAGTTAACACTCAGACAATCACTATCCTTATGAAATTCGGATCACAACCATACACCAAAATCGTACCACCTTGCTTGAACCAGAAAGTCTATGCTACATATATAAAAGTCGGACAGGAGGGGGTAGCCCCCTCCTCAAACTCGGACCATCTTGAGCCCAAACAAAGTCGGACCCCCTTTCAAGTGTTTTAAAGATCGGACAAGGGATTTGGGGGGTTGAAACTCGGACCAAGGAGGGTGGGGGTCACAAGGTCGGACTTCATCACCAAGACAAAAAAGGTCGGACACTTGTTCACTAGGTTTCAAAACTCGGACAGTGTATAGGGGTTAAAACTCGGACTAAAGGGGCTAGGCCACAAAGTCGGACTACCTGTGATGTTAACAAAAACTCGGACCCCCCTATAATCATACATAAACGTCGGACCCTTGAGGTAAAGAACTCGGACCCCTTTGATTTGTTTAAGGGTCGGACAAAATGTCATGAGTGAAAACTCGGACCGAAATCCCTAATAAAGGTCGGACTTATATGCTTTCATTACAAAAACTCAGACAAACATTTAAACCAATCTTCGGACCTCAAATCATTCTAAAACTCAGACATCAACCATGCGTGAATTTCATGAGACATTGCACAGAATCAATAGGATCAAATCAGTTACGTTTCTTGTTTTCATACGAATAGAAACCCTAATTATATATTTTCTCAATGCAGAATCAACACAACAATCATTATTTCTTCATATCATGCATCAATATCATCAAGAAATCGATTATACGAATAGTCCATCATCATAATCACAATAATCATAATCAAATTAAAGCACAGAACCATCAAATCAAAGCTAGGGTTTGCAAGCATTCTAGAGATCAAGAATTTATACAATCAACAATCAATAGACAATAATCATTTACCTTGTGTTGATTCTAGAGAAATGTGGAAATCGAAAGTGATGAATGTCTTGTGCCAATGATGGTGGTGATGATGATTGCTAGGGGATTAGAGGATTGCAAGTACGTGTTTTGTTTTGTGTGCAAATGATTAGTGAATAAGGGATTAGGGTTAACAATGATTAGAGTTTCACTAATTGCTCTATGCATCCCTAAGTATCATATTTTACACATGTACACCATCTCATAACAATTTCATAGTTTCACCACCAAGTTTACATATTTGACAAGTTTATCACAATTAACACATAACCATGCACAATCACACAATACACATCATTGTATTAAAACGTTACAGTTCCATAGCCAATTATTTGTGCAATCAATCACTAAATAATGCAAGAACGTGCAATAAATGCGAAATAGAAATCTTGAAAATTCGAGTTGTCACACAATTTGCATCAGAATGTGATTAATTTGCGGAAGCAGTTAGATGATTGCCAGTTTGGCATGGATGGGGACCCTCTAAATGGAGAACTAATTAGTCAACATGGCTGATTACTCCAGCAATATAAATATGCGGTGCGAGATGAAGGATTGTTTTTGAAACAAAAATCCAAGGTTGATTGGCTTGAGGTTGGGGATTCGAATTCTAGATATTTTCATAATGTTGTTAAAACAAAGAATCATCGAAGCCGAATTTTTTCTATTCGAGACGGGAATGGCACGTTGCATGAGGGGGGATCGGTTTCGCAGGTCATGGTTGACCATTACACTAATTTCTTTGGCACTGTGGGTAATATTTCTTTGCATCCGACTCGTGATTTATTTCGGAATGTATTATCTTCTGATAAAGCTAGTAGTATGGTGCGTGTGGTGACGGAGGAAGAAATAAAGCAAGCTATGTTCTCAATTGCTGGTAACAAAGCGCCTGGCCCTGCCGGATATACTTCAGTTTTCTTTAAGAAAACCTGGGATATTACTGGCAAGGATGTTTGTATGGAGGTGAAAGATTTTTTCTCTAATGGCAAACTTCTGAGGGAGTTAAATCATACCATTATTTCGCTGATCCCAAAGGTGAGCACTCCTGCTTTGATTTCGGACTATAGACCTATTTCATGTTGTAATACATTGTATAAATGTATTAGTAAAATAGTCACGAATCGGATTAAAGAGGGTTTGGCAGACATTGTGAGCATTAACCAATCGGCATTTGTACCAGGGAGAAGGATTTTGATAATATCCTCCTAACCCATGAATTAATGCATAATTATCATAGAAATCATGGGCCACCGAGGTGTGCGTTTAAGGTGGATATTCAGAAGGCTTATGATACGGTAGATTGGAATTTCTTAAAGCAGATTCTTATGGGGTTTGGCTTTCATTCGAAGATGGTTAGTTGGATTATGGTGTGTGTCTCGACTACCTCGTTCTCGGTGGGATTAAATGGAAACCTATATGGATATTTTAAAGGAAGAAGGGGGTTGCGGCAAGGTGACCCGATATCTCCGTACCTTTTTACGTTGGTTATGGAGGTTCTAACCTTAATATTGCAAAAACAAGTTAACTTGTCTTTGGAGTTCAGATTTCATAATAAATGTGAGAAGCAAAGGATTATAAATTTGTGTTTTGCTGATGATCTTTTTATGTTTGCGAGAGGGGATAAGAACTCGGCTAAGGTCATTATGGATTCTTTAAATCTTTTCAAGAGCATGTCGGGGTTGGTTCCAAGCATGACTAAAAGCACCGTTTACTTTGCAAATGTATCGAATAGTGTGAAGGTCCTCATCCGAAGCTTCATGCCTTTTGAGGAGGGTACCCTGCCAGTTCGATATATAGGGGTTCCGCTAATTACAACAAGACTCGTTTACGGAGATTGCAAGCGGATTGTTGAGAATATGGAGGCAAAAATAACAGATTGGAAAGTGAAGATTTGTCCTTTGCAGGGCGGCTCCAGCTAATCCGGTCAGTTTTATCATCTATGCATGTTTATTGGGCTTTGGTGTTTATCTTACCATAGCGTGTTATTATGGAGTTAGAGGAAAAGATGAGACGTTTTCTATGGGCTCAAGGCAATAGTATTAAAGGAAAAGCTAAAGTTAAGTGGAGTAACTTGTGTTTTCCGGAACAGGAAGGAGGTTTGGGCATTCGTAGGGTTTTGGATATGAATAATGCTCTCATGGTCTCGCATATATGGAGTATCCTAACATGTAGAGAATCCTTGTAGGTTAAATGGATTCATTTGTGCCATTTACGTGATAGGAGCTTCTGGGATGTTCCGGTCAGAAATAATATCGCATGGAGCTGGAGGAAAATGTTGCAACTTCGCCCAATTATTCGAAAACTTATATGGATGGAAATTGGTGATGGTCATAAAACTTTTGCATGGTTTGATATCTGGGATGATGCCTGTCCGTTGAGTTCTTTTCTGACCCCTAGGATGATAGCTAATACTGGGTTTGGTATGCAAACTAAGGTTGCTGAGTTGTGGGAATTTGGAGGATGGAGGTGGCCGAATGCTTGGGTTCAGCGATTTCCAGGCTTACAAAACACGAGGGCCATTAACTTGAATCCTAATGTGCAGGATAGGGTTGTGTGGAGGTCTAGTTTGGGTTCAATTGTAGACTATGGGACTTCGATGGTATGGGAGGAGATTCAGATTAGTCAGAGTGTGGTTCCTTGGGCTAATATTGTGTGGTTTTCTCAAGCTATTCCTCGGCATTCATTTGTCTTGTGGCTGCTTATAAAAAAGAAATTAAAGACACAGGATGTTATGAGGAAATGGTGTTCTTCGGGGAATATGAATTTTAATCTTATGTGCTGTTCCTTGTGTACGTCTGGGCCAGATTCTCATGAGCATCTTTTCTTTGAGTGTTCATATGCTTGTTGCATATGGCATGGTGTGCGAGACCTAGTGGATATGGGAACTATTGACTCAACTTGGGACGCGATATATAATCACTTACTTCAACATGCGGATTCGAAGAAGGTTATTCATATTGTTGGACGTCTAGTGGTTGGTGCGGCGGTCTATTTTGTATGGCAAGAGCGAAATCAACGGTTGTTCTCTAGTAAGAAGAGGAGTGAGAGCCAGCTAGTAGAGGTGATTCTAAACACTGTCCGGATGAAGCTACACTCCATGAAGTTCAAGAGATCAGTTCAAGCGATGAGAGTGTTACATTTATGGAGCTTACCTCGTGGGCTGTTGATAGATGATGATGACTGCGGCTAAGGGTTTCTTAGTCGTGTTGTTTGGCATAGTTTAGTCCTGTGTGACTGGTTTTATTTGTTTTGCTTTGTTTCTTGTTGAACTCAAATGTGGCATGTCATATTTGAGAACTGGGGGTTCATGTAAGGCCCTCACTTGTTTTTTTGTGGTTGTGTGAAATAAAATCTTAACCGGGGTAACCCTTTACCCAAAAAAAAAAAAAGAACAATCAAAGCCTCATATTCTGCTTCATTATTAGTGGCAGGAAATTCACATCTAATAGCCTGAGGTACTATGTCCCCCTTGTGGCGATTTTAGTAGTATACCCAATCCTACTCCTCTAACATTAGATGCACCATCAGTATATAATGTCCAAGATTTTAAGGTTTCTCCTAGTTGTTGTACTTCTAGGTCCACTTCATTTTGAATATCACTACTGAAATCAACCACAAAGTCAGCTAAAGCCTGAGATTTTGTGGCATTTCTAGGTTCGTACACTAGATCATAGGCACTTAACTTTACTGACCATTTAGCCATTCTACCTGACATCTTAGGTTTCCTAAGCACATTCTTAACAGGATAATTGGTTTTAACATGAATCCCATGTGTCTCAAAGTAAAGTCTAAACTTTGTTGATGCCATAACTAGAGCCAATATCAATTTTTCTTTTGGGTAAAGGGTTACCCCGGTGATTCTATTAAAACAATCCCAAATAAGTACAAGTAGTGAGGATGAGTTCCACACTAGTTCATATACAGGACATGCCCCATATATGTAAGCCAAGCAAAAACAAAACCATAAAACCTATGACACCACATAGCCTAGTCTACTACACATTATGAAAAAACATCTAGTAGACACGACAAACAAAACATAGCAAGAGATTATCCTCCATCATCAAAAATAAAACTGCCACAGACCAGCAGCCCCTTGACACGAACCAACAACACTCTATCCATTGAAGAACTTCGTGGACGAGGTGCTTGCCCCTGCCTTCGACATCCCGGAAGTCATAAATTCATTAGTCTCGTTATAAGTACCAATAACCTCCTCGTCATCCGAAACCTGCTGGTCATGTTGAAATTCACCATTTTTACCCACATTCTTACCCCTATCCGAAAGAACATCAAACGGGTTGTGCGTCTTGACACTAGATGTCGGACCCGAGGTAGAAGCCCCACCACTCGGCTTGGAACCAATCGGACGGTATTCAAACTTTTGCTTCTGCTTATTCACAGGAAAGCCTGATTTCCTAGCCGCTTTTTTGCGCTCCACATCCGTAAAACCCTCTTTGTCGACAACCGGCTGCTTCATTTGTTTTCTGGTATTGCTCCCCCCTTGTTTATTCTGACCGGAAACCGGCTCCTTAGGAGCCCTCCTAGGCTGTCTCGGGCAACAATCATCAGAATGACCAAACACCTTACAGTGATCACACCTAAGAGGACTCCATTCATATTCTACCGACAAAGTCACTTTACAAAAACCTTCCCCTTCCAACTCTGGAACTGCAATAACTATCTCCTCCTTAAACCCATTTTCAGCTGAAATTTCTACTAATGCTCTCGCGTAACTACTCCTTCCCCAATTTTCCGTGCACATGGATGAAGTATACGTATCCAACATCTTAGGCTCACCAATAGCCGTAGCAATCATACTCAATCCATCTTCCGTATACGCAGCAATCGGAACATTATGGATTTTAACCCACACCTGCAACTTCTTAACTTCCTTCTTTTCTAGCTTAGAAGTAGGAGACCAAATATGCAAAAACATAGGCTGAGATCGGATAATCCAAGGTCCCTCTTTAAGAACATTCAACATACCAGCTTCATCCGCGAACTGAAAGAAAAAGAACCCATTAGCATTCATCATTGATTTCTGTAATCCATATCTCTTCCATTGGTTCTTCACGAAATATTCCACAACCGGATATGCAACTCTGTCCCCCAGGAAGTAACCATACAGAGTGTTTGCTAATTTTACTTGAACAGCTCTAACCGACTCCCGAGAAAGAACCACATCACAACCCTCATGCGTAACAGGGCTAACAAGAGATCTGAAATTTACCTTCACCTTCTCCGTAGCATTGTTAACAACTTTAGCAAACGATAATGGTACCGGTTCCGTCATCGCTGAAGTATGCAAATTCCCGTGACCTGCCAATATCAATTTTTCTAAATGAGAATACCTAGCTTCAGCATCTAATAAACTTTTTCTAACATAATAAATAGGATACTGCTGACCTTCATGATCCTTTACAAGGACAACACTTACTGCATTCCCTGATACTGCAAGATACAGGGATAATGGTTCACCATCCTCAGGCTTCATTAATAGAGGTGCAGTTGAGAGGTATTGCTTCAAATCCTGCAAGGCTGCTTCATGCTTCTCCCCCCATTCAAACTTCTTATTTTTCTTCAGGATATCATAAAACTCCTTGCATTTTTCTGAGGATCTTGAGATAAATCTATTTAACGCTGCTACTCGTCCTGTCAGTCTTTGAACATCCTTAATGTTAGAAGGTGATTTGATATCTAGGAAGGCTTTGATCTGTTCTGGGCTCACTTCTATCCCTCTTTTAGTTATCATATATCCTAGAAACTTTCCTGCCCCCACTCCAAAATGGCACTTAGTAGGATTCAGCTTCATGTTGTACTAATCCAGGATATCAAACGCTGCTTCAATATCCTGAAGATGATCCTCAGCCTTCTTAGACTTCACTACCATGTCATCGATGTACACCTCTATGGTGTCCCCCAGTTTGTCTTTCAACATCATGTTTACCAATCTTTGATACGTTGCACCTGCATTTTTCAAACAAAAAGGCATAGCAGTATAACAATAAATACCTGTTGGCGTCATGAAGGCAGTATCCTCCTGGTCTGAAGGTTCCATCTGGATCTGCTGAAATCCTGAGGATGCATCCATGAAGGTTAACATTTCATGGCCGACAGTAGCATCTACCATTGAGTCAATATGAGGAAGAGGAAATGGGTCTTTTGGACAAGCCTTGTTTAAGTCTGTGTAATCTACACAAACTCTCCATTTCCCGTTTTTCTTCTGTACCACCACTACATTTCCTAGCCACCTTGGAAACTTGACCTCTCTGATCATTTTCGACTTTAACAATCTATCTACTCTTCCTGAATAATTGCATTTCGTTCTGGAGCAAATTTCCTTCTTTTCTGTTGGACAGGCTTGAATGACCTGTCAATACCAAGCTTGTGTGTTATAACATCCTTGGAAATACCTGTCATATCCTCGTGCTTCCACGCGAATGTTGACATCCTGCATTTCAAAAAGTTAGTCAATTGGTCCTCAATATCCTGAGGGATATTGGTTCCCACGAGCACTAAGATATCCGGATTATCCTGATCCAGGATAATTTTCTTTACATCCTGCTCCGAAGCCTCCGCAATATCCTGGGCCCGTATCTTTAATTGCTATGCTGCATTAGGCTTGGTAGAGGATTTCATGGAGGATGAGTAGCACTCCTTCGCCTCCTGCTGGTCACTATCTACTTTGACAACTCCCCAGGGTGTAGGGATCTTGATGCACTGATGATAAGTTGATGGCACGGCTTTCATATCATGGATCCATGGCCTGCCCAATATGATATTGTAGCAGGATAAGGAGTCCATCACATAGAAGCGTTGTATTGAATTGACCCCTTCAACATATACTGGTAATTTAATCTCTCCCACAGTGGACTTCGAAGTGATATCCATTGGAGATACATTCATCCTTTTCAACGTCTCTTATTGGATTATGTTGACGGAGCTTCCATTGTCAACCAATATCATGCGTACAAAATGGTTAGCCACATATAATGTTATTACCAGAGCATCATGGTGAAGATCCTGGACAGTATCCCTGTCATCACTATCAAAAGTGATCACTTTATCAGTCGTGAGGGTCGTCATCTTGGTTGGTCTTCCTCTCTTTTAGCTTTAGCTTCCTTTGCATGTCTCTTGGCCACGGAATATGAAGTCCCGCAAATGTCGGATCCTCCTGAAATAAAGTTAATTATCTTGCCATCCGCAGGAGGCGATGCTGCTCGTTCAGGATCCTTCTTAGTATCCTGACCCTTGTTTTTCTTTCTTCCCAGGAGATCCTTCAAATATCCCTTGCTCAAGAGGTAACTTATTTCTTTCCTCAGAGCAATGCAATCCTCAGTAACATGTCTGAAATCCTCATGGAAGGCACACCACTTGGACTTATCCTTCCAATCAGCCTTTTGTTGATTCTTCCGAGCCCACCTGGCTTTGTCTCCTAAACCCTGCATAGCATACATTAGTTCAGGTATATTAACAGAAAAACAGTATTCAGATAACTCAGGATACTCCTCAGGATCCTCGTCTTCGACAACATTCACTTTCTTGCTGTCATTTCTACCATGTCACACCCCCAAAATCCACACGCGGAGTATCACCGCTTGGAGGCGTGACTGACCAGGATCAAGCCACCAATCATATATAGAACAATGTAAATAGTAAATGTAAATGTAGTTTAACCAAACCAGTCCATATGAAAGGTGTTCAAAAACATAAGTATAAATTCAACGTTTATCGGAAGCATATGAGTAAAAGCCCATCATAAATAAAGTACGTAATGTCATAAGCTTTAATTAAAGCATTCACGATCCTTGTCCACAACGACCGCGCCTCCCTGTGCAAGCTCCATGTATACCTAACGACCTGCAAGGCATGTAACAGAGAGTCAACAACTAGTTGAGTGAGTTCACAGAAAGTAAGTTCGTAATAGTAAGTTCGTTTGTAACGTGTGGCTCTACTGGGCCGATAGCATGTTCTATAGGTGGGGGCTTCCCATGTTTGCATATACACTAGACTATTCGTAACCATAAGTGTTCTTCATAACCCGAGAACAGTAGTACGTACAAGCTTTACGTAGGTCTTACATAAGTATCCTTCACAACCGAGGACGGGGGTACGCGGGGGTTTACGTAGGTTTTACGTAAGTGTCATTCCTGACTCCGGAAGACAGTAGCATGTGTGAGTTTACGTAGGTTTTACGTAAGTGTCCTTCCTGACTCCGGAAGAGAGTAGCATATACTTGTTTACGTAGGTTTTACGTAAGTGTCCTGCTTAACCTGAGGACCATGGTAGATAGTCTAGTAACCGTGTATGTACGAGTAGTTGTTCAATTCCATCATTCAACCCATTCCCTATCCCCGGGAATCCCATGCCTTAGTAAGAGTGTGAACTCACCTTGGTTTGCTCGGTATGCTAAAATATGTTCACAAGTAATCAGTCAAGTCCTACATTTATACACGTATGTTCAATCAGTACAGGATTGTAAGGTTTCGCATGCACTGAATATCACAGAGTGTGTTTGACAGTTACAACATGCAATGCATAAACAATTAATCATTCCATACGAGGTTCCAAATCACATGCAAGTCCCTTGTTAAGTTGTCATACTTAACAGAGTTAATCATGCTTGTCATGCCTAACATAGAGATGACATTCTTAACATACATGGCATGCTCAGCATAGATATGTACCCTAGTCAGCATGCTTAACAGAATCAATACATCTAACATAGTTAACGTACGTAACGGAGCTAATCGGAAACAACAGGGTCAAATCAGAATTAACCGAGTTAACAGTCTTAACTTAATAGAGTTAACAGCTAACGGAATTATTGTGTGTCAGTCGTTCAACGAAATCACATATAAATCACAAAATTCAGACTTTGCCTTCAATAAGAACTCGGACACACTTAAGCAAGTAACAACTCAGACTCTGGGCATATATACATAACACTTCGGACTAGGCATACATCCATTAAAAGTCGGACAAGGGCACTCCTCCCTTAAAAGTTCGGACAAGGCATACATCACCAAAACAAAGGTCGGACCATTGCCCCCTTTGATAAACTTGGACAACCACCAACCTTTACAAAAACTCGGACATACACCCCCCCCCCCACAAACTCGGATCACTTCACCCTTAAAAATTCGGACCATACATGTGGTAATAAAAATTCGGACCTTGTCTCTCCTTAGGACTTTATATCTTTCATAAAATCGGACTATGTATAACAATTTCAAAAGTCGGACCAACCACCTTAAACAAACTCGGACCATATGCTTTAATTAAAAGTCGGACTATCTTGGCAATATTAAAAGTCAGACCTTTATAAATATATAAAACTTCGGACCCTTATGCTGCTTGCAAAGAAATTCGGACAAGATAATCTTCCTTATAAAAGTTCGGACTTCCTTGTTCCCATTAAAGAAAATTCGGACTTTATGATTCTTGTTACAAAATTCGGACATATCATATCATGTATATCATTCACAAATTCGGACTAAAAATGTTTACAAAAATTCGGACTAAACAATCATCAAAGGGTCGGACCATTTATCATTTAAAACTCAGAGTTTTCAACATACGTGCATTCCAAAGATCATTTCACAGAATCAATGGAACAGTTACATTTGCAGAAGACTACGATAAAAACCCTAATCTCATACGTTGGCCAGTGCTGTAATCCAATTAACAATTAACAATTCTAACATATGATGCATCCTAACATCAGGCAAATGATTACACAACTAATCATAACCATTTCACAAAAATCAGAATCAATCAATAAACACAGAACTATCATATGAAGAACTAGGGTTTTTGCATGAATCAAACAATCAATGATTAATCAACAAATAACCATTAAACAATTACCTTGGATTGATTCTAGATGGATTGAAAGATCAAGGTTGATGCAAGAGAACTTGTGTAGTCAAGATTGATAGCCAAAAATGATGTGAGAATGATTGATTTGAAGTGACGTATGATGAAAACTAGTGAGAATGATTAGGGTTAAGGGGTTTTATTTTTATTTTCACTACTACCACTAAACACCCCTAAGTATCATTCTTTACACAAAATACCCACTCCACATATAATTTACAGTTTCATCACCAAGTTCATGTATTTGTCAATCATTCATAAGATAACACATAACCTTGCAACAATCACAATACACTTTATCAAGTCACAACGTATACAATTACAACGCAAACAAATTGTGTAAGTAAGCAACTAAACAAACAGTGAACGTGCAATAAATGCGAGAGTGGAATCTCGGAAACTCGAGTTGTCACATACCATATGGCTTGGAGCGATATGGTTTGTATAAGGATTCTGACTTCCTGTTAGTTGATTCATATGTTGAGGATGCATTCATCCTCTTTTGCATTTTCTTATCATCTTCCAGCCTGATATATGTCAAAGCCCTGTTCCGAGTTTCATCTAAGTTCCTGCAAGGATTCATCACAAGATCTTGATAAAATTGGGAATCTTTTTGCAGTCCCATCTTGAATGCTTGGACTGCTGTAGCAACATCAAGGTGTGGGATATCCAAGGATTCGCTGCTGAATTTGTTCACATAATCCCTTAGGGATTCTTGAGGTCCTTGAGTTATCTTGTAGAGATCACTTGTTAATTTTTCAGAACTCCTACTGCAAGAAAATTGACTATTAAATAAATTCACTAAATGGGCAAATGATGTAATTGAGTGAGGAGGAACGTTCAAGAGCCATTTTAAGGCTGATCCTGTTAGGGTAGAACCAAAGCCCTTGCACAAGCATGCTTCTTTAAGATCTGGAGGGATAGGATTGATTTCCATCCTTTCTCTATACTGGGCAATATGCTCCTCAGGATCCGTGGTTCCATCATAAAGCTTCATGTTGGGAGTTTGGAGTCTTTTTGTGATTTCAGCATCACAAATAGGATGCACAAACCGAGATATCCTGTGGCTATCTTGGGATACTTCAGGAATTGGCTGAACCACCCCAGGTACACTGGATATCATATCCTTTAGCTTCTGAAGTTCCCTATTTCACACCCCCAAAATCCACACGCGGAGTATCACCGCTTGGAGGCGTGACTGACCAGGATCAAGCCACCAATCATATTGAACATAACAAGTAATAAGTAAAATTCAACCACACAATATGAAAGGTGTTTCAAATCAAAACCTAGTTAAGTGTTTAGCGGAAGCATAAGTATAAAACCCAACGTAAGTAATAAGTTTGATATGCCATAATATAATGTTCTTAGCATGGCACACACTGCCATGTCCCACAACGACCGCGCCTCCCTGTGCAAGCTCCATGAGTACCTAACGACCTGCAAGGCATGTAACAACGAGTCAACAACGAAGTTGAGCGAGTTCACTGTTGGTTGTTTAGTTATAGTGTTCGTTTCGTAAATCATATGTTCGTTTTGTAAACCATGTATCGTATTAATTCGTATCGCGGTCTCCCAGACATGTTTGCGAAGATTAGTGGGGGTTTCCCATGTGTTCTAGACTAGCTGTATCTGTATTCGTATCGCGGTCTCCCAGACATGTTTGCGAAGATTAGTATTCGTATCGCGGCCTCCCAGACATGTTTGCGAAGATTAGTGGGGGCTTCCCATGTGTTCTAGTCTAGTTGTATCTATAGGTGTCCTTCCCAACTCGAGGACAGTGGTACGTATACCAGTAGCGATGAAAGTACGGGTAATCATTCAATCCCATTCCCCACCCACCGGGAATCCCATGCTTTGGTAAGAGTGTGAACTCACCTTGGTTTGCTCGGCAGATACACAAAATGGCTACTTAAGCTATATGTGGTCAACCACGTCCTAACATGGTTACCATACAAGTCAGGTCTAGGTTCAAGTAATGCACGAATGTTTACACATAAGCTAACAGGTCACGAACACGTATAGATCATGGCAAACACGTAAACAGTCAAGTACATCAGTTAAACACGTAAAGCCCAAACTTGTGCGATTAGAATGTACTGGGCTGAATTGTAAGTCCACTAACATCTTGTGCGAGTGGATCGTTGAAACGCAAACACTACCCGGCCCAATATAATAAAAGTAGTCCAACATGCATACGGCCCAATAAACAAACATGAATCTTGTGTGGTCTGGATGGACTTATGTGACTGAGGGGGTCCTTGTGCGATCCGGACAACTTGTGCGGTCCAGTTAAGTTGTGTGACCGGGTTGGGCCCTTCGGCCCAACAGCATAAATTAATTCCAACCAGTGTGTAGCCCAAGACTTGTGCGATCAGCACCTTCTTGTGCGACCCACAAGTCTTGCGCGATCATGCATATAAAACAATACTTTGTGCTTAGTGTGGTTGTACCCGACTTGTGTGACTATACTTGTGCGTCTGACACTTGTGCGATCAGTTGCCTTATGCGATTGAGCTCATCTGTGATTCAAGAGCTTGTGTGATTGCACTTGTGCGACTGGGGAACTTGTGTGATTGGATTTAATTATCCTGAAATCATGGAAATCAGTTACATGGTTTCCATTTATGTAGTTATTAATCAACAACCAACAGTTTCCAAACCAAACAATAATCGATCAAAACAAGGTTTTTATCACAATATTCTTATGAACCCTAACATAATTCCGTCATTATCATTTGAAGAAATTGCTGCACGATTTCTTGATGTTGATGGGAACACTTGTCACACCCCGACCACGTAGAACATACAAAACGTGGCGGAAACGTCGGGGAGTGTTGTAACAGAATCAGTTGTTTCAAATCCATGGCAAATGAAGTTTCGTTTTATAAATCAAACATGAAAGTTTACATTGTCTAAACAAGAATCAAAGCGTACATAACATAAATTAACTAGTTCTTGTCTCGTTTTAAGTCACTAAGGCACAGGTCCGCCTAAGTATGTCTTGATAAGTCCTATGCATCATCTCCTGAAAACACATGTGAAAATAGGTACGTCAGCATAAAAATGCCTGTGAGATACATTGGTTTTGTGAAAACGGAATTCATGACTTATGTTTGAGAAAATGTTTAGTCATGAACCTCGTATTTTGCTTTGTCTTGTAAATCATTTGAAAAACGGTAAGATCAAATGATATGTATAAATAAGAAGACACTGTATGGTTAAACGGATAACCATGAAAAATGCATTTGTATAAGATAAGTCGTTTGTAAAGCAATGTCTCGTGAAAAGTGTGTTATTTGTATAAAATGTCATATGTCTCAAATTGAAATGATTCAAATAACGCTACGATATGTTAATACCATACAAACACTTATATATAGGAAGTACCAGCGGCGTATCCACCATGCTTGTATCATATTACACACGCCTCGTTACTTAATCACTTACTCAAACCAAACCATCAGAATGAAATGTTTAACAACGGTAGAAATGTTCATGTATAGTTAAATGTCTATTGTCAAATGTAATTCATGTCAACGGATACAACTAGTTTACATGGTTCAATGGTTACAGACGGTTCATGAAATCAAAAGGGTAAGACGGTTCACATAGTCAAATGGTTACAACGGTTCAAAATGTAGGGTAATGTGTTCATATGCTGGATGAGCATATGCATCAGAAATGCAATGTGAAACAATGTACTACGTGTGCACACAATGGGCGTACGTAGCATGAAATGTATTGTAGAGTACAACGGTTCAAAATGTAGTATACTGTGTTCATATGCTGGATGAGCATATGCAACAGATATGCAATGTGAAACAACGTACTACGTATGCACACAATGGGCGTACGTAGCATGAAATGTGATGTAAAGCAATGTACTAAGTACGCACACAATGGGCATACATAGCATAAACACAATGAAATCATGTACTATATATGTACTATCGAACATAGCAGTATATGATGAGAAAACCGGAAAGCATGAAAGTAGCAAGTAGGCACGTGTGTTTCACCCCAAAACAGTTTGGAAAACAGTAAAAGAGGGGTTCAATGTACTCACCTGAGATTGCTTTGAATTCCTTGTATAATAACCAGATAATGCTAGAGGTCACGGGATATCAAACGGCACCTAATAGGTAGCTATATTAATATACCGGACCAAAATCGGAGGGTCGGATAGTATGCGGGTTCGTAAACCAAACGAGTATGGAGACTCGTGTAATATGGTTTAACAAAGCCTACATACTAAAATGAAACCTAACCTAAGTGCTTACGCCCCATCATGACCCGTTTAGGTAGCTTAGGCTACCCTAACGCGTCGTTCGCGTAGAACGCGTCTGGAACGCCTAACATCGTGACCACAAGGTATAACCTCGGAAGGTTATAGCTATGGTCACCTAATGTGTTTGGTCGGATCCTAAAGATCGACCAAATGGGTCGGGTTCGAAAGTATAAGCGATGGTTTAGATCGCTTACCTTACGACCCTGTATAAGCACTAAACTAAAAGTGACGAGCTAAGCATGTTAGAACATGCTTAACTAAGTTTAGAAAACAGGTTTGACATCAAAATAAACGGCTTTGATGCTCACGAGTAGTTTGGTTACAAAATATGCAAGAATGCACATTTTGGCCGAAACTACGACCCGTCACTGAGCCTAGTTAACGTGGTGATCAGTAGGTATAGTCACTACGGACTATAACCATCGTGATCACGCTCACGTTATGAAGTTCCATGAACTTCGCATCGACCATAAGCTGGTCAATGCAGAAAGTCAACAAAATGTTGACTTTCGGACTCGAAAAGCGATAAAAGAGCGAAAGAAGACTTACGGAAGGTCCCCGAGTGCTAATCTAGATCAAATAGCTCAGGTATGGAACAATGGTTCCAACTTAGAGCCTTAAGATCAGATTTTGTGGGTTTTTGGAACAAGGGGGGGGGGTATTTATAGGAAAAGTGGAACCGTTAGGATCGTTTATCGAATATCGTGCCGCGATCTCGAGCGTACACTTGTCAAATTCTTGTGGTAAGTCAGAACTTGGCCCTTGGCTCCTGATTGGGTGAAAGGGCATTGCCCCTTGATCGAACGAAAGGCCAAACTGCATTAAATGCAAAGATTTTTCTGTCGGACAGTCTCACGCGCCCCGCCTAAGGTTCCCAGATCAGAATTTACAATTTTGGTCCCTGCATTTCAGAAACACGTATTTTGGCCCATTTTTGGCACGTTTAAGCCCCGTTAACCTCATTTCAAGGCTCTAAGATGAAGTTAAAGTGTAGGGGACATGAAATATGCTCAAAAATATTCCGGATGTCGGTTCGTTTGGCCGTACGATTGCGATGTTCGCTTAATTACGACGGAATGCGCATAAGCGCGAAAGACGATCCAAATGACGCGACGAATGTATTTTTCTCATGCCCAACACTAAGGCATAATATAAGGATGCTTACATAAATTTTTGGATGTCCGGATGTATTCAGAACGTAAGTTATGCGCGAAAGTGCAAACTTGTGCACTTTTTGACACTTTTAGTCCCTGAATGATCCAAAAGTTTGTTTTAGCATACCAAACACCTCAAAGCCTATTTCTAAGCTATGTAGAGGATATTTAGGGTATGTTTAACTTATGAACATGTTCCGGAATGTTCGTTACAGTTCAAATTGGCATACTTTCGCAGTTTGTCAAGTTTAGTCCCTGTAAGCGAATTAACTTGTTTTTGCTATACCCAAGCCTTCAAAACTTATTTCTAAGTTATGTAAAGGTTATTTAAGGTATGTTGAGTATATGTTGATGTTCCGGAGTATTTGTCGCATTAAACTGAGTACGTTTACGCACCAGTTTGCGTATAATGCTCTAGAAAGCAATGTAGAGTTTGAAATTGAACAATAATTGATATGTGCAAAACATACACATATTTGTACAAGATCCCAAGTATGAAATACAAATATTTCATCGGCTTGGTATTTGTTTGATGGTCGCGGTGACACAGGTGTCACAGTCTCCCCTACTTTAGGAAATTTCGTCCCGAAATTTATTCGTAGGAGTCTATTTGTGAATTTGCCAAATAACCACCAATGATATGTAAGGCAATATCTTGTCATTTCCTTAACGGTCATTCTTCCGAAACGAAAATGAACAGACGGGTCATTTTCAATGGTTGCTTCATCAGAATTGGAAATGAAGGATTACACAACGGATATTCATTTCCTCAACGGATAATCTTCAGAAACGAAAATGAACAAACGGGGTCATCTTCAACGGTTGCTTCCTCAGAGTTGGAAATGAAGTATTACACAACGGATATTCATTTCCTCAACGGATAATCTTCAGAAACGAAAATGAACTAACGGAGTCATCTTCAACGGTTGCTTCCTCAGAGTTGGAAATGAAGGATTACACAACGGATATTCATTTCCTCAACGGATAATCTTCAGAAACGAAAATGAACAAACGGGGTCATCTTCAACGGTTGCTTCCTCAGAGTTGGAAATGAAGTATTACACAACGGATATTCATTTCCTCAACGGATAATCTTCAGAAACGAAAATGAACTAACGGAGTCATCTTCAACGGTTGCTTCCTCAGAGTTGGAAATGAAGGATTACACAACGGATATTCATTTCCTCAACGGATAAATCTTCAGAAACGAAAATGAGCAAACGGGGTCATCTTCAACGGGTATTCTTCAGATTTGGAAATGAAGGATAAACGGATATTCATTTCCTCAACGGATAAATCTTCAGAACGAAAATGAACAAACGGAGTCATTTTCCTCGACGGGTATTCTTCAGATTTGGAAATGAAGGATAAACGGATATTCATTTCCTCAACGGATATTCTTCAGAAGTGAAAAATGAATAGCTAGTTCATTTTTCCTCAACGGATGGTTCATCAGAATTGGAAATGAATAGGGTTAACTCTAGACACATGACAGAACTTGCTGTGATTTCTGTGCACTAAATTCCATAATTATGTATGCATCCATAATTACGTAATCCCTTGCACAGTCCGCACAGTTTGTTTTGTAATGTTTTGGGGAAGGATATCAAACTTGTGACGAGGGTGACTAGACTTCCATCGGTTCCTTTTAATTAGATCGACAGGGGATCCTCTTGGTTAGGCCACCAAGGAGTCCTTTCAGCTATATCATCACATGATATCCCTAACCAGATTTTTGGATGAATCTGTTTAGCTAGACCACTCAAGGGGTCTAATTATGAAGTAGTACTTTATAATCCGAGGGACTTAACTATAACATAGAAGTCCATTGAGGATTTTAAGTAATACCTTTGGGCATCCTACTATGAATCTCTTGTACACGGATATGTAAGATTCTACGAAGATTTGGATAACATACTTTGGATCACACAACAATACATAAGGAAACACATAAGCACATAGTCACATAATTGTTTAATTTGATCATAATTTGTTATTAACTTGTTATCGATTGAATACGGATATGGAAACCTGTCGACGGATCTCAATGTTCACTGGAATCTACCTGAGAAGGTAGAAAGATCTCCCAAAATTCGATTTTTGATTACAAGGAATCACCACATTCGAATGAAGGTATACAACAATTAAAGACTTACGGGAAATTCCTAGGTACCCTATTAAGGATTTATAGTGGTACCTTGGGTATTCGTCTTGTGTTGTAACCTGCGCCTTGTACTTCGTTTCCTTAGAATAAACGGGTACTTAGGAATTCCGTGGAAGACGCAAGCGATTATAGAATGGGAGAATTTTGGGGGTAGTTTGTTCTTCAAGGAATACGGTTCCTTGATTGTCGGTATTGCAAGGGATATGTCGTTTATGCATGCAACCATCGAAATACATTGCAATGTAAATGAAAGATTTATTTATAAACAACGATATCAACTGTTCCTTGGATCTTGACAACAAAAGAAACTTAATACATATGATTATTTCTAAACGATGTTGTCTTCTAGTCAGTCGGGTGATCATCCTTGTGCTGGATTTGCATTAGCAAGCTTTGGGCAATTTCTTCGGAAATGACCCATCTCGCCACAGTTGAAACAAGAACCTGGTAGGAAACGACCTTGAGCGGGATTGTTGCTAGCTTGGTTTGGTGCAGCTGCAGCTGGGCAGATTCTTGTTGTATGGCCTATGAGTCCACAAGTTTGGCATTTGCGGCACTGTACATTGGCGTGATGATGGAGGCTACATTGGTTGCACAAGGGTGCAGTTCCATTGTATGGTTTTCTAGCAGGGGGTTGAGCTGGTTGGTTGGGGACGGCTTGACCATTGTGAGCGACCACGGCGAAGTTCTGAGAAGCCTTTCGCTTCCTTGACTTCTTAGGAGATTCAATCTGTTCATCCATGGTCTTTGATTCCTCGATTGGGTTCGATTCCCCGGCTGATTTCTTGTCACCTTTTCGAAAAAGTTTATGCTTTCTGATCTGCGATTCAGTCAAGGTTGCAAATAGCTCAATGGCCTGACGGAGTGTGGTAGGGTTGCTACCAGTGACAATGTCTTGTACCGAGTCAGGCAGGCCGTCGATGTACCTTTCGATAGCCTTGTCGAGTGGGGCGACCATAGTCGGGCAAAGTAGACTCAACTCCTCAAACCTATCAGTATATGCCCTGTGTTCGCCACTATCTTGTTTCAAATCATCAAACTCCTTCTCCAACGCTCGTTGTTCATGACGAGGACAAAACTCTCTCATCATAAGTGCTCTCAGTTCAGCCCATGTTTGTGCTAGAGCAACATCTGCACCACGGTCTCTCATTACCCCGTTCCACCATGTAAGAGCCCTCTTCTGAAACACACTCGAAGAAAACTCGACCTTGCGATTTTCCGGACACTGCACGTGGCGAAAGGTATTCTCGATGCTCTCGAACCATTGGAGAAGCCCAGTTGCTCCCTCAGAACCACTAAACTTGAGTGGTTTAGCCGAGTTAAAGTTCTTGAAATTGCATGTACCATTGTTGTTGTTGTTGGCTTGGTTCCATTGAGCAAAGAGATTTGGGAATTGAGCAGCCATCTGCTGCGCAATAATTTCTGCCAGCTCGGCAGTTGCTATCTGGTGTTCGCGTCGAGGAGGCATTCTAAAAGAGGAAAACATGAAAGGAAACAAATAAAATGGTATTGGGTAAGAATAGGATGTTACAATCACTGACCATAATCACGGTTGATGGTCACTTGTTTGAATCATGAAGCAAACAAACAACACCAGGGCTGAATCAAAGCAAATAGATCCTCATAGTGTATCGCGAAGACATGATCGCCTATAAGTGGACACTCACCCCAAGAGTTCCCAGGTAAGAGTGACTGGTCCGATTATGCGGATTTGTACGAACACTCTAACCTTAGACAGAAAACCCAGGGTACAGGCATTCACCCTTCCAGTTCGCACGTGTTCACACTATTTAGGACCCAAAACTTTGACGGGAGTTTTGAAAATTCAAAGGGGTTCAAAACCTTATAACAAAGGGTTCAAAACCTTACAATAGAGGGTTCAAAACCTAGTAATCAATCATCCTAGAACAGATGATTAGCTTTCAAGGCGGTTTTGAAATTTATGTTCTTGTTGTGGTCGTCGCCTAAGGGTAGGTGACGGTATTGTTTTGTGACTTTCCTAGGAAGGTTATAGACTAGGTCAAAGCATTACTAATAACCTAATTCCCTATAACCATTGGCTCTGATACCATCTTTTCTGTCACACCCCGACCACGTAGAACATACAAAACGTGGCGGAAACGTCAGGGAGTGTTGTAACAGAATCAATTGTTTCAAATCCATGGCAAATGAAGTTTCGTTTTATAAATCAAACATGAAAGTTTACATTGTCTAAACAAGAATCAAAGATACATAACATAAATTAACTAGTTCTTGTCTCGTTTTAAGTCACTAAGGCACAGGTCCGCCTAAGTATGTCTTGATAAGTCCTATGCATCATCTCCTGAAAACACATGTGAAAATAGGTACGTCAGCATAAAAATGCCTGTGAGATACATTGGTTTTGTGAAAACGGAATTCATGACTTATGTTTGAGAAAATGTTTAGTCATGAACCACGTATTTTGCTTTGTCTTGTAAATCATTTGAAAAATGGTAAGATCAAATGATATGTATAAATAAGAAGACACTGTATGGTTAAACGGATAACCATGAAAAATGCATTTGTATAAGATAAGTCGTTTGTAAAGCAATGTCTCGTGAAAAGTGTGTTATTTGTATAAAATGTCATATGTCTCAAATTGAAATGATTCAAATAACGCTACGATATGTTAATACCATACAAACACTTATATATAGGAAGTACCAGCGGCGTATCCACCATGCTTGTATCATATTACACACGCCTCGTTACTTAATCACTTACTCAAACCAAACCATCAGAATGAAATGTTTAACAACGGTAGAAATGTTCATGTATAGTTAAATGTCTATTGTCAAATGTAATTCATGTCAACGGATACAACTGGTTTACACGGTTCAATGGTTACAGACGGTTCATGAAATCAAAAGGGTAAGACGGTTCACATAGTCAAATGGTTACAACGGTTCAAAATGTAGGGTAATGTGTTCATATGCTGGATGAGCATATGCATCAGAAATGCAATGTGAAACAATGTACTACGTGTGCACACAATGGGCGTACGTAGCATGAAATGTATTGTAGAGTACAACGGTTCAAAATGTAGTATACTGTGTTCATATGCTGGATGAGCATATGCAACAGATATGCAATGTGAAACAACATACTACGTATGCACACAATGGGCGTACGTAGCATGAAATGTGATGTAAAGCAATGTACTAAGTACGCACACAATGGGCATACATAGCATAAACACAATGAAATCATGTACTATATATGTACTATCGAACATAGCAGTATATGATGAGAAAACCGGAAAGCATGAAAGTAGCAAGTAGGCACGTGTGTTTCACCCCAAAACAGTTTGGAAAACAGTAAAAGAGGGGTTCAATGTACTCACCTGAGATTGCTTTGAATTCCTTGTATAATAACCAGATAATGCTAGAGGTCACGGGATATCAAACGGCACCTAATAGGTAGCTATATTAATATACCGGACCAAAATCGGAGGGTCGGATAGTATGCGGGTTCGTAAACCAAACGAGTATGGAGACTCGTGTAATATGGTTTAACAAAGCCTACATACTAAAATGAAACCTAACCTAAGTGCTTACGCCCCATCATGACCCGTTTAGGTAGCTTAGGCTACCCTAACGCGTCGTTCGCGTAGAACGCGTCTGGAACGCCTAACATCGTGACCACAAGGTATAACCTCGGAAGGTTATAGCTATGGTCACCTAATGTGTTTGGCATCAAAACAAACGGCTTTGATGCTCACGAGTAGTTTGGTTACAAAATATGCAAGAATGCACATTTTTGGCCGAAACTACGACCCGTCACTGAGCCTAGTTAACGTGGTGATCAGCCGGTTATCAAACAACATCCGGACCAATCCAATTCAATAATCATGCAGCCGGTTCACAATCAATACTAACTATCATCATAAACAACATGTTAACAAGAATCCTTCGGGTATCAAGCAATTATCAACATACAAATAATAACACACAACCAATAACATAATCACTAACCGGATTAAGGAAGGAAAAGAGGGTGATCCGAGTAGGGGATGTTCTTGCCGTCGGGTTCCAAGCAACCGAGAGAGAGGTAGAGAGCAAATAGGGTTTGTGTGTGTTATGAAAATTGTAACAACAATGAGAATCAACCCTTACCCTTGGTTTTGGTGTTTACGAGTGGGGAGTGGGCCGAGCCCAACTCGGTTATCAAATGAGGTCCGATTTCCAAGTGTGGCCCAAATGGGCTTGTATAACCGGTTAGCCTTGTGCGATTGGGTTCTAGTGTGTGGTTTGGGCTCGTGCAGCACAACATACATACACATATAATGCACATAAACATAACATACCAAGTATTCATTCAATTAATAACGTTCTCGTAAACACGTATTGTTACACAAAATAAGTCTAAAGTTCGAGTTGTCACATTATCCCCAACTAATTGGAAATTTCGTCCCGAAATTTGATATGCACTCACTGAGGAAGCTAGGTAAACTGTGTTGTTCACTGATTTTCCTGGGGTGTCACATCCTTCCCCCGTTGATCTGGAATTTCGTCCCGAAATTCCGAAGTAGTAGCTTCAGCCTCAGTAGTGGTAGCATTGGTTTCGAATAACTGGGGGTACTTTTCTGTCATCCTGTCTTCGCGTTCCCAGGTGTACTCTGGGCCACGTTTGGAGTTCCAACGAACTCGGACAAGAGGGATTCTCTTGTGTTTGAGGACCTTCACATCCCGGTCCGTGATTTCTACTGGTTCCTCGACGAACTGCAGCCGCTCGTCAATAGTAAGTTCCTTAAAAGGAATGATGAGGTTTTCATCTGATAAGCACTTCTTTAGGTTCGACACATGAAAGACATTGTGAACTGCCCCGAGTTCAGCTGGTAGGTTCAACTTGTATGCTACCTTGCCAATCTTTTCTACGATTTCAAATGGTCCGACGTACCGCGCATTCAGTTTGCCCCGTTTGCCAAAACGAACCACACCCTTCCAGGGTGAAACTTTCAATAAAACCCGGTCCCCGACCTCAAATTCCAATGGCTTTCTACGCTTGTCCGCGTAGGCTTTCTGACGGTCGCGTGCTGCCGCCATGCGTTGTCGTATCTGTGCTATCTTTTCTGTGGCGTCCACTACAATCTCTGGACCCGTAATCTGACTATCCCCCACCTCTGCCCAACAGAGAGGTGACCGGCATTTACGCCCGTACAATGCCTCGAATGGAGCGGCTTGAATGCTGGTGTGATAACTATTATTGTATGAGAACTCCACCAAAGGGAGGTGCTTTTCCCAGCCGTTGCCGAAATCGATAACACATGCCCGGAGCATGTCTTCAAGAGTTTGGATCGTCCGCTCAGACTGCCCATCCGTCTGAGGGTGATAAGCTGTGCTCATGTCTAACCTTGAGCCGAAAGATTTATGCATCGCTTGCCATAGTTCTGACGTAAATCGTGCGTCGCGATCCGAAATGATAGATGTGGGCACCCCGTGCCTCGAAACAACTTCCTTAAGATAGACGCCTGCGAGAGTGGAGAACTTATCCGTTTCCTTTATAGGTAGGAAGTGTGCAGACTTGGTGAGTCGATCCACGATCACCCAGATCGTATCGTTCCCTCGCTCGGATCTAGGTAAGCCCGTAACAAAATCCATGGAAATTTCTTCCCATTTCCATTGCGGTATCTTAGGCTGCTGAAGCAGGCCAGCTGGTTTCTGATATTCAACCTTGACTCTCGCACAGGTCAAGCATTTTCCAACGTACGTAGCAATGTGGGCTTTCATGCTAGGCCACCAATAAGTAGTGCTGATGTCGTGGTACATTTTATCCGACCCTGGATGTACCGAGTAGCGAGACTTGTGGGCTTCGTCCATCACAAGTTCGCGTAGACCGCCATAAAGTGGGACCCAAATACGCCCCGTTACATAGTAGGCGCCGTCTGCCTTCTGTTCCATTTGCTGTCGTGAGCCGCGTAAGGCTTCAGCCTTGACGTTTTCGGGCTTCAGTGCTTCTGTCTGAGCAGCTCGTATCTGAGCAGGAAGACTGGACTGAATCGTAAGCTGTAGCGCTCGCACGCGCCGTGGTAAAGTGTCTTTCCGGCTGAGGGCATCGGCCACAACGTTGGCCTTGCCTGGATGATACTTGATAGCGCATTCGTAATCGTTAAGTAATTCAACCCATCGCCGTTGACGCATGTTCAAATCCTTCTGCTTAAGGATATGCTCGAGACTCCTGTGATCGGTGTAAATCGTGCACCTGGTACCGTACAGGTAGTGTCGCCATATCTTAAGCGCGAAAACAACAGCTCCCAGCTCTAGATCGTGCGTCGTGTAGTTGCGTTCATGAGTCTTGAGTTGACGAGAGGCGTAAGCGATAACCTTGTCGCGCTGCATTAACACACATCCCAGTCCCCGAATGGATGCATCACAATAAACCACGAAGTCATCTGTGCCCTCTGGCAAAGAGAGGATAGGTGCACTGCAAAGTCTATCCTTTAGGTGCTGAAAAGCAGTCTCCTGGGGCTCTCCCCAGCGATAGGTAACTCCCTTCTGTGTCAGTAATGTGAGTGGTTGCGCGATCTTTGAAAAATCTTTGATGAACCGCCGATAATAACCTGCCAAACCCAAGAATTGGCGTATTTCCGTTGGTGTACGCGGTGCGGGCCAGTTTCTGATCGAGTCTACCTTGGATGGATCGACATGGATCCCATCCCTGTTCACCACGTGGCCTAAGAAGTGGACTTCACGAAGCCAGAAGTCGCATTTTGAAAGTTTAGCGTACAGTCGTTCCTTCCGAAGGAGTTCCAAAATAAGGCGAAGATGCTGCTCGTGTTCCTCCTGACTCTTGGAGTATATCAGAATGTCGTCGATGAATACTATGACGAATTTGTCAAGATAGGGTTTGCACACCCTGTTCATAAGATCCATAAATACAGCCGGCGCGTTCGTTAACCCGAATGGCATGACGAGAAACTCGTAGTGACCGTAACGAGTTCTGAAGGCTGTCTTGGAGACGTCCTCATCCCGGACTCTCAGCTGATGATAACCAGACCTCAAGTCTATCTTCGAATAGTAGCACGACCCTTGCAACTGGTCGAATAAGTCGTCTATGCGTGGAAGAGGATAACGGTTCTTCACCGTCACCTTGTTGAGTTCACGGTAGTCGATGCACATCCTGAACGTACCGTCTTTCTTTTTCACAAAAAGTACTGGAGCTCCCCAAGGCGAAGAGCTTGGACGAATGAAACCCTTTTCCAAGAGCTCTTGTAGCTGCTTTGACAGTTCCTCCAATTCTGATGGAGCTAGACGATATGGTGCGCGAGCTATGGGTGCTGCTCCTGGAGCGAGCTCGATTTGAAATTCGACCTGACGATGAGGCGGTAAGCCAGGTAAGTCTTCAGGAAACACCTGAGGGTAATCGCGTACAATTGGAATATCCTCCAATTTCTTTTCCTTCGCTGATGCATCTGTAACGAGAGCCAAAATGGCTGTGTGACCCTTACGTAAGCATTTCTGAGCCTTCAAGAAAGAGATGATGCCAACCACTGCACCACTCTTGTCGCCTTGAACTTCTAGAGGTTCCTGACCAGAACGAGGAAAGCGAATAATCTTTTCGCTGCATAAAATTTCTGCCTGGTGTTGGGATAACCAATCCATCCCAACCACGACGTCGAAGCTACCCAAAACTATGGGAATGAGATCAATAGAGAAGGCTTGACCAGCTAGGATAAGGTTACAACCCTGAACTACGTGCGTGGCTTCTAGACTTTTACCGTTAGCTAACTCTACTACATGTTTGGTGGGTAAAAGTGTTGGTGCACGTTTTAGCAGTTGACACATTTTCACAGACATATAGCTTGTATCCGCACCCGAATCAAATAAAACAGTAACGTAAATATTGTCGAGGAGAAACTTACCCATGACCACATTGGGATCGTTCACTGCGTCGCCTCGACCTAGCACAAAAGCGCGACCACGAGCTTCATTGCCGTTGTTGTTGTTTCCCCCGTTGTTGTTATTCCCGTTGCCCTGATTGTTGTTGCGATTCTGGTTCAACTGAGGGCAGTCGTGTTTGAAATGACCTTCAGCCCCACACTGGAAACATCCCCGGTTTCCACGCTGTGGCTGCTGCTGCTGCTGCTGGTTCTGTGGAGCTGGTTGCTGAGGCTGCTGATTCTGATTCGCAGGCCGTGGACTCCTACAGTCTTTGGCCTCGTGACCCATCTTAAGACACCTTTGGCAACGACCCTTGTTACACGGGCCATTGTGATGTCTGTGGCAATTGTAGCACTTAGGTTGACTTCCCTGATATCTCCTCTGTCTGTGACCACCAGAGGGTTGCTGACTGGGACTCTGATAGTGGTCAGTCTTCTGCGGCTGAGATTGTGGCTGAACAGTCGCTGAACCCCTGCTGGAATCTCCATCCCATTTTCTTTTACTGTCACCAGATGTAGCAGGAGTAACTGAGGTGGTGACTGTGACAACTCGAGTGTTTGACTTCCACTTTCGCATTTATTGCACGTTGACTTTGACTGTTTAGTCGTTTGTACTTGACTTATAACTGAAACCGTTGCAGTAAGATAAATCGCATTGTGTTTGTATGACTATGTGTTGTTATGTTGCATGATTATGTGTCGTTTGTGGCATGAGAACGTAACTGACTAAATCAATACGGACATACAACCCATTAAGGACCCGACGAATCATACGTGATTCGCCATGCATCCTTTTGACGAAACATCTATTTTGCCGGCCCAAGATTCGTAAAGCCCAGTATTGGCCCAAACCCTTATGCGTAGCTATATTAGTTAGGTGGTGTATTTGAGAGCGGTTACCGAAAACTCTCAAGCCCTAGGACTTCTCATCGTGCGGCGGCAACCTGGTGACTTGGCGAATCCCAAGAACGATCAGAACTGTTTTCTTGTTCATCGTGGTTAGTACGAATTATTAAAACGATTATGTGAATACTATGCTTCCATGTCTCCTATGATGATATTTGCTAATTGTTTATTATTGAAATCGAAATAGTGGGTTATATCGGTGGACAAGGGTTGGGAACCGATTATATGATGATGTTGTTAGTGAATCGATGAAACATGTGATATATATATATACATATTTGGTCCAATCACAACCTATTAATAATTAACATCTTCGGCAATAATTGATTAAATTGTTTCAAAAGGATAGTGGGTGTCATCATGATCTGCGTTCGGTGGCTTTGTAAATCGCATAATGAATAACTAATGTCAGTAACATAAATCCTAGGAATATGTGATGATCAAAGAATCCCTTGTCAGAGGAGATGCCAACCTCCGATTGGTGGGGGGTGGCGGTTAGTTGATGGCCTTTGGCTGTGGGCTTTGGCCCAATGAAACTAAGGAACCGATCAAAAAGTGGCGGCTAACATGTTCCTTATATGCATGTGATTTTGATTATTATGAATGATACGTGGAAAGTGGTGACTAGCAACAGGTCATGTGGGTATGGGCGGTTAACTGATGATTATTGGTTGATTTTGGACGGCACCACATAAGCCAAGGGATCTAGGATTTTGTGTTGTGTGTGTTACTTGCTACCCGAAAGATAACATATTGGTCGAAACATAATTGTTGACCGAAAGATAACTTGGGTCGAAAGATAGTGTTAGTTCGAAACATAACCTTCGGACCGAAGGATCATTTTGATAATTATGTTAACTGATGTCGAAAGATAATGATTTGATTCGAAAGGTATTAGGGTTTTGAATAATGTCTTGAACAATAGAACATATGTTGATTTATTTGACATGCCATGCTTAGTGATGAACGTATTCGTGCCATAATACGTGTGTGCTGTTATGCAACTGACTGTTATGTGAACATTAAACTGCATGCGTACAATTGCGAACATGAACTGATTTGTTATACGTGCATACACTAGGACGTGATTAATTACTTGTGAGTGCATAACTTAGCATACCGAGCAAACCAAGGTGAGTTCACACTCTTACCAAGGCATGGGGTTCCCGGGGTGTTGGGAATGGGATTGAAAGGTTGATTAGATACTCTATTGACTCTATGACTAGACTACCACATCACTATCCTCGGTTGTGAAGGATACCTATAGCTACGAGTAGTCTAGTGGTTAGGAAAACGTGGAACACCACCACAGGAAAACGTGGAACACCACCACAGGAAAACGTGGAACACCACCACAGGAAAACGTGGAACACCACCACAGGAAAACGTGGAACACCACCACAGGAAAACGTGGAACACCACCACAGGAAAACGTGGAACACCACCACAGGAAAACGTGGAACACCACCACAGTAAAATATACAAACGGCCCAGTAGAGCCACCTATTACAAATGAACTTACTATTACGCATTTCCTTTATGTGAACTCGCTCAACTAGTTTGTTGATCATTCTGTTACATGCCTTGCAGATCGCTAGGTACTTGGAGCTTGCACTGGAGAAGCGGGTCGTTGTGGACAAGGATCGTGGCTTTTCCGTTGAACTATTATGACACTTAAACTGTTAACTATTACTGGTTTATTTATTATGCTTCCGCTACACTATGAAACGATGATTTGTTTAAACACCTTTTGTATTGAATGGATGGTTTTCATTTACTTTACTTAATATTAAATGTATGTTCAATATGATTGGTGGCTTGATCCTGGTCAGTCACGCTCCCAAGCGGTGATACTCCGCAGGTGGATTTTGGGGGTGTGACAGATTGGTATCAGAGCCATTGGTTATAGAGAACTTGGTTTTAATATGGGAAAACGTTTTTATTAAAACCAGACTATAACCAGAACAGTGCTCTCAACGATCCACAACGACGCTTCGCTCCACGTGCAAGACTCGACATCCTAGGTAATAAGGTTTATGTTTATTACCTGCTTGCTAGAACTGCATAGAACTTTGCTCGTAGTATGCTTACATTACTTTGCTCACAACTTGTTATTGCTTGAGAACACATACGTGCTTACACTCTTCTGTCATCGCACTATTCGTGAACCATTCTTACTTATGCTACCTTTACTGTTCGATCATGTCTGGACGTGTTGACATGACTCAAGCCCAGTTGACGGCTCTCATTAACGAACAAGTTGCTGCGGCACTTGCAGCCGCACAAGCAGGAGGTATAACCTGCTATCCCAGACCTATTCTAGGATGTTAGATCCTACTCTCGTGACCCAACTTTCGCGCTTAACCTTGATCTATCTTTCTCGCGCAACGGGTCAGAACGCACAGCAACTTGTCTACACATTCAAGAACTTCATGGACTGTCGTCCAGTTGGCGGCCCTGAGACTCGCAGGGTCAAGTACGTCCCTGGTACTTGGAAGAAATCGCGCTAATCCGGTGGAACGCGCAAGTACGGATACTAGGGTTGGCAGCTGCTAACGCCACCCCATGGAACGAATTCAAAGAACGCACTATAAGGGAATACTACACGCGTGATGACATCCACAAGTTGGAGGTGGAGCCTTACCATTTGAAAATGACGGGGTCAGAAATTGAAGCTCATACGAAACGATAGAACGAACTGGCCATCTTGTGTCCAACCACGGTGGACCCTCCAAACAGGCGTATCGAATTGTACCTCAAGGGTCTAGCCTCAGAGATTCAGAGCCAAGCTACATCGGCTAACCTCGACAAAATCCAAGACATCCAGAGTCTTGCTCATCGCCTCACGGATCAGGCAGTGGAACAGAACAGTCTGTCTAGTTGTATCAGCGCTATTACTACCGCTACCACTGCTGCTACTCCCGCTACTCCTAGTGGCAACAAGCGGAAATGGGATGGGTATTCCCGCAAGGGTTCAGCTACCGTTCGGTCTCAAGCACAACAGCAGCACAGGAATAGTGATCGCCAGAGCACAGCAGAAGCTAAGGATTCGGGAGCCCACGGCTTACACATCGGAATCGCCAGCAGCAACAGCAAGCAGAAATCCTATACAAAGAAAAGATTGTTCGCATTCCTCGTTCTGGTCAAGAACCTCTCGAAGCTCAAGGCGACAAGAGTGGTGCCGTGGTTGGCATCACCTCTTTCTTGAAGGCTCAGGAATGTTTGCGGAAGGGCCACACCGCAACTTTGGCTCTCGTTACTGACTCATCAGCGAAAGAAAAGAAGTTGGAAGACTATCCCAGTTGTACGTGACTTCCCTCAGGTGTTTCCTGAAGATTTACCAGGCTTACCGCCTCATCGTCAAGTCGAGTTTCAGATTGAATTGGCTCCCGGAGCAGCACCAAAAGCCGCGCACCGTATCGTTTAGCTCCAACCGAACTGGAAGAACTGTCGAAGCAGTTGCGGGAGCCCTTGGAAAAAGGGTTTTATTCGTCCAAGCTCTTCACCTTGGGGAGCTCCGGTGTTACTTATGAAGAAGAAAGACGGTACGTTCAGGATGTGTATCGACTACCGTGAATTCAATAAGGTAACAGTGAAGAACCGTTATCCTCTTCCACGCATAGATGACCTATTCGACCAGTTGCAAGGGTCGTGTTATTATTCCAAGATCGATTTAAGGTCGGGGTAGCATCAGCTGAGAGTCCGGGATGAGGACGTCTCCAAAACCGCTTTCAGAACTCGTTACGGGCACTACGAGTTTCTTGTCATGCCATTCGGGTTTACGAACGCGCCTGCAGTCTTCATGGATCTTATGAACAGGGTGCGCAAACCGTATCTCGACAAGTTCGTCATCGTTTTCATCGACGACATTTTGATTTACTCCAAGAGTCAGGAGGAGCACGAGCAACACTTACGCCTTATCTTGGAACTTCTTCGAAAAGAGCAACTGTACGCAAAGTTTTCAAAATGCGACTTCTGGCTTCGTGGAGTCCACTTCTTAGGCCATGTGGTGAACAAGGATGGGATTCATGTCGATCCATCCAAGGTTGATTCGATCAGAAACTGGCCAGCACCACGTACACCGACAGAAATACGCCAATTCTTGGGTTTGGCAGGTTACTACAGGCGATTTATTAAAGACTTCTCCAAGATCGCGCAACCACTCACTATGCTTACACAGAAAGGTGTCGTTTACAGATGGGGTAATACACAGGAGACCGCTTTTCAGTACTTAAAGGATAGGCTTTGCAGCGCGCCTATTCTCTCACTGCCCGAGGGCACGGATGACTTCGTGGTTTATTGTGACGCATCGATACAAGGGCTTGGTTGTGTATTGATGCAACGGGATAAAGTTATCGCATACGCCTCTCGGCAACTCAAGGTTCATGAACGGAACTACACGACGCACGATTTAAAGCTGGGAGCTGTTGTTTTCGCGCTTAAGATATGGCGACACTACCTGTACGGTACCAGGTGCACGATTTACACCGATCACAGGAGTCTCGAGCATATTCTTAAGCAAAAGGATTTGAATATGCGTCAACGAAGATGGGTTGAACTTCTGAACGACTACGAATGCGCCATCAAGTATCATCCAGGCAAGGCCAATGTTGTGGCTGATGCCCTCAGTCGGAAAGACACTCTACCTAAGCGCGTGCGAGCGCTACAGCTTACCATTC
This sequence comes from Helianthus annuus, assembly GCF_002127325.2. Lineage (NCBI taxonomy): Eukaryota > Viridiplantae > Streptophyta > Magnoliopsida > Asterales > Asteraceae > Helianthus > Helianthus annuus. Next base: position 92,180,512 of record NC_035436.2, on the reverse strand, counting down.
AGTCCAGTCTTCCTGCACAGATACGAGCTGCTCAGTTAGAAGCACTGAAACCCGAAAACGTCAAAGCTGAAGCCTTACGCGGCTCAAGGCAACGCATGGAACAAAAGGAAGACGGCGCCTACTATGTAACGGGGCGTATTTGGGTCCCACTTTATGGCGGTTTACGCGAACTTGTAATGGATGAAGCTCACAAGTCTCGCTATTCGGTACATCCAGGGTCGGATAAAATGTACCACGACATCAGTACTACTTATTGGTGGCCTAGTATGAAGGCTCACATCGCTACGTACGTTGGAAAATGCTTAACCTGTGCGAGAGTCAAGGTTGAATATCAGAAACCAGCTGGTCTACTTCAGCAGCCCAAGATACCGCAGTGGAAATGGGAAGAAATTTCCATGGATTTTGTTACCGGTCTGCCTAGATCTCAGCGCGGGAACGATACAATATGGGTCATAGTTGATCGACTCACCAAGTCTGCACACTTCCTACCGATCAAGGAAACGGATAAGTTCTCCACTCTCGCAGACGTTTATCTTAAGGAAGTTGTTTCGAGGCACGGAGTGCCCACCTCTATTATTTCGGATCGCGATGCACGATTCACGTCAGAGCTTTGGCAAGCGATGCACAAATCTTTCGGCTCACGATTAGACATGAGCACAGCATATCATCCTCAGACGGATGGGCAGTCTGAGCGCACGATTCAAACTCTAGAAGACATGCTTCGAGCGTGTGTTATCGATTTCGGCAACGGCTGGGAAAAGCACCTCCCTTTAGTGGAGTTTTCATACAATAACAGTTACCATACCAGCATTCAAGCCGCTCCATTCGAGGCATTGTACGGACGTAAATGCCGGTCACCTCTCTGTTGGGCAAAGGTGGGGGATAGTCAGATTACGGGTCCAGATATTGTTGTGGACGCCACGGAAAAGATAGCACAGATACGACAACGCATGGCGGCAGCGCGCGACCGTCAGAAAGCCTACGCGGACAAGCGTAGAAAGCCATTGGAATTTGAGGTTGGGGACCGGGTTTTATTGAAAGTTTCACCTTGGAAGGGTGTGGTTCGATTTGGTAAACGGGGCAAACTCAATCCGCGGTACGTCGGACCATTCGAAATCTTAGAAAAGATTGGCAAGGTAGCCTACAGATTAAACCTACCTCCTGAACTCGGTGCAGTTCACAATGTATTTCACGTGTCAAATCTGAAGAAGTGCCTGTCAGATGAGACCCTTATAGTTCCTTTTAAGGAACTCACTATCGACGAGCGGTTGCAGTTCGTCGAGGAACCAGTTGAAATCACGGACCGGGATGTTAAGGTCCTCAAACACAAGAGAATCCCTCTTGTCCGAGTTCGTTGGAACTCCCAGCGTGGTCCAGAGTATACCTGGGAACGCGAAGATCAGATGCAAGAAAAGTATCCCCAGTTATTCGAAACCAATGCATCCACTTCTGAGGCTGAAGCTACTACTACTGAATTTCGGGACGAAATTCCAAACCAACGGGGGGATGATGTGACACCCCAGGAAAACCAGTGAACGATACCTAGCTTCCTCAGTAAGTGCGTACTAAATTTCGGGACGAAATTTCTTTTAAGTTGGGGATAATGTGACAACTCGAGTGTTTGACTTCCACTTTCGCATTTATTGCACGTTGACTTTGACTGTTTAGTCGTTTGTACTTGACTTATAACTGAAACCGTTGCAGTAAGATAAATCGCATTGTGTTTGTATGACTATGTGTTGTTATGTTGCATGATTATGTGTCGTTTGTGGCATGAGAACGTAACTGACTAAATCAATACGGACATACAACCCATTAAGGACCCGACGAATCATACGTGATTCGCCATGCATCCTTTTGACGAAACATCTATTTTGCCGGCCCAAGATTCGTAAAGCCCAGTATTGGCCCAAACCCTTATGCGTAGCTATATTAGTTAGGTGGTGTATTTGAGAGCGGTTACCGAAAACTCTCAAGCCCTAGGACTTCTCATCGTGCGGCGGCAACCTGGTGACTTGGCGAATCCCAAGAACGATCAGAACTGTTTTCTTGTTCATCGTGGTTAGTACGAATTATTAAAACGATTATGTGAATACTATGCTTCCATGTCTCCTATGATGATATTTGCTAATTGTTTATTATTGAAATCGAAATAGTGGGTTATATCGGTGGACAAGGGTTGGGAACCGATTATATGATGATGTTGTTAGTGAATCGATGAAACATGTGATATATATATATACATATTTGGTCCAATCACAACCTATTAATAATTAACATCTTCGGCAATAATTGATTAAATTGTTTCAAAAGGATAGTGGGTGTCATCATGATCTGCGTTCGGTGGCTTTGTAAATCGCATAATGAATAACTAATGTCAGTAACATAAATCCTAGGAATATGTGATGATCAAAGAATCCCTTGTCAGAGGAGATGCCAACCTCCGATTGGTGGGGGGTGGCGGTTAGTTGATGGCCTTTGGCTGTGGGCTTTGGCCCAATGAAACTAAGGAACCGATCAAAAAGTGGCGGCTAACATGTTCCTTATATGCATGTGATTTTGATTATTATGAATGATACGTGGAAAGTGGTGACTAGCAACAGGTCATGTGGGTATGGGCGGTTAACTGATGATTATTGGTTGATTTTGGACGGCACCACATAAGCCAAGGGATCTAGGATTTTGTGTTGTGTGTGTTACTTGCTACCCGAAAGATAACATATTGGTCGAAACATAATTGTTGACCGAAAGATAACTTGGGTCGAAAGATAGTGTTAGTTCGAAACATAACCTTCGGACCGAAGGATCATTTTGATAATTATGTTAACTGATGTCGAAAGATAATGATTTGATTCGAAAGGTATTAGGGTTTTGAATAATGTCTTGAACAATAGAACATATGTTGATTTATTTGACATGCCATGCTTAGTGATGAACGTATTCGTGCCATAATACGTGTGTGCTGTTATGCAACTGACTGTTATGTGAACATTAAACTGCATGCGTACAATTGCGAACATGAACTGATTTGTTATACGTGCATACACTAGGACGTGATTAATTACTTGTGAGTGCATAACTTAGCATACCGAGCAAACCAAGGTGAGTTCACACTCTTACCAAGGCATGGGGTTCCCGGGGTGTTGGGAATGGGATTGAAAGGTTGATTAGATACTCTATTGACTCTATGACTAGACTACCACATCACTATCCTCGGTTGTGAAGGATACCTATAGCTACGAGTAGTCTAGTGGTTAGGAAAACGTGGAACACCACCACAGGAAAACGTGGAACACCACCACAGGAAAACGTGGAACACCACCACAGGAAAACGTGGAACACCACCACAGGAAAACGTGGAACACCACCACAGGAAAACGTGGAACACCACCACAGGAAAACGTGGAACACCACCACAGGAAAACGTGGAACACCACCACAGTAAAATATACAAACGGCCCAGTAGAGCCACCTATTACAAATGAACTTACTATTACGCATTTCCTTTATGTGAACTCGCTCAACTAGTTTGTTGATCATTCTGTTACATGCCTTGCAGATCGCTAGGTACTTGGAGCTTGCACTGGAGAAGCGGGTCGTTGTGGACAAGGATCGTGGCTTTTCCGTTGAACTATTATGACACTTAAACTGTTAACTATTACTGGTTTATTTATTATGCTTCCGCTACACTATGAAACGATGATTTGTTTAAACACCTTTTGTATTGAATGGATGGTTTTCATTTACTTTACTTAATATTAAATGTATGTTCAATATGATTGGTGGCTTGATCCTGGTCAGTCACGCTCCCAAGCGGTGATACTCCGCAGGTGGATTTTGGGGGTGTGACAGTGACGTTAGCAGTAGCATTAACACGCTTGGGCAGTTTATTCTGATCCACTGCCTGATCGGTGATGCGATGAGCGAGACGTTGGGAAGTGCGCAGACTTGGTGGGTCGATCCACGATCACCCATATAGTATCATTCCCACGCTGGGATCTGGGTAGGCCTGTAACGAAATCCATGGAAATTTCTTCCCATTTCCACTGAGGTATCCTGGGTTGCTGAAGTAGACCCGCTGGTTTCTGAAATTCGACCTTGACTCTTGCACAGGTCACGCACTTGCCAACATAGGTGGCGATGTGGGCCTTCGTGCTAGGCCACCAATAAGTAGTTCTGATGTCGTGGTACATTTTGTCCGACCCTGGATGTACCGAGTAGCGAGACTTGTGTGCTTCGTCCATCACAAGTTCTCGTAAACCGCCATAAAGTGGGACCCAAATACGCCCCGTTACATAGTAGGCGTCGTCTTCCTTTTGTTCCATTCGTTGCCTTGAACCGCGTAAGGCTTCAGCCATGACGTTTTCTGGTTTCAACGCTTCTGCCTGAGCATTTCGTATCTGTGCTGGAAGACTGAACTGTATAGTGAGCTGCAAGGCTCGTACGCGTCTAGGTAGAGTGTCCTTTCGACTGAGGGCGTCAGCCACAACATTGGCCTTGCCTGGATGGTACTTGATGGCGCATTCGTAATCGTTAAGTAGTTCAACCCATTCTTCGTTGACGCATGTTCAAATCCTTTTGCTTAAGAATATGCTCGAGACTCCTGTGATCGGTGTACATCGTGCACCCGGTACCGTACAGGTAGTGCCGCCATATCTTAAGCGTGAAAACAACAACTCCCAGCTCTAAATCGTGCGTCGTGTAGTTCCGTTCATGAATCTTGAGTTGCCGCGAAGAGTAAGCAATAACCTTATCCCGTTGCATCAATACGCAACCAAGACCCTGTATCGATGCGTCACAATAAACCACGAAGTCTTCCGTGCCCTCCGGCAATGAGAGAATAGGTGCACTGCAAAGCCTATCCTTTAGGTACTGAAAAGCGGTCTCTTGGGAATCTCCCCAACGGTAGGTGACACCTTTCTGTGTCAGCATAGTAAGCGGCTGCGCGATCTTCGAAAAGTCTTTAATGAACCGTCTGTAATACCCTTCCAAACCCAAGAATTGGCGTATTTTCGTCGGTGTACGCGGTGCAGGCCAGTTCCTGATCGAATCTACCTTGGATGGATCGACATGAATCCCATCCCTGTTCACCACATGGCCTAAGAAGTGGACTTCACGAAGCCAGAAGTCGCATTTAGAAAACTTGAGTTGCTGCGAAGCGTAAGCAATAACCTTATCCCGTTGCATCAATACGCAACCAAGACCCTGTATCGATGCGTCACAATAAACCACGAAGTCTTCCGTGCCCTCCGGCAATGAGAGAATAGGTGCACTGCAAAGCCTATCCTTTAGGTACTGAAAAGCGGTCTCTTGGGAATCTCCCCAACGGTAGGTGACACCTTTCTGTGTCAGCATAGTAAGCGGCTGCGCGATCTTCGAAAAGTCTTTAATGAACCATCTGTAATACCCTTCCAAACCCAAGAATTGGCGTATTTTCGTCGGTGTACGCGGTGCAGGCCAGTTCCTGATCGAATCTACCTTGGATGGATCGACATGAATCCCATCCCTGTTCACCACATGGCCTAAGAAGTGGACTTCATGAAGCCAGAAGTCGCATTTAGAAAACTTGGCGTACAATTGCTCCTTTCGACACCAGTCCACCCACAAGCCAATGGCCAAGCAGAATCATCCAACAAGATCATCATCAACAATCTGAAGAAGAAACTTGGATCCAAGAAGGGGAAATGGGCAGAAGAATTGCCTTATGTGCTTTGGGCTGACAGGACAACTCCCAAGAATGCTACTGGTCAAACACCCTTCTCCTTGGTGTTTGGGGCAGAAGCAGTGATCCCAACAGAAATGGTGGTTCCAACTGCTAGAACAAGTACCCGTGATCCCGAAGAGAATGCTGCAAACTTGGCTCAGGATTTGGATACTATTGAAGAAATCAGGGATTTGGCTAGGATAAGGATGGCTAGCTACCAACAAAGAATGGCTGGTGCTTATAACAAAAATGTCAGAATAAGGAAATTCCAAGTGGGGGATATGGTATTGAGAAAAGCATTCCAAAATACCATCAATCCTGCTGACGGGAAATTAGCACCAAAGTGGGAAGGTCCTTACTTGATTGAAGCTGAAGCAGGAAAAGGGGCATATAGATTGCTAACCATGGAAGGAAATTTGTTACCTAGAGCCTTGAATGCTGTTCACTTAAAGAAATATTTCATGTGAACAGGATCCTCCTGGAACATATGATCCCTACATTAAAAGCATCCTCGAAGGATCCCGATAATGTCAATGATCCTTACTCTGGTAAAATCCTAATCCTAAACAATTTCATTTTCTTATTTTTACCTAAGGATAAGGATCATGCATCCTTCATCCTCTTCTCACGAGAATTTAAGTTCTGATAGTCCAGGTATCCTCAGCATATCATTAAGAATCTTCAAAAGCATCTCAGATCCTTGGGTTCAACCCTAGTTATCCTTGGGCTTGTCCCCAGTTTCCGCCTGTAGCGCACGATGATCCTGGTATAGTTCACGTCTTTGGGACCAGTACCCACTTTCGGGGCTGATAACCTCATCGTACTGGCTATACCCAGGATCCTACGTATAATGGTAGACGTACCATACATCCGTTCCTAAGGTTTCTAACGTTTTCACGTTAGCTAAGGTTTTGGCATTTTCATGTCACTAAGTTTGGATAGTCGCCAGTAAGGGCCATACTCCAGTTTACATACGATCCTTGGGCTTGTCCCCAGTTATCCTTCGGGCTTGTCCCCAGTGATCCTATGGGCTTGTCCCCAGTTATCCTTTGGGCTTGTCCCCAATTACTAACTTATCCTTTATATTGGCTTAGTCCCAAGTTATATTCCATTTTTTCAGGTTTTCGAAGTTAAACAATTAAGGATCCTTAATCCTTATTATCCATTAAAGTTTTACTTATGGTTATCCTGATTAAAGGTTAGGATCCTAACTTGGATCCTCAGGTATGATCCTTAACTATTTTTAACTTCACTCATTATTCATTTGAATAACCCTTAGACCTTGACAACTGAACCTATGATTCTTAAAATAAACTACCTTGAAAATTTTCGATTATAGGATATTTGATCCAGGATCATATCCTAAAATTCTTGAACATGATTTGCTTAACCTTTCTTACTCAAATGAATATGTTTTTAAACAATTGGAAAATAAGAGGATAAACAAAGGATAACAACACGAGATAAGCCAAAAAGATTAGAGTTATTTTATTAACAAAGGATTTTAAACCCTTCAAAGTTGTCAAAATTGCCAACCCACGTTTCTACCAGCAAAACGTGGCCCGTCCACATGGGTCGGCAAAGGGTGTCCATTGTTTGTGCGGTCGTAGCATGCAGGAAAATAAAAAGCGGCAGAATCACAAAGGCTTCATCCCCCGAACAGAGGATCCCTCCACCATTTGCAATCCTACCTATTGTCTGAAGGATCCTGGATCCTCAATCCTAAAACTATTGTTTAAGTTACAGACCATCATTGTTTAAAACATCACAACCACAAAAAACCACTACCAAATTTAAAAAAATTGGGCTCCGGCCAAGTCTCGAAATTTCCATCATCGCCCAATCCTGCAGCTCAAACCTTCGCTGCACCATCACCACCAGCTCCACTTGCTTCCCCCTGATCCTTGCCAGCATCACCTCCTTCAAGCATTGGGATCTCCTCAGCCTCCTCATCATCCTCCAACTCTGCCAGCCTCGCCTTCCAGCCCTCCACGTCCCATGTGCTCTTGTCGAAGGAAGGATCCTGAGCCTCCGCAGCCATCTGCAGTTGGATCTTATACATGGTTATCGCAGCAGAGACCTTGGCATCCTGGGTAATGTCATGCTTCTTATAATCAAAATTGATCAGCATCCTGGCAGCTTCATCCTTGGTAGCCCGGAGCTCCTTCTCAAGATCAGCAATCTTGAGATCCTTCAGCACACCCATCTGTTGGAGGTCAGCAATTTGGCGGTCTTGATCCTCAACGTGGCCAATATATGTTTCTATTTCAGCGAGTTTCTGCAGAAAGGGAAAAGGGTAAGTTCAGGACCAGGTGATCCTCAAACAAGCAGGATATACAAGCAGGATATACAAGCAGGAGCAGTGATCCTTATTTCGTTAACGTAATCAAGAAACTGTTGGCGGAGCAGGGGAAATCCTTGAAGATCCTCAGAGGCCTTTCTCTTCTTTCCTTTACCCCTAATAGGTGCTTTAGGGGCTGAAGCGGTTGGACTGGCAGCAGGGGTCTTCTTCCTTGCAGATTTAACATTAGCAAGATCATCAATGCCAAACTTGGAGGCAGATTTAGCAGATTTTCCTGCACCTACACAACCAAAATAAGATAAGTATTCTAACTGATTTAGAAATCCTACGTAAAACTACTTTTTAAATGAGGATACTTACTTGACATTGTGGCAGATGCGGAGGATACTTCCTGTGAATCTTGGGTGGCAACTTGAAAACTTCTTGTCTCCGGATCAAGCTTCTTGAAGGCCAAAAGCCTCTCTTTTGCAGCAGGTGTCAGCTTTAGATGAGAGATGGAGATAGCTGCACAATAAACAAAAAACAAAGAAAATATTAGTGATCCTCATCCTAAGGAACAAATCTGATGGTGATTCTTCTAGGATCCTCTATCCTACCATGAGTAGCCCACTCCTTGGGCAGATCCTTCCCATCAGGGATGGTATCCCTCCTAACAAAGAAGAACCGTCGCTTCCAATTCGTGTCATTCTTGGTGACCTTGAGAACAGGGTGATCCTCTCTGGCTTTCCGTTTAAACAAATATCGACAGGATCCAAACGTTGTGAGATCATACATCTCAGCCAGCTCCGCCATTCCTAAATCAATCCCTTCCTGCTCAATGATCCTTTCAAGGGTATATAAAACCCTCCAGATCATTGGCATGGCCTGGATATAGGAGATGCCGGAGAGGGAAAAGAAGGACTGGGTGAATTGAGGAAAAGGATACGAATATCCTATTAAGAACGGAGTAACGGGAAAGGCTACCCAAGTATCAGAAATAAAGTCACTCAAAGCAGTGGGAGTGAAAGACTTGAAGATGGTGTTCGCCGGAAAACAATGACGGATCTTGTCAACCTGAGGATCGGTAAAGCAGCACCTCTCGGCAGGAGAATCTTTGATGATCCCTTGACCCTTCAAGGGACTGTTCTTCTCAGGATCCTTATGAGGGGAATTCCGGAGCAACATATTTGCAGAAGAATGGAAAGAGACAGAGAAACAGAGTAAGAGAAGGAAGAAAAGAGGAGAATACCTGATCAATCGTCGGACGAGATTATAAAGGGAGTTTCTCTTGAATTTAAATGCAAATTGATCCTATCTCTATCTCCTATTTATAATGATGATCTGCAGGGCTGTCACTTCTGTGACGTAAGAATTGCAACGGCTAGTCCGACTTCAACGGCTAGTTATCCGATTAACTTGTTGCGGATAAGATCAAGCAAAATATAACTCATTTATTTACAATATTACTCCTTATATTTTGGGGGCAATTGTTAGGGCTGGATTTTTATGACATATGATCCTTACATGTGATCCTAACCAGTGATCCTTATTTCTTTGGCAGATAGCGATCCTCAGAAGAGTTCCAGGATCAGGATCACGGACCATCATAGGGATCCTCATGCTAACAGTTGTTTTCATTGGATTTAATGTTATCTTGCAGGAATGTCTAGCAGGATCCGCTCTTAGCAACGTAATCAAGGGACTCGTCTTTACAACTTTGGCATACGCTTAATCAGAGATGAACGTTGTAGAGGATATGGAAACTCAGCATGATTTAAGGGCGATAATTTAGGCTAGATTTACTTTTATTCCTAAAGGGGTAATGAGCTGATAGTTAGTCTATTTACCTAAAATAGGGCCACTCACACTTGTATATATAGCACTCTTCCACATTCGGAAGACACACAACACATTCCTCACACGCTTAGACACAATACTATAGTGATCCTTGTACTCAGCTCGTTATCATCTGAAGTTGTAATCATTATTTGTTATATTGAAGTTTGGTGATCGGTAGTTGCCATCACCCGAGGTTTTTTATGCCGGAGATCATTCATTGATCAAGGGCTTTTTCCTCGTATAAATCCTTATGTCACTTGCATATTTCATACTAAAGTGATCCTTTACTTTTTCATCAAACCAAGCATCATTCCCCTTTTACATAGAGTTTGGTTGCATTATCCTTGTGTGATTTTTTGACCAAAACATTATCCTTTTAATTTCCAATTGTTTTGATATATATTTGTGAGAAAAGCTTAACCAAATTATGTTTAAGAAGTTTAGGATACGATCCAGGATCAAGTATCCTATAGTTGAAAACTTCCAAAAAGTAATTCATTTTAAGGATCATGGGTCCAGTTGTCAAGGTCTAAGGGTTATTCAAATGAATAATGAATAAAAATAGTTAAGGATCATACCTGAGGATCCAAGTTAGGATCCTAACCTTTAATCAGGATAACCAAAAGTAAAACTTTAATGGATAATAAGGATTAAGGATCCTTAATTGTTTAACTTCGAAAACCTGAAAAAATGGAATATAACTTGGGACTAAGCCAATATAAAAGATAAGTTAGTAACTGGGGACAAGCCCAAAGGATAACTAGGGACAAGCCCAAAGGATCACTGGGGACAAGCCCGAAGGATAACTAGGGACAAGCCCAAGGATCGTATGTAAACGGGAGTATGGCCCTCACCGGCGACTATCCAAACTTAGTGACATGAAAATGCCAAAACCTTAGCTAACGTGAAGACGTTAGAAACCTTAGGAACGGATGTATGGTACGTCTACCATTATATGTAGGATCCTAGGTATAGCCAGTACGATGAGGTTATCAGCCCCTAAAGCGAGTACTGGTCCCAAAGACGTGAACTATACCAGGATCATCGTGCGCTACAGGCGAAAACTGGGGACAAGCCCAAGGATAACTGGGGACAAGCCCAAGGATCTGAGTTGCTTCTGCAGATTGTTGACATTATGCTAAGGATACCTGGACTTATCAGAACTCAAAATCTCGTGAGAGAAGGATGAAGGATACATGATCCTTATCCTTAAATAAGAAGATATGTAAATAACAGTTCAAGCTTAGGACATTACCAGAGTAAGGATCATTGATGCTTCAGGGATCCTTGAAGGATACTTCGAATGTAAGGATCACTCATGCCAGAAGGATCCTGCTTACATGAAATATTTTTTCAAGTGGACAGCATTCCAGGCTCTTGGTAACAGATTACCTTCCATGGTAAGCAATCTATATGCCCCCTTTCCTGCTTCGGCTTCGATCAAATAAGGGCCTTCCCATTTTGGTGCCAATTTCCCATCAGCAGGAATGGTGGTATTTTGGAATGCTTTTCTCAATACCATATCCCCAACTTGGAATTTCCTTATCCTGACATTTTTGTTGTAAGCACCAGCCATTCTTTGTTGGTAGCTAGCCATCCTTATCCTAGCCAGATCCCTGATTTCTTCAATAGTATCCAAGTCTTGAGCCAGGTTTGCATCATTCTCCTCAGGATCACGGGTACTTGTTCTAGCAGTTGGAACCACCATTTCTGTTGGGATCACTGATTCTGCCCCAAACACCAAAGAGAAGGGTGTTTGACCAGTAGCATTCTTGGGAGTTGTCCTATCAGCCCAAAGCACATAAGGCAATTCCTCTGCCCATTTCCCCTTCTTGGATCCAAGTTTCTTCTTCAGATTGTTGATGATGATCTTGTTGGATGATTCTGCTTGACCATTAGCTTGTGGGTGGACTGGTGTTGATGTTATCATCTTAATCCCCCAACTGTCACAAAAGTTAGTAGTCCTGCTCCCAATAAATTGGGAACCATTATCACATACAATTTCAGAAGGAATGCCAAATCTAGTTATAATGTTTCTCTTAATAAAGGATATAACTTCCTTCTCTCTGACTTGGGCAAAAGCTTCAGCCTCTATCCACTTGGAGAAGTAGTCAGTCATAGCAAGCATGAATACTTTTCCACCAGGTGCCTTAGGGAGCTTGCCAACTATATCCATCCCCCATCTCATGAATGGCCAAGAGGATGGTATAGGATGTAGAAATTCAGCCGGCTGATGAAGGATATTGCTGTGTCTTTGACAAGGATCACACTTCTTAGCATACTCCACAGCATCCCTTTTCATAGTTGGCCAGTAGTATCCTGTCCTTAAGATCCTTGAGAACAATGCCCTGCCCCCAGTGTGGTTTCCACAATCTCCTTCATGGAAGTCTTTTAACACTTCTTGAACTTCAGGATCCTCGATACATCTTAAATATGGTCCTGCAAGAGATCGCTTATATAACACATTATTTAAGATTGTGAATTGAGATACCTTAATCCTGAAAGCCCTAGGATTTTCTCCCATAGGAATTTCCCCGTGTTGTAAGTATCTTATGATTGGTGAGATCCATGATCTTGAATAAGATTGAGTATCCTCACTAGGGATCATTGCAGTATCCTCTTCTATTTCCATGGCTACCTGATTTTCAATAGCAGGAGCCAGGATATGGATGATGGGGATACTTATATCCTCTGGGATCTTCAAAGATGATCGTAGGTTGGCCAATGCATCAGCTTCTGTATTTTCCTCCCTTGGTACCTGTGTTAAATTGAAAGAAACAAAGGAGAGTGCCAATTCTTTGACTATCTCTAAATATTTGGTTAGTTTTTCACCTTTAACAGCATAGGATCCACTAAAGTGATTAGTGATTAACAATGAGTCCACGTATACCTCAAGATACCTGATCCCCATATGTTTAGCAATTTGCAAACCAGCGATTAAGGCTTCATATTCAGCCTCATTATTAGTGGCTTGGAATTCACAAGCTATGGAATGGGGTATTATGTCCCCCTGTGGCGATTTCAGTAGTATACCAAGTCCCGTGCCTTTAACATTTGAGGATCCGTCAGTATGTAGTATCCAAGGATCCTTAGTTTCATCCAGCTGCTGGACTTCCAATTCGGCTTCCTTTTGTAAATCACTACTGAAATCAGCCACAAAGTCTGCTAATGCTTGGGATTTGATGGCTGTTCTGGGCTCATATCTTATATCATGGGCACTAAGCTTTACTGCCCACTTAGCCATTCTTCCGGACATCTCTGGTTTCCTGAGGACATTCTTAATTGGGAAATTAGTTGTAACAACAATAACATGGGTTTCAAAATAATGTCTTAGTTTAGTAGATGCCATAATCAGTGCAAGAATAAGTTTTTCAAGGTGTGAATACCTGGATTCAGCATCAAGTAAACTCTTACTTACATAATAGACAGGATATTGTGTACCTTCATGATCCTTAACAAGGACTGCACTTACTGCTTTTGAGGATACCGCAAGGTATAAGGATAACACATCTCCTTTTTCTGGTTTCATCAATGCTGGGGCTGAGGACATGTATTCTTTTAGGGCTTGTAAAGCATTCTCATGCTTTTCAGTCCATTCGAATTTCTTGTTCTTTCTTAGGATATCATAGAATTCTTTACACTTTTCTGAGGATTTGGATATGAATCTGTTTAGAGCTGCTATCCTGCCTGTTAGCCTTTGCACATCCTTAGCGTTGGCAGGGGATTTGATATTCACCAATGCTTTGATTTGTTCTGGGCTTGCTTCAATGCCCCTCTAGGTTACCATATATCCTAAGAATTTACCTGCTTTAACACCAAAGTGACATTTTGAAGGATTAAGCTTCATGTTATAATTATCAAGGATATCAAATGCTTCCTCCAAGTCCCTTAGGTGATCCTCAGCTTTTTTTGGATTTCACCACCATATCGTCTATGTACACTTACATGGTTTGTCCAATTTGATCTTTGAACATCATATTCACCAGCCTTTGATATGTTACACCTGCATTTCTTAATCCAAAAGGCATAGCTATATAACAATATAAACCGGTTGGGGTCATAAAAGCCGTATCCTCTTGGTCAGATGGTTCCATCTGAATTTGTTGGAATCCAGATGATGCATCCATAAAGGTTAACAGTTCATGACCCGCCGTTGCATCCACCATGGAGTCAATGTGGGGTAATGGGAAAGGATCCTTGGGACATGCCTTATTCAAATCAGTGAAATCGACACATACCCTCCACTTTCCATTTTTCTTTTGAACAACAACCACATTGGCCAGCCATTTTGGATACTTCACTTCTCTGATCATACCTGCTCGTAGTAATCTTTCTACCTCTTCCTGGATAATGGCATTTCTTTCTGGTGCAAACTTCCTCCTTTTTTGATGGATCGGTTTATCTGACCTGTCAATGCCAAGTTTATGAGTGATAATATCCTTAGATATACCTGTCATATCCTCATGTTTCCATGCAAAGGTAGATTTTCTTCTTTTGAGGAAGGATACTATGTCTTCTTTCATTTTATCAAGGATCCCTGATCCGATGTAGATCTTGGATTCAGGATCATCAGGATCCAAGAGGATTTCGTCCACATCCTGCTCTCTTGCCTCCAAGACACCCCTTGGAGGATACTTTAATTGCTATTGCTCCCTTGATTTCGAGGCTGGTTTCATTGATGAGGTGTAACAATCCTTAGCCTCCTGTTGATCACACTATCGATCTTGATTATTCCCCATGGGCTAGGAAGCTTCACACACTGATCGTAGGTGGACGGGACTGCCTTCATATCGTGTATCCAGGGCCTGCCAACGATAACATTACAACAAGACAAACAGTCAATAACACAAAATTTTTGATAATTATGTAATCCTTCCACATAAATTGGGAGTTTAATGTCCCCCAGGGTTTTCTTAGTTTCGCCACTAAATCCCACAAGCACGGAGGATCTTGGTGTGATATCTGATTCAGGGATACCCATTTTCTTCAGAACATCAAGCTGGATAATGTTTACTGAGCTTCCTCCGTCAATAAGGATCCTGCGGACAAAATGGTTAGAAATAAAAAGAGTAATAACTAAACTATCATGATGAGGATCCTGGATGTTAATTCTATCATCCTCATCAAAGGTTATGATTTTTCCTTCCGAGACACTTGATGTTCGAATAGGTCTTTCTCCGTTATCCATTTTAGCTTCCTTTGCATGCCTTTTAGCTGCTGAGAAGGATGTACCACAGATGTCTGATCCTCCAGATATAAAGTTAATCACTTGTGCATCTACTGGAGGAGCTGGAGCTTTCTCAGGGATCCTTTCAGGATCCTGAGTCCTTTGCTTTTTTCTTCCCAACAATTCTTTCAAATGCCCCTTGCTCAGCAGATATCCAATTTCCTTTCGTAATGCGATGCATTCCTCTGTCAAATGCCCAAAATGTGACAACTCGAATTTCCAAGATTTCTATTTCGCATTTATTGCACGTTCATTGTTTGTTTAGTGGTATTTGCACACTTAATTCGTTATGGAACGCTAACGTTTTGATACAAAGAAGTGTATTGTGTGAATGTGTTCGGTTATGTGTTATTTGTGAAAGACTTGTCTAATGCATAAAATTGGTGGTGAAATTGTGAAATTGTTGTGAGATGGTGTGCTTGTGTAAAATGTAATAATTAAGGGTGTGTAGAGTGATTAGTGAAACTTATATGATACTTAACCCTAATTCTTCACTAAATCTCACACAAGAAACAAGGCACGTACTTTCATTCTTTGGTTTTCTTTGGCAATCTAAACGGGTCGTGATGGGTCGCAAGCACTTAGGTTAGGTTTCATTTTAGTATGTAGGCTTTGTTAAACCATATTACACGAGTCCCCATACTCGTTTGGTTTACGAACCCGCATACTATCCGATCCTTCCGATTTGGTCCGGTATATTAACATAGCTACCTATTAGGTGCCGTTTGATATCCCGTGATCTTTAGCATTATCTGGTTATATTACAAGGAAGTCAAAGCAATCTCAGGTGAGTACATAAAACCCCATCTTTTACTGTTTTCCAAACTGTTTTGGGGTGAAACACATGTGCCTATCTGTTACTTTCATGCTTTCCATGTTTTCACATCATATGCCTGCTATGTTGTTAGTACATTATAGTACACGATTTCATTACATTTCATGCTATGTATACCCATTGTGTGCGTACTTAGTACATTGATTTACATTACATTTCTGTTGCATATGTTTACTCAGCATATGGACACATTGATTTACATGAACATTTCTGTTGCATATGTTTACTCAGCATATGGACACATTGATTTACATGAACATTTTTGTTGCATATGTTTACTCAGCATATGGACACATTGATTTACATGAACATTTCTGTTGCATATGTTTACTCAGCATATGGACACATTGATTTACATGAACATTTCTGTTGCATATGTTTACTCAGCATATGGACACATTGATTTACATGAACATTTCTGTTTCGTATGTTTACTTAGCATACTTAGTACAATTGTTTACATCACATGCCTTCATTTTGTTATGACATTTGGTTTGTTTAACATGGGACAATACATTCATTAACATTAGCTACGCCGTTCGTTAGTAGGTAGTGGTACCATAGGAATTGACAACTCCCATTCCTGAAGTCCTGGGTTTGATAGGACTGGAAGGAGTGACCGAATTCGATATACATAACTTAGATAAACCTTTAATTTGTTTAAGGGTTTATCGCCGCAGTCTCAAGGCTTGGATGTATGCATAGTTTACAATACCGCATAAATGTTAATATCAATAGAACATGCATTTTTCCACAGAACATAATGTTGATTTAAACCACGTGTTACTTCAACGACTTGTTTTGTGCACTTTACATATGGTTTAAGTTGATACATTTCGCTTACCATACATGATACATTTTGGGATACACATTACATGATTTACATTGAACATAAACACGTTGACATTGACATACACATTTGGTGGTTTTCATTGCACATAAACATTTAACATGGTTTACACAATAACACTTGACATTTGGTTTATACATGAACAATTTACATGGTGGATTGGTTTGGGTAAATGGTTTGAGTAACGTGGAGTATGTAATATGATGCAAACATGGTGGATACGCCGCTGGTACTTCCTATATATAAATGTTTGTATAATATTACATATCTTAGCGTTATCTAAATCATTTCAGTTTAGACATATAACATTTTATACCAATAACATACCTTTCATAAATCATTGTCTTACGAAACAACTTATTATATTCAACTCATTTTACTTGGTTACTCGTTTAACCTTGCACTTATCTATACGTATCAATTGATGTTATCGTTTTTCAAATGGTTTACAAAGCAAGACGAATCACAAGGTTCATGACTGACTGTTATTAAACATTCTTTAAACTCAAGTCATGAATCCCATTTTCACAAAACCTATGTATCTCACAGGCATTTTTATGCTGACGTACCTACTCTCACATGTGTTTTCAGGAGCTGTTCCATAGGATGTTGATCACGATACTAGGGCGGACCTGTGCCTTAGAGATTAAAACTGAAGATAGACTTAGTTAACTATGTTATAAACTCTTTGTTTTCCTGTTTAAGACAATGTACTACCCTTGTTTAATAAATAAAATGTAACTTTAATTTCCATGGTTGTATAACAATTAATTCTGTCAACAACACTCCCCGACGTTTTCCGCCGCGGTTGCATGTTATACGCGGTCGGGGTGTGACAGACACCAACTGGAAATGGTGTTTCTTCTTCGTCAAAAGAGATTCTATCCCTAATGGAAAGGATCTACCAAGAAAATGGGCCACCCATGGTAGGATAGAGGATCCTGAGAAGGATCACCAGACAGTCTTCTTTTTGTATAAGGATCACTGATACCTTTTTGTTCTTTGTTATGCAGCTGTTACCGTCTCACACCTCATACTGTCTCCTGCTGCCAAAGAGAGGCTTGCTGCCTTTAGAAGACTCAGTCCTGAAACAAGATCATTCAAGATAACCACCCAGGATTCACAAGAGGTATCCTTAGGTTCTGTCACGATGTCAAGTAAGTATCCTGTTTTTACATAGTTGAAGATTTAAATAAATAGTTAAATGGAAATAGGATAAGGATACTTATCTGTTTTGAATGTGTAGGCGCCGGTAAATCCTCAAAGTCTGCCTCCAAGTTCAGTGTCACTGATCTTGTCAATGTCAGATCCTCCAAGAAAAAGACTCCTGCCAGCCCAACTGCTTCAATCCCCAAGGCACCCTCCAAAGGAAGGGGAGGCAAGAAAAGAAAAGCCTCTGAAGCTGAGGATCTGCAAGGTCTGTCTCTGATCCGCCACCAATTCCTTGAGTACTTCAACGATGTAAGGATCACTGTCCCTGCTTATATATCCTGCTTATTTGAGGATCACCTGGTCTTGAACTGTTCTTTATCCTCTTTGCAGAAATTTGCTGAGATTGAAGATTATGTGGGGAACGTTGAGGAACAGGATAGGAAGATTGCTGACCTCCAACAAGTTGCACTGCTCAAGGATCTCAAGATTGCCGACCTCCAAAAAGACCTCCAGAATGCCAAAAATGAGACGGCCAAGGTGTTAATCAATGCTGACTACGAGAAGCATGAAATCACCCAGGATGCCAAAGTCTCTGCTGCCATAGCGATGTATAAGACCAAACTGCAGATGGTCTTGGAAGCTCAGGATCCTGACTTCGACAGGAGCAACTGGGATGTGGAAGGCTGGAAGGCAAGGCTGGCTGAGCTGGATGATGAGGAGGAGGCTGAGGAGATGCTGACCATCGAGGCTGGAAGCAGTGGCAAGGATCATGGTGGTGAAGCTAGTGGAGCTTGAGGTGGTGATGCAGCGAAGGTGTAGGCTGCATGATTGGGCAATGATGGACACTTCTAGACATAGCCGGAGCCCAATTTTTTAGTTTTGATGGTAGTTTTGTTGAACAATTGTTGGTTTGTACTTGAACAATAGCTTTAGGGTTAAGGATCCAAGATCCATTAGACAATAGGTAGGATTACAAATGGTGGAGGGATCCTCTGTTTGGGGGATGAAGCCATTGTGATCATGCCGCCTTTTATTACCTGCATGCTATGACCGCACAAACAATGGACACCCGTTGCCAACCCATTTGGACGGGCCACATTTTGCTGGTAGAAACGTGGGTTGGCAATTTTGACAACTTTTGATGGTTAATCCTATGTTAATAAAATAACTTTAATCCTTTTTGGCTTACCTCTTGTGTTGTTATCCTTTAATTTTCAATTGTACTGATATACACTTGTCTAAATAAGAAAAGTTGAACAAATTAAATAAAAATATTTAGGATATGATCCAGGATCAAATATCCTACAGTTGAAAAATTCCAAAAAGTAATATATTTTAAGGATCATCAGTTCAGTTGTCAAAGTATAAGGGTTAGTCAAATGAATAATGAACAAAATTAAAATAGTTAAGGATCAAACCTGAGGATCCAAGTTAGGATCCTAGTCCTTAACACCATAACCAGGATAACTATAAGACAAACCTTAGTAAGAAGTAAGGATCAAGGATCCTTGGTTGTTTAGCTTCAAAGACCTGAAATAGAACATAATTTGGGACTAAGCCAACATAAGATAAAAGTTAGCAACTGGGGACAAGCCCAAAGGATAACTGGGGACAAGCCCAAGGATAACTGGGGACAAGCCCAAGGATCGTTTGTAAACTGGAGTATGGCCCTAACTGGCGACTATCCAAACTTAGTGGCATGAAAATGCCAAACCTTAGCTAACGTGAAAACGTTAGAAACCTTAGGAACGGATGTATGGTACGTCTACCATTATACGTAGGATCCTAGGTATAGCCAGTACAATGGAATTATCAGCCCCTAAAGCGAGTACTGGTCCCACTGCCATGAACCATACCAGGATCATCATGCGCTACTAGCGAAACTGGGGTCAAGCCCAAATAACTGGGGTCAAACCCAAGTAACTGGTTGCTTTTGTGGATAACCATCCTTTTGCTAAGGATACCTGAACTTTCAAAACTCAGAATCACATGAGAGGTGGATAAAGGATGCAGGATCCTTATCCTTAGGTGAGAAAGTAAGGAAATGAAATAGTTTGAGATTAGGATGTTACCAAAGTAAGGATCATCCGTGCTCTAAGGATCCTTCAAGAATACTTATGATGTGAGGATCACGGGTTCTGGTCACATGAAGTATTTCTTCAAATGGACAGCATTCCAGGCTCTAGGTAGTAAATCACCTTCCATTGTTAGCAATCGAATGTCCCCTTTCCTGCCTCAGCTTCAATCAAGTAGGGTCCTTCCCATTTTGGTGCCAACTTTCCATCAGCAGGATTGGTGGTATTTTGAAATGCTTTCCTTAACACCATATCACCAATTTGGAACTTTCTGATCCTGACATTTTTGTTGTAAGCACCAGCCATTCTTTGTTGATAACTGGCCATCCTTATCCTAGCCAGATCCCTTATTTCTTCAATAGTATCCAGGTCTTGAACCAAGTTTTCATCATTTTCCTCAGGATCACGAATACTTGTTCTAGCAGTTGGGACCACCATTTCTGTAGGGATCACTGATTCTGCCCTAAATACCAAAGAGAATGGAGTCTGGCCTGTAGCATTCTTGGGGGTTGTCCTATCAGCCCAAAGCACATAAGGTAAATCTTCTGCCCATTTCCCTTTCTTGGATCCAAGCTTCATCTTCAAATTGTTGATGATGATCTTATTGGATGATTCTGCCTGACCATTAGCTTGTGGGTGGACTGGTGTTGATGTTATCATCTTAATCCCTCAGCTGTCACAAAAGTTAGTAGTTCTACCCCCCATAAATTGGGAACCATTATCACATATAATCTCAGAAGGGATACCAAATCTAGTAATAATATTTCTTTTAATGAAGGATATAACTTCCTTTTCTCTGAATTGGGCAAAAGCTTCAGCCTCTATCCACTTAGAGAAGTAATCAGTCGTAGCAAGCATGAACACTTTTCCACCAGTTGCCTTAGGGAGCTTACCAACTATATCCATACCCCATCTCAAAAATGGCCAAGAGGAGGATATAGGATGCAAAAATTCAGCTGGTTGGTGAAGGATATTGCTTGTCTCTGACAAGGATCACACTTCTTAGCATACTCCACAGCATCTTTCTTCATAGTTGGCCAATAGTATCCTGTCCTCAGGATCCTTGAGAATAATGCCCTGCCCCCAGTGTGGTTTCCACAATCTCCTTCATGGAAGTCTTTTAAAACTTCTTGGATTTCAGGATCCTCAATGCATCTTAAATATGGTCCTGCAAGAGATCGCTTATACAACATATTATTTAAAATTGTGAATTGAGATACCTAAATTTTAAAAGCCCTAGGGTTTTCTCCTGTTGGAATCTCTCCATGTTGTAAGTATCTCATGATGATACTTAACCCTAATCCCTTTTTCACTAATCATTCTCTCAAAACCAAAGCACGTACTACATTCTCTAATCCCCTAGAAATCATCACCATCATCATTGGCACAAGACATTCAACACTTTGATTCCTCATTTCCTCTAGGATCATTCAAGGTAATTGTCTTTTGATCATCGTACCTAATTGATTGATTGATTGTTTTCAATTCTTGATTATATGATTCATGAAAACCCTAGTTCTCATTTGATATTCTCTGCGTATTGATTGAGCCTGATTTATTGAGAAATGAATAAGATTGTTATGAAATCAATTGCATGATGATTAGAGGTACGATATGTTTAAACTGTTGATGATTGATTCTGATTCTGCACTATGAGAATGTATGAAATTAGGGTTTTGGGATTGTGACACCTGTGTCACCACGACCATCAACCAAATACCAAGCCAATGAAATATTGTATTTCATACTTGGGATCTTGTATAAATATGTGTATCTTTTGCACATATCAATTCTTGTTCAATTTCAAATTCTACATCACTTTCTAGAGAATTATACGCAAACTGGTGCGTAAACATACTCAGTTTAATGCGACAAATACTCCGGAACATCAACATATACTCAACATACCTTAAATAACCTTTACATAACTTAGAAATAAGTTTTGAAAGCTTTGGTATGGCAAAAACAAGTTAATTCTCATGAATTATCTGTAACATTACTAATCAGAAGAAAGGGCTCTGGGCGATTTTGGCGACCTCTGAGAAACTCTAGCTTCTTGTTCATCTGATCTTATTCTTGATTAATCTGGGTTAGCAATTGTGGTGTTGTCGATCCTTCTGAGTAAGGTTTCTAGACTTCTACCGTGGTTTCTAATCTTTTGAAATCAGGTTTAGGGTTTGTTCGTTTCTTGCTTTCATGCTAGGGTTTGCCGCCAACTTGCTCGGGTTGATTTCTTGCTTGGGATTCGTTGCTTAGTTTGAAGTGGTGGCGGATTAGGGTTTCTGAATCGCTATTACTTCTTCATCAAGGTATCGATTGTTGGTGGATTACTGATTTGTTGAGCTGTTTCATCCTTGTCGGCTAAACTAGGGTTACTTTTAGCCATTGTTTACGTCTGCATGGTAGTAGGGTTTTGTGACAATGAATTCTGAACCGCCTGACATTAATGAACAAGGGTTAGGGGATTTAGGTTTTCGTTCGTTTTCAGAAAGATTACATGGGGATGTTTTTATTAGCAAGAGCAGTACAAAGCCGATAAATGCACAACAGGTGCCAGGTAACATGCATACGTCTGGTAGCAACCTGTCTTCCTTTTGGAGTAGTCTTGATGCAAAATCGTTAAACATTGATGGAAACCCAGTGTTGCCGAGGAGGGGTGTCGGCCAAAGTGTCGGCCAAAGTGATCCAAGAATGATAAACATAATTGATGAATTGGAGAAGGTCTCAGTTCCTGTCCATGAGCCGAGTAACGTTGAAGTTCGGAATAAAGAGGAGGGTGCTGTTAAGATGTCTTATGTGGATAGGGTCAAGAATGCTTCCATTGTGAAGAAGGAAGTTAATTTCCGGAAGTTGGATTCAGGAGAAACAAAACCTGATGCGGATGTTGTGATCCCTCGAGAGGTAATTCGCAAAGTTCAACAAAAGCTTGTCAATGTGTTATATGGCTACTTCTTGGGTAATCGGCTGCCGTACCCAGTTGTCGAGTACTATGCTAAGAATGTTTGGGCTAAGTTTGGATTTAATAAACTCATGATGAACGCTGATGGTTTCTTTTTCTTTAAATTCGACACTAAGGAGGGTATGGAGAAAGTGTTGGAAGGGGGTCCTTGGTTGATCAGGAAAGTGCCGTTATTCCTTAATGTTTGGTCTCCGTCAGTGAGTCTTAAGAAGGAAGGAATTAAATCTGTTCCGGTTTGGGTAAAGCTCCATAATGTGCCTATTGCGATATATAATGAGGATGGATTAAGCTTGTTGGCTTCTAAGATAGGTGAACCAAAACGCTTGGATGGATATACGGCGGATATGTGCTCGGAAAACTGGGGTAGGAGCAGTTTTGCTAGAGCTTTGGTTGAAATTAATGCTGATCATGAGCTTAAAGACCGCATTGTTGTTGCTATCCCAAAGCTCGAAGAGGAGGGTTATTTTACTGAAATAATTAATGTGGAATATGAGTGGAAGCCTCAGAGATGTTCTTTATGTTGTTTGTTTGGTCACAATGATCAAACTTGTGGGAAGAATGAGAACAAAAAAGAGAAACAAATAGTGGTGGACGATGAGGGCTTTATCACGGATAAGAGGAAGACGGCTCGAATAGGGGCGGTTCCAAAGAGACAGAAACAGAAATTCATTTACAAGCCTAAGGTCAATAAGTCGGATCCGAGTACTTCTGGTACAAAGGATGTAAATGTAAATGGCAAGAAAAGTGATAATGTTAAAACACGGAACTCGTTTGAAGCTTTGTCGAATATAGAAGACATGGATGCCAAGGCTGATAATGTGGGGAAGGAAACAGGCAACAGTAATAAGGGGAGTCAAACTAAGAACGATGAGGAAGTGGAGGAGATAATTAAAACGGAAACGGCTGCATTTATGAAAAATGATAACCTGAAAAAGGTTTCTGAGGGGGCAAGCACTCCCGGTCATAGCGGTCTCCATGGGTAGCATCCTTTCTTGGAATATAAGGGGTTTGAACCAACCCCTGAAACAAAGGGAGGTTCGTCTTATGCTTTCAGAAAACAAGGTGTCGGTTTGTGCTATCTTAGAAACTCATGTCGAGGTCGCTAGTCTGGATAGAGTTTGTAACAATGTCTTTAGAGGGTGGAGTTGGACGTCTAACGGGGGACTTTGTGAGCGAGGGACTAGAATTATTCTCGGTTGGGATTGTGATGTGGTAGATGTTATGATTTTGTCCCAAACTGATCAAGTAATTCACTCTCAGATCTGGTCCAAAGCTGATAATTCGAGTTTTTTCTGCTCGTTTGTCTATGCGAGAAACAAGTATCAAGTACGGAGAAGTTTGTGGGAGGATTTATGTAGACATAAGCTGTTGTGTTTGGATAAGGCTTGGTTCGTAATGGGGGATTTCAATTCAGCTCTCAGTGCGGATGACTCGCTTTTTGGTCCTTCTAGTCTTTCGATAGGCATGCGGGAATTTTGTGATTGCATTGAAGAGGCGGAGCTTATTGATGTTAAGGGCCATGGTATCCATTTCACATGGAATCAGAAGCCGAAGGAAGGGGTCGGTTTAATGAGGAAAATTGACAGAGTAATGAGTAACGTTAAGTGCCTAGATTTATTTCCGGATGCTTACGTTATTTATCACCCTTATCGAGTCTCTGATCATACGCCGTGCATTTTGAAGCTGTCTAATGTGTCTAACAACTCTCGGCCTAGGCCATTTAAGTTTGCAAATTTTATTGTCTCAAAACCGGAATTTAAAGTATGTGTGGAGAAACAATGGGCAAAGAAGATTGACGGGTTTGCTATGTTCTCGGTTGTTAGTAAGCTTAGAAACTTGAAGCCGGACCTGCGAAAAATCCTTTTCCAACAAGGAAACCTTCATAAAAGAGTTCTTGAGCTTCGTTTGAAGCTGGATGAAATCCAGGAAAAGGTTGATGCTAATCCGTTGGATGTGAATATTCGGAAACTGGAGCTCGAGTGCCTTCAGGATTTTAAAACTGCTGCCTACGATGAGGAATGTTTTTTGAAACAAAAGTCGAAGGTGGAATGGCTTTGTGCGGGGGACTCCAACACGGCATTCTTTCACAACACGGTTAAATGCAGGAACAATCGTACCAAAATTCAATGCATTACGGATGTGGCTGGCAGGAGGTTTGAAGGGGACGAGGCTGTGACCGCTCTAGTTGACCATTATTCAGCGTTTTTGGGAAAGGAGGATCCGGTTATCACTGTGAACATGGATGATGTTTTTGTTAATGTTCTAAATTCGGTGGATGCAGCTAATATGGTTCGACATGTAACGCGGGAAGAAGTAAAGAATGCTATGTTCAGTATAAGCGAAAACAAAGCCCCGGGGCCTGATGGGTACACGTCCGCTTTCTTTAAGAATGCTTGGGATATTGTGGGTAATGAGGTTACGAATGCAGTTCTTGATTTTTTTGGAAATGGCAAGATCCTGAAACAGTTAAACCACACAATCTTGGCCCTTATCCCTAAAGTTGAAACCCCTAACTCCGTTCTTGATTATCGGCCTATTTCATGCTGTAATGTTCTTTACAAATGCATTAGCAAGATTATCACGGATAGGGTTAAAGGGAGCTTGGACTCATTGGTTAGTATCAACCAATCTGCTTTCGTTCCAGGTAGACAGATCTCTGACAACATTCTGTTAACTCAAGAGTTGATGCACAACTACCACTTGAATAAAGGTCCTCCTAGATGTGCGTTTAAAATTGACATTCAAAAGGCGTATGACACGGTAAGTTGGGTGTTTCTAGAGAAGATTCTTAATATGTTTGGTTTTCACAAGACGATGGTGAAATGGATTATGGCGTGTGTCACTACGGCTACGTATTCTTTGAGTATCAACGGGAATCTTCATGGGTTTTTTAAAGGTAGCAGGGGTCTTCGTCAGGGGGATCCTATGTCTCCATACCTGTTTACTCTTGTAATGGAAGTCCTTACCTTATTGCTTCAAAAGAATGCTTCGGGTACTTCATTTAAGTTCCACGCGCAGTGTTTGAAGCAACGAATTATAAATGTCTCATTTGCTGATGACCTCTTTATTTTCGTTCATGGGAGTGTCCATTCGGTTAGAAAGATCAAAGCCGCCTTGGAGTTATTCACGAGTATGTCGGGGCTTGTTCCGAGTCAGGCTAAGAGCACGGTTTTCTTTTGTAATGTTTCTCAACAGGTAAAAGCTGAGATCCTGAATGAAATGCCGTTTCAGGAGGGATCCTTGCCTGTTCGATACTTAGGAGTGCCGCTAATCTCGTCTAAGCTGAGTGCTGGGGATTGTAAACTGTTAGTGGATCGATTGGACAAGAAAGTTAATAATTGGATGACAAAAACGCTATCCTTTGCGGGTAGGCTCCAGCTTATCAACTCCGTCCTGTCTTCGATGCATATATATTGGGCTTCGGTTTTTGTTATTCCGGCTAGGGTTGTCACTGAGCTGGAAAAACGTATACGGAGGTTCCTTTGGAATGCCGGGGGTGCTGGGAGAATTAAAGCTAAAGTGGCGTGGTCCGATATTTGTCTTCCTAAGATGGAGGGTGGCTTAGGAATTCGGAGAATTTGTGATGTGAATAGGGCCCTTATTACGAGACATATATGGAGTATTCTTGTTAAAAGGAAGTCTCTATGGGTACAATGGATTTATGCTCACAAAATAAAGCATCAAAATTTTTGGGATATCCAATGTAGGGGTTCCGTTAGTTGGAGTTGGAGGAAGCTCTTATGGATTCGTAATCTGGTTCGGCCTTTCATTTGGAACGTCATTCGGAATGGAGCTCGAACAAATGCATGGAGTGACAACTGGTGTCACTTGAGCCCTCTTAGGGCATTTATAACTCCGCGGCACATTGCAAATGCTGGTTTCAACCTTCAGGCTTCTGTGGCGGATATCTTAGATACTAACGGTCAATGGAGATGGCCCCAAGCATGGTATGATATATACCCAGTTTTAATCGGCTTAACTATTGTTCGGGATAATTCCCAATTACATGACCGCATAGTATGGAAAGATTTGGAGGGGAATGAACGGCAGTTTAGCTCGTTGGAAGTCTGGCATACCATTCGTTTGCGTAGCAATACAGTTAGCTGGGCAAACATGGTCTGGTTCAGTCAGTGTATTCCGAGACACTCTTTTCAGCTTTGGTTAGTGCTCAAGAATAAGTTGAAAACTCAAGACCGGCTGAAAGTCTGGGAAGCAGGTAGTGAAACAAACCTAAGATTAATGTGCTGCCCTTTATGCCAGCATGATCGTGATTCTAGAGACCATCTTTTCTTCGAATGCAAGTTCTCTTTGCAGGTTTGGATGAATGTGAAATCTATGGTGGATATGAAGTATGTTAATGAGTTGTGGACGTCAGTTTTGGCTTGGATGGACCAATACTCGAACTCAGCCAAATTGGAGCATATTGTTAGCAAGCTGGTACTATCGGCTTCGGTTTATTTTATTTGGCAAGAAAGGAACAACAGATTATTCTCTCGAATTCAATGTTCACCTAATCAAGTGTCGGAGAAGATCAAAAGCTCCGTGCGTCTCCGGTTGATGGGATTCAAGTTCCAAGGTCAAACGGATCACAAGCGAGTGCTGAAGAAGTGGCAGATCCCGTCAAGGGGTGCGGATGAAGACCCGGGCTGAGAAGTTCATTTAGTTGGGTCTAGTTTGTCGTGGTTGTCTTTTGTGGCTGTTTTTGTTTTGGTTGTGTATTTTGGCTGTTTTCGTTTGTTTTCCTAGTCTTGGTATGCCAAGTCTAGTAGGTGTGTTCGTTTTGGCACACCCTTGTACTTATTTGGTTGATTTATAAAATTTACCGGGGTAACCCTTTACCCAAAAAAAAAACAAGTTAATTCTCTTACAGGGACTAAACTTGACAAACTGCGAAAGTATGCCAACTTGAACTGTAATGAACATTCCGGAACATGTCCATAAGTTAAACATACCATAAATATCCTTTACATAGCTTAGAAATAGGCTTTGAGGGGTTTGGTATGCTAAAACAAACTTTTGGGTCATTCAGGGACTAAAAGTGTCAAAAAGTGCACAAGTTTGCACTTTCGCGCGTAACTTACGTTCTGAATACATCCGGACATCCAAAATTTATGTAAGCATTCTAATATTATGCCTTAGTGTTTGGCATGAGAAAAATCCATCCGTCGCGTCATTTGGATCGTCTTTCGCGCTTATGCGCATTCCGTCGTAATTAAGCGAACATCGCGTTCGTACGACCAAACGAACCAACATCCGACATATTTTTGGGCATGTTTCATGTCCACAATGTTTAGACATCATTTTAGGGCCTTAAAGTTGGCTTTACAGGCCTTGGAAGGGCTGAAAATGGCTTAAATACGCAACAGGGACCAAAAGTGTAAATTCTGCAAGTGGTGCAGATCAGAGGACTTCAGGCGGCCCGCGTAAAGATTGCCCAAATCCTTACGCGGGGCGCGTGAGACTGTCAGACAGAAAAATCTTTGCATTTAATGCAGTTTGGCCTTTCGTTCGATCAAGGGGCAATGCCCTTTCACCCAATCAGGAGCCAAGGGCCAAGTTCTGACTTACCACAATATTTTGACAAGTGTACGCTCCCGATCGTGGCACGATATTCGATAAACGATCCTAACGGTTATGCTTTTCCTATAAATACCCCCCCCCCCTTTGTTGTAAAAACCCACAAAATCTGATCAAAATGCTCTAAGTTGATGCCATTGCTTCATACCTGAGCTATTTGATCTAGATTAGCATTCGGGGACCCTCCGTAAGTCTTCTTTCGTTCTTTTATTCGCTTTTCGGGTCCGAAAGTCAACGTTTTGTTGACTTTCTGCATTGACCAGCTTATGGTCGATGCGAAGTTCATGGAACTTCATAACGTGAGCGTGATCACGATGGTTATGGTCCGTAGTGACCATACCTACTGATTACCACGTTATCTAGGCTCAGTGACGAGCCGTAGTTTCGGCCAAAATGCGCATTCTTGCGTATTTTGTAACCAAACTACTCGTGAGCATCAAAGCCGTTTGTTTTGATGCCCAACCTGTTTTCTAAACTTAGCTAAGCATGTTCTAACATGCTTAGCTCGTCACGTTTAGTATAGTGCTTATATAGGGTCGTAAGGTAAGCGATCTAAACCATCGCTTATACTTTCGAACCCGACCCATTTGGTCGATCTTTAGGATCCGACCAAACATATTAGGTGACCATAGCTATAACCTTCCGAGGTTATACCTTGTGGTCGCAATGTTAGGCGTTCCATACGCGTTCTACGCGAATGACGCGTTAGGGTGGCATAAGCTACCTCAACGGGTCGTGATGGACCGTAAGCACTTAGGTTAAGTTTCATTTTAGTATGTAGGCTTTGTTAAACCATATTACACGAGTCTCCATACTCGTTTGGTTTTCGAACCCGCGTACTGTCCGATCCTTCCGATTTGGTCCGGTATATTAACATAAGCTAAGCATGGTTATACTATGGATAGAAGGAGGATAGCTAAGCATGGTTTCCCGCAGAAAAAACAGAAGCCGAGATTTGTTTACAAACCTAAGCCTAACTCTAATGGGGCTAGCACTTCAGGTGCAAAGGAACAACCGGAAGCAAAACAAGCGTCTTATCATGTGGATACTCAGAATAAGTTTGAAAGTCTAGCCGATGACTCGTTGAAGTCAGGAAATTTGAATGAGCTGAATTATGGTGATCCGATTTATGAGAAGCCTCAAAGTTCAGGTAGTAGTCAAGTTGACAAGAGTCCAATGCATCAAAACCCGTATGATCTTGAGGAGGAGGAATTTCGTGATCCTTTCCATACAGA
The DNA here is from genome assembly GCF_002127325.2 of Helianthus annuus. Classification (NCBI taxonomy): domain Eukaryota; kingdom Viridiplantae; phylum Streptophyta; class Magnoliopsida; order Asterales; family Asteraceae; genus Helianthus; species Helianthus annuus. The sequence goes on along the minus strand of NC_035436.2, from coordinate 92,150,778 downwards.
AGTTTCGTCATTCATGAGTTTGAATAAAAAGAAAGATAATTCTGAGGGGGCAAGCACTCCCGGTGACATGGGTTTACATGGATAGTATAGCTGCATGGAATATAAGGGGCTTGAACCGGCCCCTGAAACAAAGGGAGGTTCAGCAAATAGTTAAACAAAATTATCTGAATGTATGTGCTATCTTAGAGTCTCATGTAGAGGTCTCAAACTTGTCAAAGGTGTGTGGTAGAGTGTTTAAAAAGTGGGATTGGACGTCTAATGGAGGGGTTTGCAACAAAGGAACCAGAATTATTGTGGGATGGAATGATGAACACGTTCAGCTTTTGGTGCTAGCTCAAACAGACCAGGTGATGCATGTTCAACTTAAGTCAAAGATTGATTCCAAAATTCTGTTTGTCTCTTTTGTCTATGCTAAGAATACCTATCAAGAACGACGGGTTCTCTGGCAAGATTTATGCAAGCATAGGTTGGTAGTTGGGAGCCATTCGTGGATAGTTATGGGGGATTTCAACTCGGCCCTCTATATGGAAGACTGCCTGCATGGTACGTCTACTCCAACAATAGGTATGAGGGAGTTTTTTGAATGTGTTCAAAAGAATGAGTTAATGGACATTCCAGGCCATGGTCTTCACTTTACGTGGAACCAAAAACCTAAAGACGGTGTAGGTATCTTAAAGAAGATTGACCGGGTTATGGGTAACGTTGCTTTTTTGGACGATTTTCCGAATGCCCATGTGGTTTATCATCCGTACCGGTTGTCGGACCATACTCCATGTATTCTGAAAACGGCTAGAGAGATCCGAATGAAGCCAAAACCTTTTAAGTTTGCGAACTTCATTGCTGCTAAAGATGGTTTTAAGGAGTGTGTTAAGGCTGAATGGAGCAAAAACATGGTAGGTATTCCGATGCTATCAGTGGTGAAGAAGCTTCGAAACCTCAAACACCCGTTACGGAGCCTTCTTCACAAGCAAGGTAACTTGCATGTTAAGGTTAATGATCTTAGAGCTCGTTTGGATGATGTTCATAAGCTGATTGATCAGAACCCGTTTGATGCGGATTTACGGGCCAAAGAATCACAGATTATTAAAGACCTCTAGAGCGCTGCATATGATGAGGAATTGTTTGTGAAACAGAAAGCCAAACTTGACTGGCTTAGTGCGGGTGACGGTAACACGACTTATTTTCACAATTTCGTTAAGAGCAGAAATGCAAGGAGCAGAATTCATTCTATTAACGATGTTGATGGTAATCATTTCGAAGGCCCTGATGTGGAATGTGCTATTGTAGATCACTACATGAAGTTTTTGGGTATAGAATCTGCGGTGGAGGACATGAATATAGAGGAGTTGTTTCCAAATACCGTAAATCCGGTTGATGCTAATCACATGATTCGGCCTGTGACTCGTGAAGAAATAAAGGCTGCAATGTTTAGTATTGGAGATAATAAAGCTCCAGGGCCTGATGGTTTTACGTCAGTTTTTTTCAAGAAGACTTGGGATATAGTGGGCGAAGAGGTCTCGGATGCGATTATGCAGTTTTTTGAGAATGGTAAATTGCTTCAACAGGTTAATCATACTATAATTGCTCTTGTCCCTAAAGTTCCTACTCCTTCGTCGGTGCTCGACTACAGGCCCATCTCTTGCTGCAATGTTATTCTTAAATGTATAAGCAAAATTTTGGCGGATCGTATAAAAGGGAGTTTGGGTGGTTTGGTGAATATAAATCAATCGGCTTTCATTCCGGGTAGGAGGATTTCGGATAATATCTTGCTCACTCAGGAATTAATGCATAATTACCATCTTCATAAGGGAAAACCAAGGTGTGCCTTCAAGATTGACATTCAGAAAGCCTACGATACGGTTAACTGGTCTTTTCTAAAGTCTAGTCTAATCAAGTTTGGTTTCCCTAGTAGAATGGTTGATTGGATAATGACATGTGTGTCCACTGTTTCGTTTTCCTTAAGTGTTAATGGGAATCTTTGTGGTTACTTCAAAGGTAAAAGAGGCCTTAGGCAGGGAGACCCTATATCCCCTTATTTGTTCACGTTAGTTATGGAAGTTCTTTCGTTGCTGTTACAAAAAGCTGCTGCTCAACACCCTGCGTTCAGATATCATGATAAGTGCAAGCAGCAGAAGATTATCAACGTGTCCTTTGCCGATGATCTTTTCCTGTTTATTAACCCGGACATGGTCTCTGTTAAAGTGATGCGTGATACATTGGAATTGTTTACTAGAATGTCGGGACTAACTCCGAATCTAGCGAAAAGTACTACATTCTTTTGCAATGTCTCTCATGTGGTCAAGCAGGAAATTCGGTCGCTATTGCCGTTTCAAGAGGGAGAGCTCCCTGTGAAGTATTTGGGAGTGCCTCTTATATCTACTAAGCTTATGTATAAGGATTGCAAGATTCTTGTGGACCGGGTAGATAAAAAGATCGATCATTGGATGAATAAAACTCTTTCTTTTGCGGGTAGACTCCAACTGATTAAATCAGTCATATCGGCTATGCATATTTATTGGGCATCTGTGTTTATGCTTCCAGCGCGTATAATTGGTGATATTGAAAAGCGTATGCGGAATTTTTTATGGAGCGGGGGGCTGAATAAAGTTAGTCATCCTAAAGTGGCATGGAAGAATGTTTGTCTTCCTAAGACGGAAGGGGGATTGGGTATTCGAAGGATCCAGGATATGAATAAAGCTCTTCTCGCTAATCATGTTTGGAGTATTTTGCTTAAAAGGGAGTCGTTGTGGGTTAAATGGGTCCATTCTTACAGGATTAAGGGCAAGAACTTTTGGGATATTCCGTTTCGGGGCAGCATGACTTGGGGGTGGCGGAAAATTCTTAACCTTCGTGCTTCTATTCGCCAGTTTACTTGGTATGAGATTGGTAATGGCCAGAGCACGAATGCATGGCATGATAACTGGTGTAATCATAGTCCTTTGGGAGCCTTCATTACGCCAAGACGCATACATGGGGCGGGATTTAATATGAGTTCTAGAGTTGCGGATCTTGTTAGTCACCGTAGTGAGTGGACATGGCCTAGCTCGTGGCTTCAGTTATATCCGGGTTTGATGAGTCTTGTGCCGCCTATTCTGAACCAAAATGTTCCGGATAAGTTGATTTGGAAGGATAGAGATGCTAAGCATAGGGAGTTCAGTACTTATGAAGCTTGGGATAACGTTCGTTCGCGGGGGGAAGAGGTTCTTTGGGCTGAGCTGGTGTGGTTTTCTCAGTGTATCCCGAGGCATTCGTTTCACATGTGGCTTGTTATAAAAAATAAGCTCAAAACTCAAGATCGGATGGGGATATGGGACGCAGGTAGTGCAACTAATTTAAACCTTATGTGTTGTCCGCTTTGCTGGAACGGTAAAGACTCTCGTGATCACTTATTTTTCCGATGCTCGTTTGGGTTGCAAGTGTGGAATATGGTTAAAGATTTGGCGTACATGGAAACAGTCGATGCCAATTGGGATTCTATTATGAATTGGTTCTATCATAATCCTTCGGGTAAGTCGGCTAAAGTTTTAGTTGGTAAAATGGTTGTTGCGGCTTCTACTTATTTTATATGGCAAGAGAGGAACAATAGATTATTTTCTACAAAGCAGCGGGAGGCTACCTTGATTGCAAATATTATTCTCCATACGGTCCGCATGAAGTTGATGACGTTCAAGCCAGGGAGAGGACCCAAGAGTCCGTTATTGCTAGAGCGGTGGAAGTTCCAAGTCAAGACTATGAGCATTGATCCAGGCTAGAGTGGATATGTAGTCTTTGTGTGTCTTGTTGTTGCCATTGTTTTGGCTTCTGGTCGTGTTTTGTTATGATTGTTTTTGTTTTGTTTGGTCGTGAATGCTTGTTGGTGTTTTTGGTTTTGCTAGTCTTGGAATGCCAAGGCTAGCCCTAGTGTGCCTCTCTGGCCCACTCGTGTTATTCTTTATTCTTTATATAAAATTCACCGGGGTAACCCTTTACCCAAAAAATATATTAACATAAGCTACCTATTAGGTGCCGTTGATATTCCGTGATCTTTAGCATTATCTGGTTATTATACAAGGAACTCAAAGCAATCTCAGGTGAGTACATTGAACCCCATCTTTTACATGTTTTCGAGGAGTCAATGTGAGTACATTGAACCCCTCTTTTACTGTTTTCCAAACTGTTTTGGGGTGAAACACATGTGCCTATCTGTTACTTTCATGCTTTCCTGTTTTCACATCATATACTTGCTATGTTCGATAGTACATATATAGTACATGATTTCATTGTGTTTATGCTATGTATGCCCATTGTGTGCGTACTTAGTACATTGCTTTACATCACATTTCATGCTGCGTACGCCCATTATGTGCATACGTAGTACATTGTTTCACATTTCATTTCTGTTGCATATGCTCATCCAGCATATGAACACATTATACTACATTTTGAACCGTTGTACTCTAGAATACATTTCATGCTACGTACGCCCATTGTGTGCATACGTAGTACATTGTTTCACATTGCATTTCTGTTGCATATGCTCATCCAGCATATGAACGCATTATACAACATTTTGAACCGTTGTACTCTACAATACATTTCATGCTACGTACGCCCATTGTGTGCATACGTAGTACATTGTTTCACATTGCATTTCTGTTGCATATGCTCATCCAGCATATGAACACATTTTGCTACCTTTTGTACCGTTGTGACTATTTGACTATGTGAACCGTCTAAACCCGTTTGATTATATGAACCGTTTATAACCATTGAACCGTGTGAACCAGTTGTATCCGTTGACATGATTTACATTTGACAATAGACATTTGACTATACATAAACATTTCTACCGTTGTTAAACATTCCATCTTAATGGTTTGGTTTGAGTAAGTGATTAAGTAACGAGGCGTGTGTAATATGATACAAGCATGGTGGATACGCCGCTGGTACTTCCTATATATAAGTGTTTGTGTGGTATTACATATTGTAACGTTATTTGAATCATTTCAATTTGAGACATATGACATTTTCTACAAATAACACACTTTTCACGAGACATTATTTTACAAACTCATTTTACATGGTTACCCGTTTAAACCATACAATGTTCTCTTATTTATACATATCATTTGATCTTACCGTTTTTCAAATGATTTACAAGACAAAGCAAAATACGAGGTTCATGACTAAACATTTTCTCAAACATAAGTCATGAATCCCGTTTTCACAAAACCAATGTATCTCACAGGCATTTTTATGCTGACGTACCTATTTCACATGTGTTTTCAGGAGATGATGCATAGGACTTATCAAGACATACTTAGGCGGACATGTGCCTTAGTGACTTAAAACAAGACAAGAACTAATTAATCTATGTTATGTACTCTTTGGTTCTAGATTAAACAATGTAAACTTTCATGTTTGATTAATAAAACGAAACTTCATTTACCATGGATTTGAAACAATTGATTCTGTTACAACACTCCCCGACATTTCCGCCACGTTTTGTATGTTCCACGTGGTCGGGGTGTGACAGAAAAGATGGTATCAGAGCCAATGGTTATAGGGAATTAGGTTATTAGTAATGCTTTGACCTAGTCTATAACCTTCCTAGGACCCTAACGCGAGTTCACTTGCGTTTAGTCATAAAACAATACCGTCACCTATCCTTAGGCGACGACCACAACAAGAACATAAATTTCAAAACCGCCTTGAAAACTAATCATCTGTTCTAGGATGATTGATTACTAGGTTTTGAACCCTCTATTGTAAAGTTTTGAACCCTTTGTTATAAGGTTTTGAACCCCTTTGAATTTTCAAAACTCCCGTCAAAGTTTTGGGTCCTAACTAGTGTGAACACGTGCGAACTGGAAGAGTGAATTCCTGTACCCTGGGTTTTCTGTCTAAGGTTAGAGTGTTCGTACAAATCCACATAATCGGACCAGTCACTCTTACCTGGGAACTCTTGGGGTGAGTGTCCACTTATAGGCGAGCATGTCTTCGCGATACACTATGAGGATCTATTTGCTTTGATTCAGCCTTGGTGTTGTTTGTTTGTTTCGTGGATTCAAACAAACGACCCTCAACCATGATTATGGCTGGTAATTGTAACATCCTATTCTTACCCAATGCCATTTCATGTACTTTCTTTCTTGTCCCTCTTTTAGAATGCCTCCTCGACGCGAAAACCAGATAGCGACTGCAGAACTGGCAACAGATCATTGCGCAGCAGATGGCTGCTCAATTCCCAAACCTCTTTGCTCAATGGAACCAGGCCAACAACAACCATAATGCCCCCTGCAACTTCAAGACGTTCAACTCGGCTAAGCCATCAAAGTTTTCTGGATCTCAAGGAGCGACTGCCCTTCTGCAATGGTTCGAGAGTTTAGGGAACACCTTCAGACATGTTCAATGTCCAAACGAGCGAAAGGTAGAATTCGCATCCAGCGTCTTTGAGAAACGAGCTTTGACATGGTGGAATGGTGTGATGAGAGATAGGGGTGCCGATGTGGCACTAGCTCAAACATGGCAAGAGCTTCGAGCTCTGATGATGAAGGAATTCTGTCCTCGTCACGAGATCAGGGCTTTGGAAACGGAATTCGACGATCTTAAGCAAGTTAGCGGTGAGCATCGAGCCTACACAGACCGTTATGAGGAGTTAAGTTTGTTATGCCCAGATATGGTTACACCTTTGGATAAGGCAATCGAGAAGTACATTGATGGCCTCCCTGACTCAATACAAGACATTGTGACTGGTAGCAACCCTACTACAGTCCGACAGGCCATTGAGCTATCTGCAACCTTGACTGAATCAAAGATCAGGAAAGGTAAACTTTTCTGAAAAGGTGACAAGAAACCGGTCGGGGAATCGAACCCAATCGGGGAATCAAAGACCATGGATGAACAGACTGAATCCTCTAAAAAGTCAAAGAAGCGAAAGGCTTCTCAGAACTTCGCCGTGGTCGCTCACAATGGTCAAGCCAACCAACCAGCTCAACCCCCTGCTAGAAAACCATACAATGGAACTGCACCCTTGTGCAACCAATGTAGCCTCCATCATCACGCCAATGTACAGTGCCGCAAATGCCAAACTTGTGGACTCATAGGCCATACAACAAGAATTTGCCCAGCTGCAGCTGCACCAAACCAAGCTTGCAACAATCCCACTCAAGGTCGTTTCCTACCAGGTTCTTGTTTCAACTGTGGCGAGATGGGTCATTTCCGAAGAAATTGCCCAAAGCTTGCTAATGCAAATCCAGCACAAGGATGATCACCCGACTGACTAGAAGACAACATCGTTTAGAAATAATCATGTCTTATGTATTAAGTTTCTTTTGTTGTCAAGATCCAAGGATGTCCATCACAAGCTCTCGTAAACCGCCATAAAGTGGGACCCAAATACGCCATGTTACATAGTAGGCGCCGTCTTCCTTTTGTTCCATTCGTTGCCTTAAGTCGCGTAAGGCTTCAGCCTTGACGTTTTTGGGTTTCAATGCTTCCATCTGAGCAGTTCGTATCTGTGCAGGAAGACTGGACTGAATAGTGAGCTGCAAGGCTCGTACGCGTCTAGGTAGAGTGTCCTTTCGACTGAGAGCGTCAGCCACAACATTGGCCTTGCCTGTGGATGGTACTTGATGGCGCATTCATAATCGTTGAGTAACTCGACCCATCGTCGTTGACGCATGTTCAAATCCTTCTGCTTAAGAATATGCTCGAGACTCCTGTGATCGGTGTAAATAGTGCACTTGGTACCGTACAGGTAGTGTCGCCATATCTTAAGTGCAAAAACAACAGCTCCCAGCTCTAAATCGTGCGTCGTGTAGTTTCGTTCATGAACCTTGAGTTGACGAGAAGCGTAAGCAATAACCTTATCCCGTTGCATCAATACACACCCAAGACCCTGTATCGACGCGTCACAATAAACCACAAAGTCGTCCGTGCCCTCTGGCAATGAGAGAATAGGTGCGTTGCAAAGCCTATCCTTTAGGTACTGAAAAGCGGTTTCCTGGGGACCTCCCCAACGGTAAGTGACGCCCTTCTGTGTCAGTAGTGTAAGCGGCTGAGCAATCTTTGAGAAATCCTTGATGAACCGTCTGTAATATCCCGCCAAACCCAAGAATTGGCGTATTTCCGTTGGTGTACGTGGTGCAGGCCAGTTTCTGATCGAATCTACCTTGGATGGATCGACATGGATCCCATCCTTGTTTACTACGTGGCCTAGAAAGTGGACTTCACGAAGCTAGAAGTCACATTTCGAAAGCTTAGCGTACAGCTGTTCCTTTCGTAGGAGTTCCAAAATAAGTTGTAGATGCTGCTCGTGCTCCTCCTGACTCTTGGAGTAGATCAGGATGTCGTCAATAAACACTATCACAAATCTGTCCAAGTACGGCTTGCACACCTTGTTCATCAGATCCATAAATACGGCAGGCGCATTCGTTAACCCAAATGGCATGACAAGAAACTCGTAGTGACCGTAGCGAGTTCTGAATGCGGTTTTGGAGACGTCCTCATCCCGGACTCTCAGCTGATGATACCCTGACCTCAAGTCTATCTTGGAGTAGTAACTCGACCCCTACAACTGGTCGAATAAGTCGTCTATACGCGGGAGAGGATAATAGTTCTTCACCGTCACCTTGTTGAGTTCACGGTAGTCGATGCACATCCTGAAAGTGCCATCCTTCTTTTTCACGAAAAGTACTGGATCTCCCCAAGGAGATGAGCTTGGACGAATAAAGCCCTTTTCCAAGAGCTCTTGTAGCTGCTTCGACAGTTCTTCCAGTTCGGTTGGAGCTAAACGATACGGTGCGCGGGCTATTGGTGCTGCTCCAGGAGCTAACTCAATCTGGAATTCGACTTGGCGGTGAGGCGGTAAACCGGGTAAATCTTCAGGAAACACCTGAGGAAAGTCACGTACAACTGGAATATCCTCCAGCTTCTTCTCCTTTGCTGATGCGTCAGTGACAAGTGCCAGAATTGCAGTGTGCCCTTTTCGTAAACATTTCTGCGCCTTTAAAAAAGAGATGATGCCAACCACAGCACCACTCTTGTCGCCTTGAACTTCGAGTGGTTCCTGACTAGAGCGAAGAATACAAATGATCTTTTCCTTGCATAAAATCTCTGCGTGATGTTGGGATAACCAATCCATACCGATGACGACGTCGAAACTACCCAAAACTATGGGTATAAGATCAATCGTGAAGGTCTGACCAGCTAAGACGATGCTACAACCCTTGATTACATGTGCAGCTTCTACACTTTTACCATTCGCTAATTCTACGACATGTTTGGTGTTTAGGGGTGTTGGTGTACGTTTTAACAATTTACTCATTTTCAAGGACATATAACTTGTATCAGCACCCAAATCAAATAAGACAGTAACATAAATTTCGTCGAGAAGAAACTTACCCATAACCACATTGGGATCATTCATTGCGTCGCCCCGACCCAGCACAAAAGCACGACCCCGAGCTTCGTTGCCATTGTTGTTGTTGTTTCCCCCGTTGTTGTTGTGCCCGTTGCCCTGGTTATTGTTGTTGTTGCGATTCTGGTTCTGGTTCAATTGAGGGCAATCACGTTTGTAGTGGCCTTCAGCCCCACACTGGAAACATCCCCGGTTTCCACGCTGTGGCTGGTGCTGCTGGTTCTGTGGAGCTGGCGGTGGGAGTTGCTGGTTCTGATTTGCTGGCCGTGAGCTTCTACAATCCTTAGCCTCATGACCCATCTTGAGGCATCTTTGACAACGTTCCCTGCGACATCTTCCACTGTGGTGTTTGTTGCACCTACTACACCATGGGTGAATTCCCCGATATCCACCCTGTCCCTGACTGCCTGATGATTGCTGATTCGGACTCTAGTAGTCATTTGTCTTGCGCTGCTGTGCTTGAGACTGAACAGAAACTGATCCCTTGCTGGAATCCCCCTCCCATTTTCTCTTGTTGTCACTGGGAGTAGCAGAAATAGTGACAGCAGTAGTGGTAGCACTGATGCGTTTTGGCAGCTTGTTCTGTTCCACTGCCTGATCGGTGAGTCGATGAGCAAGACGCTGAATGTCTTGGATGTTCTTGAGGTCAGCCGACGTCACGTGGCTCTGAATCTCTGGCGCAAGCCCCTTGAGATACAACTCAATACGCTTAACTGGAGGGTCCACCATCGTTGGACACAAGATGGCCAGTTGTGGATGTCATCTCGCGTGCAGTATTCTCGTTTGATCAGTTCTTTGAAATCTTCCCAGGGTGTGGCGTTAGCAGCTGCCAACCCTAAGATCTAAACTTGGGCGTTCCACCAAGTTAGCGCAATCCCTTCCAACGTGCCAGTGGCGTACTTGACCCTGCGTGCCTCAGGGCATTCACACATCTCGAATACCGACTCGAGCTTCTCAAACCAATGGAGGAGTCCCACTGCCCCCTCGGTGCCACTGAAAGTGCTTGGACGACAGTCCATGAAGTTCTTGAAAGTGCAGACAGGTTGTGGAGCGTTTTGACCTGCTGGTGCAGCTGCAAGTGCCGCAGTTACTCGTTCATTGATAAGTGCCGTCAACTGGGCTTGAGTCATGTTCACACGTCCAGACATGATCTTCATAGTAAAAGTAGAATAAGTGAGAAAGGTTCGCGAGTAGTGCGATGACAGAAGAGTGTAAGCACATAGGTACTCTCATGTAATGACGTATAGTAAGCAATGTAATCTAGCATACTACGAGCAAAGTTCTATGTAGTTATAGCAAGTAGGCAATATTAACCTTATTACCTAGGATGTCGAGTCTTGCACGTGGAGCGAAGCGTCGTTGTGGATCGCTGAGAGCACTGTTCTGGTTATAGTCTGGTTTTAATAAAAACGTTTTTCCCATATTAAAACCAAGTTCTCTATAACCAATGGCTCTGATACCAATCTATCACACCCCCAAAATCCACACGCGGAGTACCACCGCTTGGTGGCATGACATGACCAGGATCAAGCCACCAATCATATCGAACATAGCATCTAATATTAAAAGTAGTTAATGTAATTCATCACGACATGATTGATGTTCAACAAAACGTAAATTAAGTGGCGGAAGCATAATATGAAAACCCAAAGTAAAGTTATAAGTTCAATTGTTTATCATAACATCTACGATCCGTATCCCACAACGACCTGCTCCTCCTTGTGCAAGCTCCGTAAGTACCTAAGGACCTGCAAGGCATGCAGCAGAGAGTCAACAACTAGTTGAGCGAGTTCACAGTTAATAGTTCAGGAATAGTATAGTGTGAGTAGTAGTATGTTCGTTCGTTATGTCATGTATCGTATTAGTTTCCATCGCGGCCTCCTAGGCAGGTATGCGAAGATATTAGGGGATGTTTTTCCCAAGTATTCTAGACTAGGTTTATTTGTATCGCGGCCTCCCAGGCAGGTTTGCGAAGATTAGTACATTTAGTTCGCGGCCTTCCTATGGCAGGTGTGCGAAGTCAGTCATAATATCGCGGCCACCCTTGGCAGGTGTGCGAAGATCAGTTCAATAAGTGTTACTAGTCTAGCCGTATCTTGTCGTTAGGTTCTATCATCTGAGTATATACAATAAGTCATCCAATCCCATTCCCACCCGGGAACCCCATGCCTTGGCTGTGTGAACTCACCTTGGTTTGCTCGGCAGATACACAAAAGGTTCTTGAACTAAGGGTGGTCAACCACGTCCTAACAGGGTTACCACACAAGTCAGGTTTTGACTCAAGTAGTTCACGTATGATCATGGCAAACACGTATCACATATTGATAGTCAAGTTCATATCATACTAACACTTACACAAACCCAAAGATAAAGTCCAAAAGTAATCGGCCCAACATATGTTGTGCGATTCCACACTATCCCGGCCCAATAACACAACAGTCTAACATAACATTCTCAAGCTTGTGCGACTCGGATGGTTGGGCCGTTGAGCTTGTGCGAGCCCAACCATCTTGTGCGGTTTCAATGTATAAGCCCAAACAATACCCGGCCAACATATAAGTAAATAGCCCAAACAAATACGGCCCAAATAACAATTAAACAAACAATCTTATGCGGTCCAGTTAGCCTTGTGCGACCAAGGCACCTTGTGCGAGTGGACACTTGGGCTGTCCGGCCCATCAGTTTGTGCGTTTGTGTGTGGCCCAACAGAAAAGACCTGATTTAACTTGTGCGATCCGATTCGAATTGTGCGATTGAATCAGCTTGTGCGACTGGACTCCTTGTATGATCAGATCAGATCGTGTATGATCTGATCTTGTGCGATCCGGAGTCTTGTGCGGTTGGTTGTGCGATTGATTTACACATCCCGGAAATCATGCAATCGGTTACACATTCAACAATTTCCAAAATTACAACAATCACTAACAGTTTCTTGTTTTATGCTTTTTTGATCAAACAAGGCAATCAAACATCTAATTCACATGAACCCTAAGCTAATCAAAACATAAACAACATACCCATTATCTTATCAAATCGTATGATTCGGTCCGATTACTAGTATACATGTTAACTTAACAATTGAGCATATCATCCGTATATGAACACACACATCAGCCGATTAACAAACATTCAATCTAAAATCATCATCCAAATAATCCGATTCATAAAAACATCAATATATGGTTCATATTGCTCACCAATCAACAACTCTAATCGTTTAAGTCTAAGCATGGAATCATATAAGCATTCAACAAGAAAGACAATAACAAAACACTAACCGTAAGATAGAGGGTGATCCGATTCAAGGTATGATCTTCGAGAGAGAGGAAGGATGTTTGCCGTCGGCCTAGAGAGAGGGAACTAGGGTTTGTAACTTGTGTGTGTTTTGGTAAAGTGTGAGATGTTTACAACATCTCATGTGTTAATCGGCTAGGGGGATGGGCCGAACCCAACTTGGGCTGCCCTATGGATCCGTGTACAAATGTAAAGCCCGAGTGGGCCGAGTGGGCTTGTGCGGTCGTGTAATGTTGTGCGATCGAATCATTCATATACATACATACATACACAAAGCACGTATCAAATATATCATTCATTAAATCAAATAATATAGCTCACATAAGCACGTAACGTTACACAAAGTAGGTTCGTATTACGAGTTGTCACACGTACGACCAAACGAACCGACATCCGAGAGTGTTCCAAGCATATTTTGAGTCCTCTAAACCTTATTGACCTTGTAGAGCCTTGAAAATGGCTTAACGGGGGTCAAAAGGGCCTGAAATGAGCTCAATACACATGCAGGGACCTAAACTGCCATTTTTGAAACTTGCTGAATCAGACACATGGTAGCGTAGCGCGAGCATCCCCTGCCTATGCCGTCGCGCTACACGAGCATCACATCTGGGCAGAAAGTCTGTTTTCAGCAACAGTTTGTAAATTCAGGGGCCAATCTTGCAATTTCTTTGTGTGGTAGCCAAGTTACCACCTCTCCAAGGCTTTGCACCTGCTCCCAACACTTGTATGGTTGTGATTCATTGCTTAATGGCTAAACAAACCACTTGTCATAATCTTGTTGATCACCAACAAGTATAAATAGGCCACTCCATTCACTTGTTCATTGCTCATTCCTCATTCTTCACATCTCTTATCTAATTTGGGAGCTTTCTAATCTGCTTGGAACTTTATTCTTTGTAGAAAAGATAGCTAGGACCCTTATGTTTAAGCAGAAAGTCAAACAGTTTGGCCAACAGTTTGACTTTCGGTTTTGACCATCAATTGGTCAAGTCAAAGTTCAATTGAACTTTGAAACGTGATTGTAATCACGATAGTTATAATCCTTCGTGATTATAGCAGCTGATTACCACGTTAACGAGTTGTAGTGTCGAGTCAAAGTTTCGGTCAAAATGCGTTTTAGCACGCATTTTGCAACGGAACTACTTTAGGGTATCAAAACGCTTTGTTTTGATACCAAATCAGTAGGTTAGACATGTTTTGACATGTTTAACTCGACACTATTAGTTTAGTGCTTGTTTAGGGTCATAAGGTAAGCGGTCTAAACAACCGCTTAGCCTTTCGAACCCGACCCGTTTGATCGATCTTTAGGATCCGACCAAGCTTAGTAAGTGATCATAGTTTTATAGGGAATAACCACTGAGGTTATAACCTTATGATCACATAGGATATTTGCTAGTTAGCTTGTATGCCCATAGGAAATGACCAAAACGCCCTTTTGAAGCTAAAATCCGTATTTTGACTATGTGAACATATTTTTGACATATAATCTGATTTAGTAACATGTTTGGGGATAATTGGGCATGTAAGACTTGACATAGCACATAGTTAACCATCCAAACATAGTCTTACGCAAACGACGCATTATAGTGGCTTATACTACCATAATGGGTCGAAACGGGTCAAAAGCACTTAGGTAGACTTCCAAATCAGAATGTTAGGTCTATTAAATCATGCCATATGAGTTCCAATACTCATTTGATTTATAGAACTTCATTCTATCCTATCTCCCGATTTAGGATACGATTGTTTAACTTAGTGATTCCATACAAGGTGCCACTTGATTCCTTGATTTCCCAAGCTTTGTTAGGACACTGAATCAAGGATACTTGCAATCTCAAGTGAGTACATAGTCCCCTCTTTTACTGTTTCCAATTGTTTTGGGGTGAAACATATATGCCTATCTGTTATTTTCCTGAATTTAAACTATATGATTACACATGCTTAGTACATATACTTTTGAATAATTAAACGATTACCCATGGTTTAAACACTGATTTTCCAAAACTTATAAAACTAATTGTTGGATTGTACCTATTTTTATACATTCACCCAGCCGATTGGTAGTATGATATAGCGCTATAGGACTAGACACCCCATTCCTGTTGTATGGAATGTCAGAAACCAAATTTTAACCAAATAGAAATTGCCTTTGTGGTATTTCTATAGTCTCCAAAGTGTAGTTTGATACACTAAGGCTTGATTGAATACCAAATCACACTCTCTTTGTATATGTTGATATACTACAAAAGTACAGTTTGATGTGCTCTCAAATGTGATCTACCAAAGTATATTTTGATATACTAAGTACAAAATCCAACATATGTTTTAACATACTACTTTGTTATTTACCAAAGCATAGTTTGATATGCTACTGTTTACCAAAGTATAGTTTGATATACTACCAACCTTGTTATTTTAAACCAAAGTATATTTTGATATACTATCCAAAGCATAGTTGATATGCTTATTTCAAAACCAAAGTATAATTTGATATACTATCAATACTTTTATCCTTAAACTAAAGTATACTTGAGATATACTACCAAATCTATTATTTTAATTACTAAAGTATATTTTGATACACTACCTATTAACTATTTCGAAACTAAAGTATACTTTGTTATACTATTTATACAAACTTTCCAAAACCAAAGTATGTTTTGTCTATACTATAAACCCTTTTCCAAAACGACACTTTTTCATAAACAAAACTTTTTACATTGGATTCATGGCTATTTTGAAAACATAAAACCTTTTTCTCCTTTATCCAAAGCCATGAATCTAATACATAAAACCCTATGTTACTCACAGGCATTTTTATGCTGACGTACCTATTTTCATATATGTTTTAGGTACTGCTATGTGATGATTGTTGATGCATGCTACACATAGGATGGACTTGTGCCTTAGCGACTTTAAAACTGAGAAACAATTATTTATATTTATCTGAATTGTACCAAAACATTGAGTTCAACAATTTAATAAAACAAAACTATTTGATCCATGGTTGTGAAACAATGATTCTGTTACAACACTCCCTGACGTTTCCACCACGATTTGTTGTTTTACGTGGTCGGGGTGTGACAGAAGAGTTGGTATCAGAGCCAATGGTTATAGTGAATTAGGTTATTAGCAATGCTTTGACCTAGACTATAACCTTCCTAGGACCCTAACACAAGTTATCTTGTGTTTAGTCTTAAAACAATACACTTCACCTATCCTTAGGTGATTAACAAAAACAAAACACAATTCATTCTCCCGAGTCAAAATCTTTCAAAACCTCACAAGAAGTCATCTATCCTTAGATGATTTGTTTTTAGGCTTTTAAGCCTTTGGTGTTTTCAAAATCTCGTCAAAGCTTGGGTCTAAATAATGTGAACCCGTGCAAACTGGAAGGGTGAATGCCTGTACCCAGAGTTTTCTGTCTAAGGCTAGAGTGTTCGTACAAATCCGCAATATCGGACCAGTCACTCTTACCTGGGAACTCTTGGGGTGAGTGTTCACTTATAGGCGAGCATGTCTTCAGTGATACATTATGTTGACCCATTTACTTTGATTTGTCACAGTGTCATTTGTTTGTTTTAAGTAACAAACAAATGGTCACAATCCTTATGCCTTGTCGATATTCTTAACATCCAGTTTTGAATATCCAATGACATCTCACTCGTTTTTCCCTCGTGTTTCTTTGCTCTTTTAGAATATGCCTCCTCGACGTGATCAAGCTCAGGATGCCGCTTTGGCAACCTTAATCACTCAGCAAATCGCTGCTGTACTCCCGGATCTTATCACCCAGATAAATCAGGCAAACAATAACAATAACAATATTCAGTGCACCTTTAAGACATTCAACTCAGCTAAGCCACTCACATTTACTGGGTCTGAAGGGGCCACTGGGCTCCTACAGTGGTTCGAGAGTCTCGAAAGCACGTTTCGTCATGTACAATGCCCAAACGAGCGAAAAGTTGAGTTTGCATCGAGTGTATTCCAAAAAAGAGCACTCACATGGTGGAACGGGATAATGAGGGATCGCGGTGCCGATGTGGCTATGGCACAAACCTGGGAAGAGTTTCGGGCTCTAATGATGAAGGAATTTTGTCCTCGTCATGAGCTTAGGACTTTAGAACGGGAATTCGACGATCTCAAACAAGACAGCGGTGAACATCGAGCCTACACTGATCGTTACGAGGAATTGAGTCTGTTATGTCCAACCATGGTTACGCCCTTGGATAAGGCGATTGAAAGATACATCGATGGTCTTCCTGACCCAGTTCAGGATATTGTTACTGGTAGCAACCCTACTACCGTCAGACAAGCCATTGAATTATCTGCCACCCTGACTGAATCTCAAATCAGGAAGGTTAAGCTTTTCCGAAAAGGTGATCCGAGACCGTCTGACAAGACAGCACAAGATAAACCAAAGGATAAACAGACTGAGTCCTCTAAGAAGTCGAAGAAGCGTAAGGCTTCACAAAACTTCATAGTAGTTGCTCAGAATGATCAGGTTATACCAAATCAGCCAGCACAGCCTCGTGCTAGAAAGAACTATATTGGTACTGCACCCTTGTGCAACAAATGCAACCGTCATCATGTGAATCAGACTCCGTGCCACAAGTGTACCCACTGTGGGCGATTGGGGCATTTGGTCAATACATGTCGTCATGTTATCCAAAACCAGAATGCTGCAAATCCTGCTGCTGTTCAAGCACAATTTCCACTTGGATCGTGCTATAACTGTGGTGATCTTACTCACTACCGGAACAACTGCCGGAGACTTGTTAATGCAAATCCAGCGCGCGGACGAGCATTTAACATAAACGAGGCAAATGCAAATGACAGTGCAGCAGTGAACAATTAGACTTTTGTATTTCCTTCGTTTGTTATCCTTTGACATTTGAGACAATTCAGTTATTATAAATAAAATGGTTGTTCCAATTTTATTTCCAAAACTGATATGATTGTGTATGTGTTGGCATACCTCTACAATATTGACACCAAAGAACCATTTTCTTTCCAGAACAAACTACTCGTGTGGTTCCTTCATTCTATGATCATTTGTGATCTCCCCAAAAATCCTAAGTACTAGTTTCTTTTAGGAAACAAAGTACAGGTACAAAATTTCAAATTCTTAATCAGGTACTTGAAGTACCATTTTAAATCTTTGATTTGATAAAGGTGTTAGGGGAGGATTTTCTAACAATTAGTGATCCTTACTTGTTATCCTGATAGTGATCCTTACTTCTATGACAGATGGTGATCCTCAGAAGAGCTTCAGGATCAGGATCATGGATCACCCTAAGGATCCTCACACTAACGATTGTTTGTTTATGTTTCGTATTGTTTTGCAGGAGTAATGGGCTTGACTTGGTCTTAGCAACGTTACTATGGAATATTCCACGGGTATTTCGCACACGTTTAAATGGAAATGGACGTTGTGGAGAACGTGGGAGCATGGCACAAAAGTCGGATAGTTTGTTAGCTAAATTAGCTTTCATTTTTAAAGGGGTGACGAGCTATTTTTAGAACACTTAGTCACTTTCAGCTACATACACACTCTCGTACAACTGCATTCTTGAAGCTTTGAGCAAACGCTTAACAGTTTTCACACACTTGAACACAATTAACCATAGTGATCCTTGTACCTAGCTCGTCACTATCCGAAGTTGTAAACATTTATTGATTTATTTGATCTTGGTGATCGGTAGTTTCCATCACCCGAAGTTTTTTATGCCGGAGATCATTCGTTGATCAAGGGCTTTTTCCTCGTATAAATCCTTGTGTTGTTTGTGCAATTTACATCGAAGTGATCCTCATTATTGTTCTTCATTTCAAGCAGCATTCCCCATAACTAAGAGTTTGGTTGCATTATCCTCATTAGATTTTTGACCAAAACAGTTTGGCGCCCACCGTGGGGCAATTGGTGCTTCATTCCTAAGAAGTTTTTCTGTTGGTGATCATTCCAGTCCATTGCATACAAGTACATGGCTTCATCATTGAAGAATACTTCTACTGCAATGTCTGCGGTCAATTCGTCTCAAGGCATTCCACCTTTGACTCCACCACCTGCTGGATCTCAGAAAAATGCTGAGAAGAAACCAACTCCCATTTTCTCCAAACCTCCAACTTCTTCTGCTTCTTATACTCCCACTACTAGTGACATGTTTACTTTGATTTTGCAGATGAAGGAACATATACAACGACAGGATAAAACCAATGAAAGTATTCTCAATGAAATCGGAGATCTCAAGAAACAAAAGAAAGCAGCAGAGGATCATTCCCCACTGGTGCCCAGATCTTTGAATTTTGATACTCCGGTGATTACTTCTCAGCCATCGGTGCTTCCAGATGTTCAATATGTGGGTGGACCAAAAGGAGTGCACTACGGATCAGCAATAGTGACTCAGGCATCAGGTTAATATTTCCAGCCAGCAGGATCCTATCCTCAACATATGGGATCCTTCATGAGTTCAGGAGGAAACATGGGAGCGCAGCAGATTCAAGGATCTTCCTTTGTTCCAGGATCATCCCAGGTTCAAGGATCTTCCTTTGTTCCAGTATCATCCCAGGTTCAAGGATCTTCCTTTGTTCCAGGATCATCCCAGGTTCAAGGATCCTCCTTTGTTCCAGGATCATCCCAGGTTCAAGGATCCTCCTTTGTTCCAGGATCATCCCAGGTTCAAGGATCCTCCTTTGTTCCAGGATCATCCCAGGTTCAAGGATCCTCCTTCGTTCCAGGATCATCCCAGGTTCAAGGATCCTCCTTTGTTCCATGATCATCCCAGGTTCAAGGATCATCCTTCGTTCCAGGATCATCCCAGTTTCAGGGATCCTTCCAGATGCCAGGATCCTTGAGGAGTTTGCAAACAGGAAGTTCCGATGTCCATCAAGGAGATTTTATTCCGATGCAGACCATTGCTTCTACTGGCCCTTCGGTCATTCCAGAATCTCAACAATATGGGTTCACATCTGGTGTTCCTAATTTGAACCCGATGGGAGGTAACATTTTTAATAATTCTCTTACAACTAACCATGGATTCATGCAGGATACAGGTATCAACCATGCCATGGCCAGAGAGTTGCAAAAATTGAAGGATATGATATCAAGTGTTCCAGGAGTGGTCAAACCTATCCCGGAAATTGCAGATGGAAGCCATAAGATATCTCGTTTTGCACCACCAATTTGTGATGCTGAGATACCCAAAAGGTTCCATGTGCCAACCATGAAGCTGTATGATGGCTCAACGGATCCTGAGGAACACATAGCACAATACAGGGAGAGGATGGAGATCAATCCAATTCCAGAAAGGTTAAAGGAAGCATGCCTATGCAAGGGATTTGGATCCACTCTTACTGGATCAGCTCTCAAATGGCTGCTAAGTCTTCCCCCTACTCTATTACCTCATTTGCTAATCTAGTTAACTTATTCAATAATCAATTTTCTTGTAGTAGAAAATTTGAACGATTAACTAGTGATCTATATAGGATAACCCAGGGTCATAATGAATCATTAAGGGATTACATTACCAGATTTAGTAAAGAATCCTTAGACATTCCCAACTTGGATATAGCCACAGCTGTTGAGGCCTTCAAAATGGGATTGCTTAGGGATTCATTATTCTATGATGATCTTGTTATGACACCATGCAGGAACTTAGATGAGGTAAGAACCAGGGCACTAAGGTTCATCCGGCTAGAGGATGACAAAAGGATCCAAGAGAAGCAAGGATCCTCGTTCAAGAATAACAAGTTCAAATCCTATAACAGATCTGATAACCAGAACGTGCATGCAGTTGATCAAGAAGAGGATGATGAGGATTATCCTCCAATTTCTGAATATTGTTTTTCTGTTGACAACAATGAACTAATCCTTGCGATGCAGAATCTAGAAGATAAAGCCAGATGGCCTAGAAAAAATGACAGGCCGGCTTCAACCAAAGATAAATCAAAGTGGTGTGCATACCATGAAGACTTTGGGCATCTAATAGAGGAATGCATTGCATTGAGAAAGGAAATTGGATACTTGTTGAGCAAGGGGCATCTAAAAGAATTGCTGGGTAGAAAAAAGTCAAGGACTCAGGATCCTGAAAGGATCCCTGAAAAAGCTCCGGCCCCTCCAGCAGATGCACAAGTGATAAACTTTATTTCTGGAGGATCAGACATCTGTGGTACATCCTTCTCAGCAGCTAAAAGGCATGCAAAGGAAGCTAAAATGGATAATGGAGAAAGACCTGTTCGAACATCAAGTGTGTCTCTGAAGGAAAAGTCATAACCTTTGATGAGGATGATCGTGTTGACATCCAGGATCCTCATCACGATGGTTTAGTTATTACTCTTTTTATTTCTAACCATTTTGTCCGCAGGATCCTTATTGACGGAGGAAGCTCAGTGAACATTATCCAGCTAGATGTTCTGAAGAAAATGGGTATCCCTGAATCAGATATCATATCAAGATCCTCCGTGCTCGTGGGATTTAGTGGCGAAACCAAGAACACCCTGGGGGACATTAAACTCCCAATTTATGTTGAAGGATTACATAATTATCAAAAATTTTGTGTTATTGACTGTTTATCATGTTGTAATGTTATCCTTGGCAGGCCCTGGATACACGATATGAAGGCAGTCCCATCTACCTACCATCAATGTGTGAAGCTCCCTAGTCCTTGTGGAATAGTCAAGATTGATAGTGATCAGCAGGAGGCTAAGGATTGCTACACTTCATCAATGAAACCAGCCTCGGAATCAAGGGAGCAATAGCAATCAAAGTATCCTCCAAGGGATGTCTTGGAGGCAAGAGAGCAGGATGCGGTAGAAATCCTCATGGATCCTGATGATCCTGAATCCAAAATCTATATCGGATCAGGGATCCTTGGCAAAATGAAAGAAGATCTTGTATCCTTCCTCAAAAGAAGGAAGACTACCTTTACATGGAAGCATGAGGATATGACAGGTATATCTAAGGATATTATCACTCATAAACTTGGCATTGACAGGTCATTCAAACAAATCCATCAAAAAAGGAGGAAGTTTGCACCGGAAAGAAATGCCATTATCCATGAAGAGGTAGAGAAATTGCTCCGAGCAGGTATGATTAGAGAGGTCAAGTATCCAAGATGGCTGGCCAATGTGGTTGTTGTTCAAAAGAAAAATGGAAAGTGGAGGGTATGTGTCGATTTCACAGATTTAAATAAGGCATGTCCCAAGGATCCTTTCCCATTACCCCACATTGACTCCATGGTGGATGCAACGACGGGTCATGAACTGTTGACTTTTATGGATGCTTCATCTGGATTTCAACAAATTCAGATGGAACCATCTGATCAAGAGGATACGGCTTTTATGACTCCAACCGGTATATATTGTTATATTGCTATGCCATTTGGATTAAGGAATGCAGGTGCAACATATCAAAGGTTGGTGAATATGATGTTCAAGGATCAGATTGGACAAACTATGGAGGTTTACATAGATGATATGGTGGTAAAATCCGTAAAAGCTGAGGATCACCTAAGGGACTTGGAGGAAGCATTCGATATCCTTGACAGATATAACATGAAACTTAATCCTTCAAAATGTCACTTTGGTGTTAAAGCAGGTAAATTCTTAGGATATATGGTGACCAAGAGAGGCATTAAAGCTAGCCCGGAACAAATCAAAGCCTTGGTGAATATCAAATCTCCTGCCAATGCAAAGGATGTCCAAAGGCTAACAGGCAGGATAGCAGCTTTGAACAGATTTATATCTAAATCCTCAGAGAAGTGCAAAGAATTCTATGATATCCTAAGGAAGAACAAGAAATTTGAGTGGACTGAGAAGCATGAAAATGCCTTAAGAGCTCTCAAAGATTACCTATCCTCAGCCCCAGCCTTGATGAAACCAGAAAAAGGCGATGTGCTATCCTTGTATCTTGCAGTATCCTCAAAAGCAGTAAGTGCAGTCCTTGTTAAGGATCATGAAGGTACACAACATCCTGTATATTATGTTAGTAAGAGTTTACTTGATGCCGAATCCAGGTATTCACACCTTGAAAAGCTTATTCTTGCATTAATCACGGCATCTACTAAGTTGAGACATTATTTTGAAACTCATGTTATTATTGTTAAAACTAATTTTCCAACTAAGAATGTCCTCAGGAAACCAGAGATGTCAGGAAGGATGGCTAAGTGGGCAGTGAAGCTTAGTGCCTATGATATAAGATATGAGCCTAGGACAGCCATCAAATCCCAAGCATTGGCCGACTTTGTGGCTGATTTCAGTAGTGATTTACAAAAAGAAGCTGAGTTAGAAGTCCAGCAGCTAGAGGAGACCAAGGATCCTTGGATACTCTATACTGATGGATCCTCAAACGTCAAAGGCACAGGGCTTGGTATACTACTAAAATCGCCACAGGGGGACATAATACCCCACTCTATAGCTTGTGAGTTCCAAACCACTAACAATGAGGCTGAATATGAAGCCTTGATTGCTGGTTTGCAAATTGCTAAGCATATGGGGATCAGGTACCTTGAGGTACATGTAGATTCATTATTAATTACAAATCATTTTAATGGATCCTATACTGTTAAAGGTGAAAAGCTAACCAAATATTTAGAGATAGTCAAAGAATTGGCACTCTCTTTTGTTTCCTTTAGTTTAACACAGGTACCAAGGGAAGAAAATACAGAAGCTGATGCATTGGCTAATTTAGGATCATCTTTGAAGATCCCGGAGGATATAAGCATTCCCATTATCCATATCCTGGCTCCCGCCATCGAGGATCATGTGGCGATGGAAGTAGGAGAGGATTCTGCGATTATCCCTAGTGAGGATACTCAATCTCATTCAGGATCAGGATCATGGATCTCACCAATCATGAGATACTTACAACACGGAGAGATTCCTACGGGAAAAAATCCTAGGGCTTTCAAAATGAAGGTATCTCAATTCACAATCTTAAATAATATGTTGTATAAGCAATCTCTTGCAGGACCATATTTAAGATGCATTGAGGATACTGAAGTCCAAGAAGTTTTAAAAGACTTCCATGAAGGAGATTGTGGAAACCACACTGGGGGCAGGGCATTGTTCTCAAGGATCCTAAGGACAGGATACTACTGGCCAACTATGAAAAGGGATGCTGTGGAATATGCTAAGAAATGTGATCCTTGTCAGAGACACAGCAATATCCTTCATCAGCCGGCTGAATTTCTACATCCTATATCCTCCTCTTGGCCATTTATGAGATGGGGGATGGATATAGTTGGTAAGCTCCCTACGGCACCTGGTGGGAAACTGTTCGTGCTTGCTATGACTGATTACTTCTCCAAGTGGATAGAGGCTGAAGCTTTTGCCCAAGTCAGAGAAAAGGAAGTTATATCCTTCATTAAAAGAAATATTATAACTAGATTTGGTATTCCTTCTGAAATTAATGTGATAATGGTTCCCAATTTATTGGGGGCATGTTTTGGTCAAAAATCACACAAGGATAATGCAACCAAACTCTTTGTAAACGGGGAATGATGCTTGGTATGATGAACAAAGATAAGGATCACTTAAATGAAAATTGCACAAGTGACACAAGGATTTATACGAGGAAAAAGCCCTTGATCAATGAATGATCTCCGGCATAAAAAACCTCAGGTGATGGAAACTACCGATCACCAAACTTCAATATAACAAACAATGTTTACAACTTCGGATGGTAACGAGCTAGGTACAAGGATCACTATAGTATCGTATGCTAAAGCGTGTGAGAAATGTGTTGTCCCCTCCAAATGCTGACGAATGCCCTTTATATAAGTGTGTGTGGTCGTATTTTAGGCAAATCACCTAACTACTAGCTCGTTACCCCTTTAGGAATGGAAGTAAATTTAGCCTAACTAATTGCGCGTAAATTGTGCTAAGTTTCCATATTCTTCATAACGTCTATTCTTGGTTATGCATGTGCGAAATCAGCGTGACAGATTCCTTGATAACGTTGCTAAGACCAGATCCAACTCGTAATTCCTGCAAAACAATATTAAGTTCAAAGAGAGTAATCGTTAGTATGAGGATCCTTAGGATGATCCATGATCCTGATCCTGAAGCTCTTCTGAGGATCACTATCTGCCAAAGAAACAAGGATCACTTGTTAGGATATTATGTAAGGATCACAGGTCATTAAAATCCTGCCCTAACAATTGCCCCCAAAATATAAGGAGTAATTATGTAATATTAACGAGTTATATTTTGCCGAATCTTATCTATAACTAACTCAACGGATATATAGCCGTTAAGAATGAACTATCCGTTGTGATCTGACGTCATGGCGATGACAGCCCTGCACAAATCATCATTATAAATAGAAATAGGGATAGGATCGTTTGCATTTAAATTCAAGAACTCTTCCCTTTATAATCGCGACCAGAGGATTGAACATGTATTCCCCTTTATCTTCTCTCTTGCTTGCTCTGTTTTTCTTTCTCTTTCCATCCTTCTGTAAAAAATGTTGCTCCGGAACTCTCCTAGCAAGGATCCTAAGAAGGACAGTCCCTTGAAGGGTCAAGGGATCATCAAAGATTCTCCCACCGAGAGGTGTTGTTTTACTGATCCTCAAATTGACAAGATCCGTCATTGTTTTCCGGCGAACACCCCCTTTAAATCTTTTAACCCTACCGCTCTTAGCGATTATATCTCTGAGACTTGGGTGGCTTTCCCGGTCACTCCTTTTATGATAGGATACTCGTATCCTTTCCCTCAATTCACCGAATCCTTTTTCTCCCTCACCGGCATCTGCTATATCCAGGCTATGCCAATGATCTGGAGGGTTTTATACACCCTTGAAAGGATCATCGAACAAGAAGGAATTGATCTGGGTATGGCGGAGCTGGCTGAGATGTATGATCTCACAACTTTTGGATCCCACCGATACTTGTTCAAACGAAAGGCCGGAGAAGAGCACCCTGTTCTCAAAGTTACCAAAAATGATATGAACTGGAAGCGGCGGTTCTTTTTTGTGAGGAGAGATACCATCCCTGATGGGAAGGATTTGCCCAAGAAGTGGGCTACTCATGGTAGGATAGAGGATCCTGGAAGGATCACCATAGAACTTATTCCTTAGCATAAGGATCACTGACTTTTTTCTGTTTCCTTGTTGTGCAGCTATATCCATTTCTCATCTCAGGTTAACTCCAGCTGCAAAAGAGAGACTCCTGGCCTTTAAGAAGCTTGATCTTGAAATAAGAACTTTCCAGGTTACCACCCAGGATTCTTAGGAAGTATCCTCTGCCTCTGCCACAATGTCAAGTAAGTATCCTTATTAAGAAGTAATTCTATGTGGGAATTCGAATTAAGTTAAAATACTTATCTTATTTTGGTTGTGTAGGTGTTGGAAAATCCTCTAAGTCTGCTTCGAAGTTCGGCATTGATGATCTTACTAATGTCAAATCCGCAAGGAAGAAGACTCCTGCTGCTAGCCCAACTGCTTCAGCCCCTAAAGCACCTATCAGGGGAAAAGGAAGCAAGAAGAGAAAGGCCTCTGAGGATTTGCAAGGTCTGCCCCTGCTCCGCCAACAGTGTCTGGATTACATCACCGAGGTAAGGATCAATGTCCTTCTTATGTATCCTGCTGGTCTAAGGATCACTTGGTTTCTGACATCATTCCTTGTCTTCCTTGTAGAAATTTGATGAAGTAGAGACATATGTTGGCCATGTTAAGGATCAAGATCGCCAGATTACTTACCTCCAACAGGTTGGGGTGTTGAAGGATCTCAAGATAGCCGATCTTCAGAAGGAGCTCTAGGCCACCAAGAATGATGCTGCCAAGATGCTGATCAACTTTGATTATGAGAAGCACGAGATCACCCAGGATGCCAAGGTCTCTGCCGCGATAACTATGTACAAGATCCGGCTGCAAATGGCCATGGAAGCTCAGGATCCTGCTTTTGACAAGAGCACCTGGGATGTCGAAGGCTGGAAGGCTAGGCTGGCTAAACTGGAGGATGACGAGGAGGCTGAGGAGATCCCGATGCTTGAGGGTGGAGACATTGGCAAGGATCAGGGTGGAGAGGCAAGTAGAGCCGGTGGTGATGGTGCAGCGAAGGATTGAGCTGCAGGATTGGGCAATGATGGAAATTTCGAGACTTAGCCGGAGCCCAATTTTTTTGTTTGGTGGTTGTGATGTTTTAAAACAATTATGGTCTGTATTTGAACAATAGGTTTAGGGTTGAGGATCTAGGATCCTGTGAACAATAGGTAGGATTACATATGGTGGAGGGATCCTCTGTTTGGGGGATGAAGCCATTGTGATCCTGCCGCCTTTAATTTCCTGCACTTGCTATGACCGCACGAACAATGGACACCCTTTGCCAACCCATGTGGACGGGCCACGTTTTGCTGGTAGAAACGTGGGTTGGCAATTTTGACAACTTTGAAGGGTTTAAACTTTTGTTAATAAAATAACTCTAATCTTTTTGGCTTATCTTGTGTTGTTATCCTTGTTTATCCTTTTAATTTCCAATTGTTTTGATATATATTTGTCTGAGTAAGAAAAGTTAAGCAAATTATGTTTAAGAAACTTAGGATACGATCCAGGATCAAGTATCCTATAGTTGAAAACTTCCAAAAAGTAGTTCATTTTAAGGATCATAGGTTCAGTTGTCAAGGTCTAAGGGTTATTCAAATGAATAATGAATGAAATTAAAAATAGTTAAGGATCATACCTGAGGATCCGAGTTAGGATCCTAATCTTTGACCAGGATAACCATAAAAACTTTAATGGATAATAAGGATTGGGGATCCTTAATTGTTTAACTTCGAAAACCTGAAAAATAGAATATAACTTGGGACTAAGCCAATATAAAAGATAAGTTAGTAACTGGGGACAAGCCCAAAGGATAACTGGGGACAAGCCCAAGGATAACTGGGGACAAGCCCAAGGATAACTGGGGACAAGCCCAAGGATCGTGTGTAAACTGGAGTATGGCCCTCATTGGCGACTATCCAAACTTAGTGACATGAAAATGCCAAAACCTTAGCTAACGTGAAAACGTTAGAAACCTTAGGAACGGATGTATGGTACGTCTACCATTATATGTAGGATCCTAGGTATAGCCAGTATGATGGAATTATCAGCCCCTAAAGCGAGTACTGGTCCCAAAGACGTGAACTATACCAGGATCATCGTGCGCTACAGGCGAAACTGGGGACAAGCCCAAGGATAACTGGGGACAAGCCCAAATAACTGGGGTTGAACCCAAGGATCTGAGTTGCTTCTGAAGATTGTCGACAATATGCTAAGGATACCTGGACTATCAGAACTCAAAATCTCATGAGAGAAGGATGAAGGACACATGATCCTTATCCTTAAATAAGAAAATATGTAAATAAGAGTTCGAGCTTAGGACATTACCAGAGTAAGGATCATTGATGCTTCAGGGATCCTTGAAGGATACTTCCAATGTAAGGATCATATATGCCAGAAGGATCCTGCTCACATGAAATATTTCTTCAAGTGGACAGCATTCCAGGCTCTTGGTAACAGATTACCTTCCATGGTAAGCAATCTATACTCCCCCTTTCCTGCTTCGGCTTCGATCAAATAAGGGCCTTCCCATTTTGGTGCCAATTTCCCATCAGCAGGATTGGTGGTATTTTGGAATGCTTTTCTCAATACCATATCCCCAACTTGGAATTTCCTTATCCTGACATTTTTGTTGTAAGCACCAGCCATTCTTTGTTGGTAGCTAGCCATCCTTATCCTAGCCAGATCCCTGATTTCCTCAATAGTATCCAAGTCTTGAGCCAGGTTTGCATCATTCTCCTCAGGATCACGGGTACTTGTTCTAGCAGTTGGAACTACCATTTCTGTTGGGATCACTGATTCTGCCCCAAATACCAAAGAGAAGGGTGTTTGACGAGTAGCATTCTTGGGAGTTATCCTATCAGCCCAAAGCACATAAGGCAATTCCTCTGCCCATTTCCCCTTTTTGGATCCAAGTTTCTTCTTCAGATTGTTGATGATGATCTTGTTGGATGATTCTGCTTAACCATTGGCCTGTGGGTGGACTGGTGTTGATGTTATTATCTTAATCCCCCAACTGTCACAAAAGTTAGTAGTCCTGCTCCCAATAAATTGGGAACCATTATCACATACAATTTCGGAAGGAATGCCAAATCTAGTTATAATATTTCTCTTAATAAAGGATATAACTTCCTTCTCTCTGACTTGGGCAAAAGCTTCAGCCTCTATCCACTTGGAGAAGTAGTCAGTCATAGCAAGCATGAATACTTTTCCACCAGGTGCTTTAGGGAGCTTGCCAACTATATCCATCCCCCATCTCATGAATGGTCAATGTTAGGGCTGGATTTTTACAATACATGATCCTCACATGTGATCCTAACCAGTGATCCTTGTTTCTTTGGCAGATAGTGATCCTCAGCAGAGTTCCAGGATCAGGATCACGGACCATCATAGGATCCTCATGCTAACAGTTGCTTTCGTTGAATTTAATGTTGTTTTGCAGGACATCTAGCAGGATCCGCTCTTAAGCATCACAATTAAAGGACACGTCTTTACAACTATGGCATGTGCTTAATCGGAGATGGACGTTGTGAAGGATATGGAAACTTGGCATGATTTAAGGGCGATAATTTAGGCTAGATTTACTTTTATTTCTAAAGGGGTAATGAGCTGATTATTAGTCTTTTTACCTAAAATAGGTCACCTACACTTGTATATATAACACTCTTCCTCATTCGGAAGAAGGGACAACACAACTCTCACACGCTTAGACACTCGAAACTATAGTGATCCTTGTACTCAGCTCATTATCATCCAAAGTTGTAACTATTTTTCTTATATTGAAGTTTGGTGATCGGTAGTTGCCATCACCCGAGGTTTTTTATGCCGGAGATCATACATTGATCAAGGGCTTTTTCCTCGTATAAATCATTGTGTCTTTGCATATTTCACATTGAAGTGATCCTTTACTTTTTCTACAAACCAAGCATCATACCCCATTTACATAAAGTTTGGTTGCATTATCCTTGTGTGATTTTTGACCAAAACAGTTTGGCGCCCACCGTGGGGCAATTGGTGCTTCATTCATAAGAAAACCTTTCGTTCGAAATCATTTCAAAGAATTACATGGCTTCATCATTGAAAAACATGTCCACGGCGATGTCTGCAGTCACCTCTTCTCAGAACACTCTGCCTCCTCCACCGGCAGGATCCCAGAAGAATGCTGAGAAGAGACCAACTCCTACTAACTCTAAACCTCCATCTTCTCCTGCTATGAATTCTTATATTCCCAGTACTAGTGACGTATTTACTTTGATTTTGCAGATGAAGGATCGTATGCAGCGGCAGGATGAAACTAATGAAAGGATCCTCAGGGAAATTGGAGATCTCAAAAGACAAAAGAAAACGGCAGAGGATCATTCCCCACTGATGCCCAAATCCTTGAGCTTTGATACTCCAATGATCACTTCTCAGCCATCGGAAATTCCAGACGTGCAAATTATGGGAGAATCAAGAGGATTGCACCTCGGATCAACAGCAATGACTCAGGCATCAGGCTCACACTTTCAGCCGGCAAGATCCTATCCTCAGCATATGGGATCTTTCATGAATTCGGGAGCCTATCCGGGAGCACAGCAGTTTCAAGGATCCTACTTTGTTCCAGGATCATCCCAGGGTCAAGGATCTTCCTTTGTTCCAGGATCATTCCAGGTTCAAGGATCCTCCTTCGTTCCGGGATCATCCCAGATATTAGGATCCTTCCAGATACCAGGATCCTTCCAGATGCCAGGATCCCTAAAAAGTTTGCAAACAGGAAGTCTAGATGTCCATCAAGGGGACTTCATTCCAATGCAGACCATTGCCTCCACTGGTCCCTTCGTTATCCCAGAATCCCAGCAACATGGATTCACTAACTTGAACTCAATGGGAGGTAACACTTTAAATAATTATCTTACCACTAACCATGGATTCATGCAGGATACAGGTGTCAATCATGCTATGGCCAGGGAATTGCAGAAGCTAAAAGATATGATCTCAAGTGTTCCAGGGGTAGTCAAGCCTATCCCAGAGATTGCAGATGGAAGCCATAAGGTATCTCGCTTTGCACCACCAATTTGTGATGCAGAGGTACCCAAAAGGTTCCATATCCCTACTATGAAGCTGTATGATGGTACAACGGATCCAGAGGAGCACATAGCACAATACAGGGAGAGGATGGAGATCAATCCTATCCCAGAAAAGTTGAAGGAAGCATGCCTATGTAAAGGATTTGGATCCACTCTTACTGGATCAGCTCTTAAATGGCTGCTAAGTCTTCCCCCTTACTCTATTACTTCATTTGCTAATTTAGTTAATTTATTCAATAACCAATTCTCTTGTAGTAGAAAATTTGAAAGATTAACTAGTGATTTGTACAGGATAACTCAAAATCATAATGAATCATTAAGGGATTATATAACTAAATTTAGTAAAGAATCCTTGGACATTCCCAATTTGGATATGGCTACGGCTTTTGAAGCCTTCAAAATGGGACTGCTTAAGGATTCATTGTTCTATGATGATCTTGTTATGACACCATGCAGGAACCTAGATGAAGTAAGAACTCGGGCACTCAGGTTCATCCGGCTAGAGGATGACAAGAGGATCCAGGAGAGACAAGTAGGATCCTCAAAACAGGAGAAGCAAGGATCCTCTTTCAAGAACAACAAATTCAAATCCTACCATAGAAATGAGAACCAGAATGTGCATGCTGTTGACCATGAAGAGGATGATGAAGATTATCCTCCAATCTCAGAATATTGTTTCTCCGTTGATAATCATGAGCTAATCCTTGCAATGCAGAATCTAGGTGAAAAAGCTAGGTGGCCCAGGAAGAATGATAAACCATCCGGGACTAAAGACAAGTCAAAATGGTGTGCATACCATGAGGATTTCGGGCATCTAACTGAAGAATGCATAGCTTTAAGAAAAGAGATTGGATATCTGTTAAGCAAGGGGCACCTAAAAGAATTGTTGGGAAGAAAAAAGCAAAGGACTCAGGATCCTGAAAGGATCCCTGAAAAGGCTCCAGCACCTCCGGCAAATGCACAAGTGATCAACTTTATTTCCGGAGGATCAGACATCTGTGGTACATCCTTCTCGGCGGCCAAAAGGCATGCAAAGGAGTCAAAAATGGATAATGGAGAAAGACCTATTAGAACATCAAGTGTCTCAGAGGGGAAGATGATAACGTTTGATGAGGATGATCGCATTAACATTTTTTTTTTTTTTTTTTTTGGTAAAGGGTTACCCCGGTGATTCTATAAAATTCCAACGCAAATAAGTACAAGTAGTGAGGATGAGTTCCACACTAGTTCATATATAGGACATGCCCCATATATGTAAAACAAAGCAAACAAATAACCTATGACATCCCATAACCTAGCCTACTATACATCAATTCAGGATCCTCATCATGATAGTTTGGTTATTACTCTCTTTATCTCTAACCATTTTGTCCGCAGGATCCTTATCGATGGAGGAAGCTCAGTGAACATTATCCAGCTTGATGTTCTGAAGAAAATGGGTATTCCAGAATCAGACATCACACCAAGATCCTCCGTGTAGGATTCAGTGGAGAAACGAAGAAAACTCTGGGGGACATCAAACTCCCAATCTACGTGGAAGGATTACATAATTATCAGAAATTTTGTGTTATTGACTGTCTATCTTGTTGCAATGTTATCCTTGGCAGGCCTTGGATACATGATATGAAAGCAGTCCCATCCACCTACCATCAATGTGTGAAGCTCCCTAGCCCATGGGGAATAATCAAGATCGACAGTGATCAGCAGGAGGCTAAGGATTGTTATACCTCATCCATGAAGCCAACCTCGAAGCCAAGGGAGCAATAGCAATTACAGTATCCTCCGAGGAATGTCTTGGAGGCAAGGGAACAAGATGTGGATGAAATCCTCTTGGATCCTAGTGATCCTGAATCAAAAATCTATATCGGATGAAGGATCCTTGGCAAGATGAAAGAAGACTTAATATCCTTCCTCAAAAGAAGAAAATCTACCTTTTGCTTGGAAACATGAAGATATGACAGGTATATCTAAGGATATTATTACTCACAAACTTGGCATTGACAGGTCTATCAAACCAATCCATCAAAAAAGGAGGAAGTTTGCACCAGAAAGGAATGCCATTATCCAAGAAGAAGTAGAGAGACTACTTCGAGCAGGTATGATTAGAGAGGTAAAGTATCCAAAATGGTTAGCCAATGTGGTCGTTGTCCAAAAGAAAAACGGAAAGTGGAGGGTATGTGTCGATTTCACTGATCTGAATAAGGCATGTCCCAAGGATCCTTTCCCATTACCCCACATTGACTCCATGGTGGATGCAACAGCGGGGCATGAACTGTTGACCTTTATGGATGCATCATCTGGATTCCAACAAATTCAGATGGAACCATCTGACCAAGAGGATACAGCCTTTATGACCCCAACAGGTTTGTATTGTTATATTGCCATGCCTTTTGGATTAAGGAATGCAGGTGCAACATATCAAAGGCTGGTAAATATGATGTTCAAAGATCAAATTGGACAAACTATGGAAGTATACATAGATGATATGGTAGTCAAATCAAAGAAAGCTGAGGATCACCTAAGGGATTTGGAAGAAGCATTTGATATCCTTGATAAGTATAACATGAAGCTTAATCCTTCAAAATGCCACTTTGGCGTTAGGGCAGGTAAATTCCTAGGATGGATATATGGTAACTTAGAGAGGTATTGAAGCAAGTCCGGAACAAATTAAAGCACTAGTGAACATCAAGTCCCCTGCCAACGCTAAGGATGTGCAAAGGCTAACAGGCAGGATAGCAGCTCTGAACAGGTTCATATCAAAATCCTCAGAAAAATGTAAAGAATTTTACGATATCCTAAGGAAGAACAAGAAGTTTGAATGGACTGAGAAACATGAGAATGCTTTACAAGCCCTTAAAGAATATATGTCCTCAGCACCAGCATTAACAAAGCCTGAAAAAGGAGATGTGTTATCCTTATATTTGGCGGTATCCTCAACCGCTGTAAGTGCTGTCCTTGTTAAGGATCATGAAGGTACACAACATCCTATCTACTATGTAAGAAGAGTTTACTTGATGCCGAATCCAGGTACTCACACCTCGAAAAACTTATTCTTGCATTAATCATGGCATCAACTAAGTTAAGGCATTATTTTGAAACCCATACTATTGTTGTTAGAACTAACTTTCCAATTAAGAATGTCCTCAGGAAACCAGAGATGTCAGGAAGAATGGCTAAGTGGGCAGTAAAGCTTAGTGCCCATGATATAAGATATGAGCCAAGAACAGCCATTAAATCCCAAGCATTAGCTGACTTTGTGGCTGATTTCAGTAGTGATCTACAAAAAGAAGCAGAATTGGAAGTCCAGCAGCTGGATGAGACCAAGGATCCTTGGATACTACACACTGATGGATCCTCAAATATCAAAGGCACAGGGCTCGGGATACTACTAAAATCGCCACAGGGGGACATAATACCCCACTCCATAGCCTGTGAGTTTCAAGCAACTAACAATGAGGCTGAATATGAAGCCTTAATTGCTGGCTTGCAAATTGGTAAGGATATGGGGGTGAAATATCTTAAAGTATATGTAGACTCATTATTGATCACCAATCACTTTAATGGATCCTATGCTGTTAAAGGTGAAAAACTAACCAAATATTTAGAGATAGTCAAAGAATTGGCACTCTCTTTTGTTTCTTTCAGCTTAACACAGGTACCAAGGGAGGATAACACGGAAGCTGATGCATTGGCCAACCTAGGATCATCCTTAAAGATTCCAGAAGATATAAGTATCCCTATCATCCATATCCTGGCTCCTGCTATTGAAAATCAGGTGGCCATGGAAATAGAAGAGGATACTACAGTAATCCCTAGTGAAGAAGTTCAATCTTATGCAGGATCATGGATCTCACCAATCATGAGATACTTGCAATACGGGGAGATTCCGATGGGAGAAAATCCTAGAGCTTTCAGGATTAAGGTATCTCAATTTACAATCTTAAATAATGTGCTATATAAACGATCTCTTGCAGGACCATATTTAAGATGTATCGAGGATCCTGAAATTGAAGAAGTGTTGAGAGACTTCCATGAAGGAGACTGTGGAAACCACACTGGGGGCAGGGCATTGTTCTCAAGGATCCTTAGAACAGGATACTACTGGCCAACCATGAAAAGGGATGCTGTAGAATATGCTAGGAAATGTGATCCTTGTCAAAGACACAGCAATATCCTTCATCAACCAGCTGAATTGCTACACCCCATACCATCCTCTCGGCCATTCATGAGATGGGGGATGGATATAGTTGGCAAGCTCCCTAAAGCACCTGGTGGAAAAGTATTTATGCTTGCCATGACTGACTACTTCTCTAAGTGGATAGAAGCTGAAGCTTTCGCTCAAGTCAGAGAAAAAGAAGTTATATCCTTTATCAAAAGAAACATTATAACTAGATTTGGCGTTCCCTCTGAAATTGTATGTGATAATGGTTCCCAATTCATTGGAAGCAGAACTACTAACTTTTGTGACAGTTGGGGAATTAAGATGATAACATCAACACCAGTTCATCCACAAGCCAATGGTCAAGCAGAATCATCCAACAAGATCATCATCAACAATCTGAAGAAGAAGCTATGATCCAAGAAGGGAAAATGGGCAGAGGAATTACCTTATGTGCTATGGGCTGATAGAACAACTCCCAAGAATGCCACTGGTCAAACACCTTTTTCTTTAGTATTTGGGGCAGAAGCAGTGATCCCAACAGAGATGGTGATCCCAACTGCTAGAACAAGTGCTCGTGATCCTGAAGAGAATGCTACAATCCTGGCTCAGGATCTGGATACTATTGAGGAAATCAGGGATCTGGCTAGGATAAGGATGGCAAGCTACCAACAAAGAATGGCTGGTGCTTACAACAAAAATGTTAGGATAAGGAAGTTCCAAGTCGGAGATATGGTGTTGAGAAAAACATTCCAAAACACTATTAATCCTGCTGACGGGAAGTTAGCACCAAAGAGGGAAGGCCCTTACTTGATTGAGGCTGAAGCAGGAAAGGGGGCATACAGATTGCTAACCATGGAAGGAAACTTGTTACCAAGAGCCTGGAATGCTGTTCACTTAAAGAAATACTTTATGTGAACATGATCCTTCAAGCATGTGATCCTTACATTGAAGTATCCTCAAAGGATCCCGGTGATGTCAGTGATCCTTACTCTGGTAATGTCCTTATCTTAAAACTATTACATTTCCTTACTTTTTACCAAAGGATAAGGATCCTGTATCCTTCATCCTCTTCTCACGAACCATTTGAGTTATGATAGTTCAGGTATCTACAGCATATCGTCAAAGATCTTCAAAAGCAACGCAGATCCTTGGGTCCAACCCCAGTTATCCTTGGGATTATCCCCAGTTTCCGCCAGCAGCGCACGATGATCCTGATATAGTTCACGTCTTTGGGACCAGTACCCACTTCCGGGGCTGACAACCTCATCGTACTGGCTATACCCAGGATCCTACGTATAATGGTAGACGTACCATACATCCGTTCATAAGGTTTCTAACGTTTTCACGTTAGCTAAGGTTTTGACATTTTCATGTCACTAAGTTTGGATAGTCGCCAGTAAGGGCCATACTCCAGTTTACATACGATCCTTTGGGCTTGTCCCCAGTTATCCTTTGGGCTTGTCCCGAGTTATCCTTTGGGCTTGTCCCCAGTGATCCTTTGGGATCATCCCCAGTTATCCTTTGGGCATGTCCCCAGCTACTAATTTATCTTTTACATTGGCTTAGTCCCAAGATATGTTCCATTTTTCAGGTTCTCGAAGTTAAACAAATAAGGATCCTTAATCCTTATCATCCATTAAAGTTTCACTTATGGTTATCTTGATTAAAGGTTAGGATCCTAACTTGGATCCTCAGGTATGATCCTTGACTATTTTGATTATACTAAACAACCCCTACACTTTGACAACTAAAACTATGATCCTTGAAAATTTTCAATGATAGGATATTTGATCTAGGATCATATCCTAAATTTATTAAACATGGTTTGCTCAACTCTTGTTACTCTAACAAATATGTTTCTAAAAACTGGGAAATAAGAAGATAAATAAAGGATAACAACACGAGATAAGCCAGAAAGATTAGAGTTATATTATTAACAAAAGGATCTTAAACCCTTTCAAAAAGTTGTCAAAATTGCCAACCCACATTTCTACCAGCAAAACGTGGCCCGTCCACATGGGTTGGCAAAGGGTGTCCATTGTCTATGCGGTCTTAGCAGGTGCAGGAAATTAAAGGCGGCAGGATCACAAAGGCTTCATCCCTCAAACAGAGGATCCCTCCACCATTTGCGATCCTACCTATTGTTCAAAGGATCCAGGATCCTTAACCCTAAAAACTATTGTTCAAAGTACAAACCATAAAATTGTTTCAAACATCACAACCACTACCAAACTCAAAAAATTGGGCTCCGGCCTAGTCTCAAAATATCCATCATTGCCCAATCCTGCAGCTCAAACCTTCGCTGCTTCATCACCACCGGCTCCACTAGCTTCTCCACCCTGATCCTTGCCAGCATCACCACCCTCCAGCATTGGGATATCCTCAGCATCATCGTCATCCTCCAACTCTGCTAGCCTTGCCTTCCAACCTTCCACGTCCCATGTGCCTTTGTCAAAGGAAGGATCCTGAGCCTCCGCAGCCATCTGCAGCTGGATCTTATACATAGTTATCGCAGCAGAGACCTTAGCATCCTGGGTGATGTCACGCTTCTCGTAGTCAAAGCTGATCAGTGCTTTGACAGCTTTATCCTTGGTAGCCCGGAGCTCCTTCTCAAGATCAGCTATCTTGAGATCCTTCAGCACACCCATCTGTTGAAGGTCGGCAATCTGGCGGTCTTGATCTTCAACGTGATTAACATAAGTCTCTATTTCGGTAAATCTCTGCAAGAAAAACAGGTCAGACACAGGTGATCCTCAAAACCATCAGGATAACCAACAGGGGCAATGATCCTTACCTCATTGACATAGTCGAGAAACTGTTGGCGGAGCAGAGGAAATCCTTGAAGATCCTCCGGAGCCTTCCTCTTCTTTCCCTTACCCCTAATGGGTAATTTAGGGGCTGAAGCAGAGGGACTAGCAGTAGGAGTCTTCTTCTTCGAAGACTTGACGTTGGCAAGATCATCAATCCCAAACAAGGAGGCAGACTTGGCGGACTTAGTAGATTTCCCAGCACCTACACAATCAAAACAAGATAAGTCTCCTAACTAGTTTAATATTTTTGCATAGAACTTACTTTTTGGTAAGGATACTTACTTGACATTGTGGCAGATGCGGAGGATACTTCTTGTGAATCTTGGATGGTGACTTGAAAACTTCTGGTCTCAGGATCAAGCTTCTTGAAAGCTAAAACTCTCTCTCTTGCAGCAGGAGTTAACTTGAGATGAGTAACGGATATAGCTGAAAAAACACAAAAGACAAAAAAGACATTAGTGATCCTCATCATAAGAGACAAGTCTGATGGTGATCCTTCCAGGATCCTCTATCCTACCATGAGTAGCCCACTCCTTGGGCAGATCCTCCCCGTTAGGGATGGTATCTCTCCTAACAAAGAAGAATCGTCGCTTCCAGTTGGTATCATTTTTTGTGACCTTAAAAACAGGGTGATCCTCTCCAGCTTTCCGTTTCAACAAGTATCGACAGGAACCGAATGTGGTAAGATCATATAACTCGGCCAGCTCCGGCATCCCTAAGTCAATCCCCTCCTGCTCGATGATCCTCTCAAGGGTACACAGAACCCTCCAGATCATCGGCATGGCCTGGATATAGGACATACCGGTCAGAGAAAAGAAGGATTGGGTGAAGGCTGGAAAAGGATATGAATATCCTATGGTAAACGGAGTTGCAGGAAAGGCCACCCAGGCGTCGGAAACGAAATCACTCAGAGCGGTGGGAGTAAAAGACTTGAAGACGGTATCCGCCGGAAAACAGTGACGGATCCTATCAACATGAGCATCAGTAAAGCATCACCTCTCTGTAGGAGAGTCTTTGACGATCCCTTGGCTTTTCAAGGGACTGATCTTCTTGTGATCCTTGTGAGGAGAATTTTGGAGCAACATACTCTTGGCAGGATAAAAAAGCAGAAAAACAGAGCAAGAGAGGGAAGAAAGAGAAGAGAATACCTGATTGATCTTCGGTAGAGATTATAAAGGGAGAATATCTTGAATTTAAATGAAGATTGATCCTAACCCTATCTCCTATTTATAATCATGATTTGCAGGGATGTCACTTCAGTGACGTAATGATCGCAACGGCTAGTCCGGGTATAACGGCTAGTTATCCGAGTTGTCCGTTGAAGATAAGATCAGAACAAAATATAACTCATTTATTTACAAAATCAATCCTTATATTTTGGGGGCAATTGTTAGGGCTGGATTTTTACAATACATGATCCTCACATGTGATCCTAACCAGTGATCCTTGTTTCTTTGGCAGATAGTGATCCTCAGCAGAGTTCCAGGATCAAGATCACGGACCATCATAGGATCCTCATGCTAACAGTTGCTTTCGTTGAATTTAATGTTGTTTTGCAGGACATCTAGCAGGATCCGCTCTTAAGCATCACAATTAAAGGACACGTCTTTACAACTATGGCATGTGCTTAATCGGAGATGGACGTTGTGAAGGATATGGAAACTTGGCATGATTTAAGGGCGATAATTTAGGCTAGATTTACTTTTATTTCTAAAGGGGTAATGAGCTGATTATTAGTCTTTTTACCTAAAATAGGTCACCTACACTTGTATATATAACACTCTTCCTCATTCGGAAGAAGGGACAACACAACTCTCACACGCTTAGACACTCGAAACTATAGTGATCCTTGTACTCAGCTCATTATCATCCAAAGTTGTAACTATTTTTCTTATATTGAAGTTTGGTGATCGGTAGTTGCCATCACCCGAGGTTTTTTAGCCGGAGATCATACATTGATCAAGGGCTTTTTCCTCGTATAAATCATTGTGTCTTTGCATATTTCACATTGAAGTGATCCTTTACTTTTTCTACAAACCAAGCATCATACCCCATTTACATAAAGTTTGGTTGCATTATCCTTGTGTGATTTTTGACCAAAATAGTCAAGAGGACGGTATAGGATGTAGAAATTCAGCTGGCTGATGAAGGATATTGCTGTGTCTTTGACAAGGATCACACTTCTTAGCATACTCCACAGCATCCCTTTTCATAGTTGGCCAGTAGTATCCTGTCCTTAAGATCCTTGAGAACAATGCCCTGCCCCCAGTGTGGTTTCCATAATCTCCTTCATGGAAATCTTTTAACACTTCTTGAACTTCAGGATCCTCGATACATCTTAAATATGGTCCTGCAAGAGATCGCTTATACAGCATGTTATTTAAGATTGTGAATTGAGATACCTTAATTCTGAAAGCCCTAGGATTTTCTCCCATAGGAATCTCTCCGTGTCGTAAGTATCTCATGATTGGTGAGATCCATGATCCTGAACAAGATTGAGTATCCTCACTAGGGATCATTGCAGAATCCTCTTCTATTTCCATGGTCACCTGATTTTCAATAGCAGGAGCCAGGATATGGATGATGGGGATACTTATATCCTCTGGGATCTTCAAAGATGATCCTAGATTGGCCAATGCATCAGCTTCTGTATTTTCTTCCCTTGGTACCTGTGTCAAACTGAAGGAAACAAAGGAGAGTGCCAATTCTTTGACTATCTCTAAATATTTGGTTAGTTTTTCACCTTTAACAACATAGGATCCATTAAAGTGATTAGTGATTAACAATGAATCCACGTATACCTCAAGATACCTGATCCCCATATGCTTAGCAATTTGCAAACCAGCGATTAAGGCTTCATATTCAGCCTCATTATTAGTGGCTTGGAACTCACAAGCTATGGAGTGGGGTATTATGTCCCCCTGTGGCGATTTTAGTAGTATACCAAGCCCCGTGCCTTTAACATTTGAGGATCCGTCAGTATGTAGTATCCAAGGATCCTTGGTTTCATTCAGCCGCTGGACTTCCAATTCGGCTTCCTTTTGTAAATCACTACTGAAATCAGCCACAAAGTCTGCTAATGCTTGGGATTTGATGGCTGTTCTAGGCTCATATCTTATATCATGGGCACTAAGCTTTACTGCCCACTTAGCCATCCTTCTGGACATCTCTGGTTTCCTGAGGACATTCTTAATTGGAAAATTAGTTCTAACAACAATAACATGGGTTTCAAAATAATGTCTTAGTTTAGTAGATGCCATAATTAGTGCAAGAATAAGTTTTTCAAGGTGGAATACCTGGATTCAGCATCAAGTAAACTCTTACTTACATAATAGACAGGATATTGTGTACCTTCATGATCCTTAACAAGGACTGCACTTACTGCTTTTGAGGATACCGCAAGGTATAAGGATAACACATCTCCTTTTTCTGGTTTCATCAATGCTGGAGCTGAGGACATGTAATCTTTTAGGGCTTGTAAAGCATTCTCATGCTTTTCAGTCCGTTCGAATTTCTTGTTTTTTCTTAGGATATCATAGAATTCTTTACACTTTTCTGAAGATTTGGATATAAATCTGTTTAGAGCTGTTATCCTGCCTGTTAGCCTTTGCACATCCTTAGCGTTGGCAGGGGATTTGATATTTACTAATGCTTTGATTTGTTCCGGGCTTGCTTCAATGCCCCTCTG
This sequence comes from Helianthus annuus, assembly GCF_002127325.2. Taxonomy (NCBI): domain Eukaryota; kingdom Viridiplantae; phylum Streptophyta; class Magnoliopsida; order Asterales; family Asteraceae; genus Helianthus; species Helianthus annuus. The sequence goes on along the minus strand of NC_035436.2, from coordinate 92,109,325 downwards.
GGTTACCATATATCCTAAGAATTTACCTGCTTTAACACCAAAGTGACATTTTGAAGGATTAAGCTTCATGTTATAATTATCAAGGATATCAAATGCTTCCTCCAAGTCCCTTAGGTGATCCTCAGCTTTTTTGGATTTCACCACCATATCGTCTATGTACACTTCCATAGTTTGTCCAATTTGATCTTTGAACATCATATTCACCACCCTTTGATATGTTGCACCTGCATTTCTTAATCCAAATGGCATAGCAATATAACAATATAAACCGGTTGGGGTCATAAAAGCCGTATCCTCTTGGTCAGATGGTTCCATCTGAATTTGTTGGAATCCAGATGATGCATCCATAAAGGTTAACAGTTCATGACCCGCCGTTGCATCCACCATGGAGTCAATGTGGGGTAATGGGAAAGGATCCTTGGGACATGCCTTATTCAAATCAGTGAAATCGACACATACCCTCCACTTTCCATTTTTCTTTTGAACAACAACCACATTGGCCAGCCATTTCGGATACTTCACTTCTCTAATCATACCTGCTCGTAGTAATCTTTCTACCTCTTCCTGGATAATGGCGTTTCTTTCTGGTGCAAACTTCCTCCTTTTTTGATGGATTGGTTTAACTGACCTGTCAATGCCAAGTTTATGAGTGATAATATCCTTAGATATACCTGTCATATCCTCATGTTTCCATGCAAAGGTAGATTTTCTTCTTTTGAGGAAGGATACAATGTCTTCTTTCATTTGTCCAAGGATCCCTGATCCGATATAGATTTTGGATTCAGGATCATCAGGATCCAGGAGGATTTCATCCACATCCTGCTCTCTTGCCTCCAAGACATCCCTTGCAGGATACTTTAATTGCTACTGCTCCCTCGATTTCGAGGCTGGTTTCATTGATGAGGTGTAACAATCCTTAGCCTCCTGCTGATCACTATCGATCTTGATTATTCCCCAAGGGCTAGGGAGCTTCACACATTGATGGTAGGTGCATGGGACTGCCTTCATATCGTGTATCCAGGGCCTGCCAAGGATAACATTACAACAAGACAAACAGTCAATAACACAAAATTTTTGATAATTATGTAATCCTTCCACGTAAATTGGGAGTTTGATGTCCCCCAGGGTTTTCTTAGTTTCGCCACTAAATCCCACAAGCACGGAGGATCTTGGTGTGATGTCTGATTCAGGAATACCCATTTTCTTCAGCACATCAAGCTGGATAATGTTTACTGAGCTTCCTCCGTCAATAAGGATCCTGCGGACAAAATGGTTAGAAATAAAGAGAGTAATAACTAAACTATCATGATGAGGATCTTGGATGTTAATTCTATCATCCTCATCGAAGGTTATGATTTTTCCTTCCAAGACACTTGATGTTCGAATAGGTCTTTCTCCGTTATCCATTTTAGCTTCCTTTGCATGCCTTTTAGCTACTGAGAAAGATGTACCACAGATGTCTGATCCTCCAGAAATAAAGTTGATCACTTGTGCATCTGCCGGAGGGGCTGGAGCTTTTTCAGGGATCCTTTCAGGATCCTGAGTCCTTTGCTTTTTTCTTCCCAACAATTCTTTCAAATGCCCCTTGCTCAGCAGATATCCAATTTCCTTTCTTAATGCGATGCATTCCTCTGTCAAATGCCCAAAATCCTCATGGTATGCACACCACTTTGATTTATCTTTAGCTGCGGCTGGTTTGTCATTTTTTCTGGGCCATCTGGCTTTTTCTCCTAGATTCTTCATTGCAAGGATTAGTTCATGGTTATCAACGGAAAAACAGTATTCAGAAATCGGAGGATAATCCTCATCATCCTCTTCTTGGTCAACAGCATGCACATTCTGGTTGTCAGCTCTGTTATAGGATTTGAATTTGTTGCTTTTGAAAGAGGGTCCTTGTCTCTCTTGTTTGGAGGATCCTACTTGTCTCTCCTGGATCCTCTTGTCATCCTCTAGCCGGATGAACCTGAGTGCCCGAGTCCTTACTTCGTCTAGGTTCCTGCATGGTGTCATAACAAGATCATCATAGAACAATGAATCCTTAAGCAATCCCATCTTGAAGGCCTCAACAGCTGTGGCCACATCCAAGTTGGGAATGTCCAAGGATTCTTTACTAAATTTGGTTATATAATCCCTTAATGATTCATTATGACCCTGAGTTATCCTATATAAATCACTAGTCATGTCACACCCCCAAAATCCACACGCGGAGTACCACCGCTTGGGAGCGTGACGTGACCAGGATCAAGCCATCAATCATATCAAACATAGCATTTAATAATAAAAGTCATTAAAGTAATTCATCAAGACATGATCGATGTTTCAAAACCAAGCATTGTTTAAGTAGCGGAAGCATTATTGTAAACCCAAGATAAAAGTACTGAAATGTCATAAGTGTCTAACAAAGTAATAACGATCCTTGTCCACAACGACCGGCTCCTCCCTGTGCAAGCTCCATGTACCTAACGATCTGCAAGGCATGTAATAGAATGATCAACAAACTAGTTGAGCGAGTTCACAGTAAGTAAATGCGTAACAGTAAGTAACGGGTGGCTCTACTGGGCCGATAGTAAGTTATATAGGTGGGGGCTTCCCATGTTATGTGACCACTAGACTATTCGTATCAACTATTCGTATCATCCCTGTTCTTCTTCCGAGAACAGTAGCGCGTATGGGGTGTACGTAGGTCTTACGTACGTATCCTTCATAACCGAGGATAGGAGACGCGGGGGTGTACGTGGGTTTCACGTACGTATCCTTTGTACCGAGGATAGAAGTAAGTAATGCGTACACGTAGGTCTTACGTGCGTGCCTGACATCCAAGGCAGTAATTGGCATATGACCACGTAGGTGTTATCCTAACCTACGGAACCGTCCTGACATCCGAGGACCATGGCAGGTGATAGTCTAGGAAAGCATATGTACGTTCTTAGTCAATTATAACCTTTATCCCATTCCCACGACCCGGGAATCCCATGCCTTAGTAGGAGTGTGAACTCACCTGGGTTTGCTCGGCAGACAATATAATGCTCAAGTATACAAGTACGAAATCAACCACGTCCGGATTAAAGAAGGAGAAGAGGGTGATCCGAGTAGGGGTGTTCTTGCCGTCGGGTTCCAAGCGAGCCGAGAGAGAGAGAGCAAGTAGGGTGTGTGTTGCAAAGATTGTAAAACTAAAACCCTAAGATGTGTGTATGTACATATACGTGTGAGGTGAGGGTGGGCCGAGACCTCACTTGGGCCGGCTTGTGATCTCGAGTCCCTTACATGGACCGAGTGGGTTTGCAAACAATAGCAAAGCCCAATTGATTTATGGATCGGGTGTAGTGTTGCGTGATCCAATAACGCAACATTTAAACATTTAACCGTAACATTCATTTAATCAAATAAGGTTCACATAAACACATATCGTTACACAAAGCAAGTCTAAAGTTCGAGTTGTCACATTATCCCCAACTAATTGGAAATTTCGTCCCGAAATTTGGTATGCACCCACTGAGGAAGCTAGGTAAGTTATAGCGTTCACTGGTTTTCCTGGGGTGTCACATCCTCCCCCCGTTGATCTGGAATTTCGTCCCGAAATTCCGAAGTAGTAGCTTCAGCCTCAGTAGTGGTAGCATTGGTTTTGAACAATTGGGGGTACTTTTCTGTCATTCTGTCTTCGCGTTCCCAGGTGTACTCTGGGCCACGTTTGGAGTTCCAACGAACTCGAACAAGAGGGATTCTCTTGTGTTTGAGGACCTTCACATCCCGGTCCGTGATTTCAACTGGTTCCTCGACGAACTGCAGCCGCTCGTCGATAGTGAGTTCCTTAAAAGGAATGATGAGGTTTTCATCTGATAGGCACTTCTTTAAGTTCGATACGTGAAAGACATTGTGAACTGCTCCGAGTTCAGCTGGTAGGTTCAACTTGTAGGCTACCTTGCCAATCTTTTCTAAGATTTCGAATGGTCCGATGTACCGCGGATTCAGTTTGCCCCGTTTGCCAAAACGTACCACACCCTTCCAGGGTGAAACTTTCAATAAAACCCGGTCTCCGACCTCAAATTCCAAAGGCTTTCTACGCTTGTCCGCGTAGGCTTTCTGACGGTCGCGTGCTGCTGCCATGCGTTGCCGTATCTGTGCTATCTTTTCTGTGGCGTCCACTACAATCTCTGGACCCGTAATTTGACTATCCCCCACCTCTGCCCAACAGAGAGGTGACCGGCATTTACGTCCGTACAATGCCTCAAATGGAGCGGCTTGAATGCTGGTATGATAACTGTTATTATACGAGAACTCCACCAAAGGGAGGTGCTTTTCCCAGCCGTTGCCGAAATCGATGACGCATGCCCGAAGCATGTCTTCAAGAGTTTGGATCGTTCGCTCAGACTGCCCATCCGTCTGAGGATGATATGCTGTGCTCATGTCTAATCGTGAGCCGAAAGATTTATGCATTGCTTGCCAAAGCTCTGACGTGAATCGTGCATCGCAATCCGAAATAATAGAGATGGGCACTCCGTGCCTCGAAACAACTTCTTTAAGATAGACGTCTGCGAGAGTGGAGAACTTATCCGTTTCCTTAATCGGCAGGAAGTGTGCAGACTTGGTGAGTCGATCAACTATGACCCATATTGTATCGTTCCCACGCTGAGATCTAGGTAAGCCTGTAACAAAATCCATGGAAATTTCTTCCCATTTCCATTGTGGTATCTTAGGCTGCTGAAGTAGACCAGCTGGTTTCTGATATTCAACCTTGACTCTCGCACAGGTCAAGCATTTTCCAACGTACGTAGCGATGTGGGCCTTCATGCTAGGCCACCAATAAGTAGTGCTGATGTCGTGGTACATTTTATCCGACCCTGGATGTACCGAGTAGCGAGACTTGTGGGCTTCATCCATTACAAGTTCGCGTAAACCGCCATAGAGAGGGACCCAAATCCGGCCCGTTACATAATAGGCGCCGTCTGCCTTCTGTTCCATCTGTTGTCGTGAGTCGCGTAAGGCTTCAGCCTTAACATTTTCGGGCTTCAATGCTTCTACCTGAGCATTTCGTATCTGTGCTGGAAGGCTAGACTGAATCGTAAGCTGTAGCGCTCGCACGCGCTTCGGTAAGGTGTCCTTTCGACTAAGGGCGTCAGCCACAACATTGGCTTTGCCTGGATGGTACTTGATGGCGCATTCGTAGTCATTAAGTAACTCGACCCATCGTCGTTGACGCATGTTCAAATCCTTCTGCTTAAGGATATGCTCGAGACTCCTGTGATCGGTGTAAATCGTGCATCTGGTACCGTACAGGTAGTGTCGCCATATCTTAAGCGCGAAAACAACCGCTCCCAGCTCTAGATCGTGCGTCGTGTAGTTGCGTTCATGAACCTTGAGTTGCCGAGAAGCGTAGGCTATCACTTTATCACGTTGCATCAATACACAACCCAGACCCTGTATTGATGCGTCACAGTATACCACGAAGTCATCTGTGCCCTCTGGCAATGAAAGAATAGGTGCGCTGCAGAGCCTATCCTTTAGATACTGAAAAGCAGTTTCTTGCGTGTTGCCCCAACGGTAGGTGACACCCTTCTGTGTCAGTAGCGTAAGTGGTTGTGCGATCTTTGAAAAGTCTTTAATAAATCGTCTGTAGTATCCTGCCAAACCCAAGAATTGACGTATTTCTGTCGGTGTACGCGGTGCAGGCCAGTTCCTGATCGAATCTACCTTGGATGGATCGACATGGATCCCATCCTTGTTTACCACGTGGCCTAAGAAGTGGACTTCACGAAGCCAGAAGTCGCATTTAGAAAGCTTGGCGTACAACTGTTCCTTCCGAAGGAGTTCCAAAATAAGGCGAAGATGCTGCTCGTGCTCCTCCTGACTCTTGGAGTAAATCAGGATGTCGTCGATGAATACAATGACGAACTTGTCGAGATAGGGTTTGCACACCCTGTTCATAAGATCCATGAATACAGCAGGCGCGTTCGTTAACCCGAATGGCATGACAAGAAACTCGTAGTGACCGTAACGAGTTCTGAAGGCTGTCTTGGAGATGTCCTCATCCCGGACTCTCAGCTGATGGTACCCCGACCTCAAATCTATCTTCGAATAGTAGCACGACCCTTGCAACTGGTCGAATAAGTCGTCTATGCGTGGAAGAGGATAACGGTTCTTCACCGTCACCTTGTTCAGTTCTCTGTAGTCTATACACATCCTGAACGTACCGTCTTTCTTTTTCACAAAAAGCACTGGAGCTCCCCAAGGCGAAGAGCTTGGACGAATGAAGCCTTTTTCCAAGAGCTCTTGTAGCTGCTTTGACAATTCTTCCAATTCTGATGGAGCTAGACGATATGGTGCGCGAGCTATGGGTGCTGCTCCTGGAGCGAGCTCGATCTGAAATTCAACTTGACGATGAGGCGGTAAACCAGGTAAGTCTTCAGGAAACACCTGAGGGTAATCACGTACAATTGGAATATCCTCCAATTTCTTTTCCTTTACTGATGCGTCTGAAACGAGAGCCAAAATGGCTGTGTGACCTTTACGTAAGCACTTCTGAGCCTTTAAGAATGAGATGATGCCAACCACTGCACCACTCTTGTCGCCTTGAACTTCAAGAGGTTCCTGACCCGAACGAGGAATGCGAATAATCTTCTCGCTGCATAGGATTTCTGCCTGGTGTTGGGATAACCAATCCATCCCAATCACGACGTCGAAACTTCCCAAAACTATGGGAATGAGATCAATAGAAAAGGCTTGACCAGCTAGAATAAGGTTACAACCCTGAACTACGTGCGTGGCTTCTAGACTTTTACCGTTAGCTAACTCTACTACATGTTTGGTGGGTAAAAGTGTTGGTGCACGTTTTAGCAGTTGACACATTTTCACAGACATATAGCTTGTATCCGCACCCGAATCAAACAAAACAGTAACGTAAATATTGTCGAGGAGAAACTTACCCATCACAACGTTGGGATCGTTTACTGCGTCGCCACGACCTAGTACGAATGCACGGCCCCTTGCCTCGTTGCCGTTGTTGTTTCCCCCATTGTTGTTGTTGCCATTGCCCTGATTGTTGTTGATGTTGTTGTTCTGGTTCCTGTTGAGCTGTGGGCAGTGTCTCTTGATGTGACCTTCAGCACCACAATTGTAGCATCCTTTGTTGCCCTGTTGTTGGTTAGGCTGAGCGTGAGGCTGCTGCGATTTTGGTTCGCAGGACGAAGGCTTCTACAGTCTTTGGCCTCGTGACCCATCTTGAGGCATCTTTGACAACGACCCCTGTTACACTGACCGTTGTGGTGCTTGTTGCAGTTGTTGCACTTTGGAAGATTTCCGCGATATCCACCCTGCCTGTGGCTACCTGACGACTGCTGGTTAGGGCTTTGATAGTTGTCAGTCTTTCGCTGCTGATTCTGAGACTGAACCGAAACTGATGCTTTGCTTGAATCCCCCTCCCATTTCCTCTTGTTGTCACTGAGGGTAACGGGAGTAGCTGAAGGAGTGACTGTAGTAGTAGCACTGACACGCTTAGGCAGTTTATTCTGTTCCACTGCCTGATCGGTGATGCGATGAGCGAGGCGTTGGATTTCCTGGATGTTTTCGAGGTTAGCCGACGTCACGTGGCTCTGAATTTCTGGCGCCAATCCCTTGAGATACAACTCAATGCGCTTGTATGGAGGGTCCACCATAGTTGGACACAGAACGGCCAGCTCGTTCGACCGTTTAGTATATGCTTCGATCTCTGACCCAACCATTTTCAGATTATACAGCTCGTCTTCTAGCTTGTGAATGTCTTCACGCGTGCAATACTCACGCTTGATGAGTTCCTTAAAATCGTTCCATGGGGTGGCGTTAGCAGCTGCCAACCCAAGAATCTGCACCTGCGCGTTCCACCAGGTTAGCGCGATTCCTTCCAAGGTGCCAGTAGCAAACTTGACCTTGCGAGCCTCAGGGCACTCGCACATCTCGAATACTGATTCTAGCTTCTCGAACCAGTGGAGGAGTCCAACCGCTCCTTCTGTGCCGCTGAAAGAGTTTGGACGACAGTCCATGAAGTTCTTGAAAGTGCAGACAGGCTGCTGCGCGTGTTGACCTATTGTGTACGAACAGGACGAAGTTAAATACAAGAGTGAATGTAGGATCTAGGGATCCTAGTGTGTGCCTATACTGCAGGATATACTACCTGCTTGAGCTGCTGCAACTGCCGCAGCAACTTGGGCTTGAACAAGAGCCTCTAGCTGGGCTTGTGTCATGTTAATTCTTCCAGCCATTGATCTTCATGTCAAAGGCGAAATAGGTGAGAAAAGTTCGCGAATAGTGCGATGACAGAAAAGCGTAAACACGTAAGGGTTCTTAAGCAATAGCAAATAGTGAGCATTGTAGTCTAAGCATACCACGAGCAAAGTTCTAAGTAATTCTAGCAAGTAGGCAATAAACATAAACCTTATTACCTAAAATGTCGAGTCTTGCACGTGGAGCGAAGCGTCGTTGTGGATCGTTGAGAGCACTGTTCTGGTTATAGTCCGGTTTTAATAAAAACGTTTTCCCATATTAAAACCAAGTTCTCTATAACCAAGGCTCTGATACCAATCTGTCACACCCCCAAAATCCACACGCGGAGTACCACCGCTTGGGAGCGTGACGTGACCAGGATCAAGCCATCAATCATATCAAACATAGCATTTAATAATAAAAGTCATTAAAGTAATTCATCAAGACATGATCGATGTTTCAAAACCAAGCATTGTTTAAGTAGCGGAAGCATTATTGTAAACCCAAGATAAAAGTACTGAAATGTCATAAGTGTCTAACAAAGTAATAACGATCCTTGTCCACAACGACCGGCTCCTCCCTGTGCAAGCTCCATGTACCTAACGATCTGCAAGGCATGTAATAGAATGATCAACAAACTAGTTGAGCGAGTTCACAGTAAGTAAATGCGTAACAGTAAGTAACGGGTGGCTCTACTGGGCCGATAGTAAGTTATATAGGTGGGGGCTTCCCATGTTATGTGACCACTAGACTATTCGTATCAACTATTCGTATCATCCCTGTTCTTCTTCCGAGAACAGTAGCGCGTATGGGGTGTACGTAGGTCTTACGTACGTATCCTTCATAACCGAGGATAGGAGACGCGGGGGTGTACGTGGGTTTCACGTACGTATCCTTTGTACCGAGGATAGAAGTAAGTAATGCGTACACGTAGGTCTTACGTGCGTGCCTGACATCCGAGGCAGTAATTGGCATATGACCACGTAGGTGTTATCCTAACCTACGGAACCGTCCTGACATCCGAGGACCATGGCAGGTGATAGTCTAGGAAAGCATATGTACGTTCTTAGTCAATTATAACCTTTATCCCATTCCCACGACCCGGGAATCCCATGCCTTAGTAGGAGTGTGAACTCACCTGGGTTTGCTCGGCAGACAATATAATGCTCAAGTATACAAGTACGAAATCAACCACGTCCGGATTAAAGAAGGAGAAGAGGGTGATCCGAGTAGGGGTGTTCTTGCCGTCGGGTTCCAAGCGAGCCGAGAGAGAGAGAGCAAGTAGGGTGTGTGTTGCAAAGATTGTAAAACTAAAACCCTAAGATGTGTGTATGTACATATACGTGTGAGGTGAGGGTGGGCCGAGACCTCACTTGGGCCGGCTTGTGATCTCGAGTCCCTTACATGGACCGAGTGGGTTTGCAAACAATAGCAAAGCCCAATTGATTTATGGATCGGGTGTAGTGTTGCGTGATCCAATAACGCAACATTTAAACATTTAACCGTAACATTCATTTAATCAAATAAGGTTCACATAAACACATATCGTTACACAAAGCAAGTCTAAAGTTCGAGTTGTCACATTATCCCCAACTAATTGGAAATTTCGTCCCGAAATTTGGTATGCACCCACTGAGGAAGCTAGGTAAGTTATAGCGTTCACTGGTTTTCCTGGGGTGTCACAAGTCAATCGTTCAAATTTTCTGCTACAAGAAAATTGATTATTGAATAAGTTAACTAAATTAGCAAACGAAGTAATAGAGTAAGGGGGAAGACTTAGCAGCCATTTACGAGCTGATCCAGTAAGGGTGGATCCAAATCCCTTGCACAGGCATGCTTCCTTTAACCTTTCTAGAATTGGATTGATCTCCATCCTCTCCCTGTATTGTGCTATGTGTTCCTCAGGATCCGTTGTACCATCATACAGCTTCATAGTAGGGATATGGAATCTTTTGGGTATCTCAGCATCACAAATTGGTGGTGCAAAACGAGATACCTTATGGCTTCCATCTGCAATCTCCGGGATAGGTTTGACTACCCCTGGAACACTTGATATCATATCCTTCAGTTTCTGCTGTTCTCTGGCCATAGAATGGTTGATACCTGTATCCTGCATGAATCCATGGTTAGTGGTAAGAGAATTATTAAAAGTGTTACCTCCCATCGGGTTCAAGTTAGGAACATTGGATGTGAATCCATATGGCTGGGATTCTGGGATGATGGAGGGACCAGTGGAAGCAATGGTCTGCATCGGAATAAAATCTCCTTGATGGACATCTGGACTTCCTGTTTGCAAATTCTTCAAGGATCCTGGTATCTGAAGGGATCCCTGAACATGGGATGATCCTGGAACAAAGGAGGATCCTTGAACCTGGGATGATCCTGGAACGAAGGAGGATCCTGAGTTCATGAAGGATCCCATATGCTGAGTTTAGGATCCTGCCGGTTGGAAATATGATCCTGATGCCTGAGTCACTATTGCTGGGCCGAAATGCACTCCTCTTGATCCACCCATATGTTGAATGTTTGGGACCTCTGATGGCTGAGAAGTAATCATCGGTGTATCAAAATTCAAAGATTTGGGCATCAGTGGGGAATGATCCTCTGTCGTTTTCTTTTGCCTTTTGAGATCTCCGATTTCTTTGAGGATCCTGTCATTAGTTTCATCCTGCTGCTGCATACGATCCCTCATCTACAAAATCAAAGTAAATATATCATTAGTACTGGGAGCAGAAGAAGTTAGAGCAGAAGATGAAGGTTTAGAAAAGATAGGAGTTGGTCTCTTCTCAGCATTTTTCTGAGATCCAGCTGGTGATGGAGGCAAAGGTGGAATGCCATTAGATGAATTGACTGCAGACATCGCTGTGGAGGTATTCTTCAACGATGAAGCCATGCAATACTCCGGAATGATCACCAACAGAAAAATTTTCTTATGAATGAAGCACCAATTGCCCCACGGTGGGCGCCAAACCGTTTTGGTCAAAAATCACACAAGGATAATGCAACCAAACTCTTTGTAAACGGGGAATGATGCTTGGTATGATGAACAAAGATAAGGATCACTTAAATGAAAATTGCACAAGTGACACAAGGATTTATACGAGGAAAAAGCCCTTGATCAATGAATGATCTCCGGCATAAAAAACCTCAGGTGATGGAAACTACCGATCACCAAACTTCAATATAACAAACAATGTTTACAACTTCGGATGGTAACGAGCTAGGTACAAGGATCACTATAGTATCGTATGCTAAAGCGTGTGAGAAATGTGTTGTCCCCTCCAAATGCTGAAGAATGCCCTTTATATAAGTGTGTGTGGTCGTATTTTAGGCAAATCACCTAACTACTAGCTCGTTACCCCTTTAGGAATGGAAGTAAATTTAGCCTAACTAATTGCCCGTAAATTGTGCTAAGTTTCCATATTCTTCATAACGTCTATTCTTGGTTATGCATGTGCGAAATCAGCGTGACATATTCCTTGATAACGTTGCTAAGACCAGATCCAACTCGTAATTCCTGCAAAACAATATTAAGTTCAAAGAGAGTAATCGTTAGTATGAGGATCCTTAGGATGATCCATGATCCTGATCCTGAAGCTCTTCTGAGGATCACTATCTGCCAAAGAAACAAGGATCACTTGTTAGGATATTATGTAAGGATCACAGGTCAGTAAAATCCTACCCTAACAGAGCAGAACTACTAACTTTTGTGACAGCTGGGGGATTAAGATGATAACATCAACACCAGTCCACCCACAAGCTAATGGTCAAGTAGAATCATCCAACAAGATCATCATCAACAATTTGAAGAAGAAGCCTGGATCCAAGAAAGGGAAATTGGCAGAAGAATTACCTTATGTGCTTTGGGCTGATAGTGTGACAACTTGAATTTCCAAGATTCTTATTTCGCATTTATTGCACGTTTATGTGTTGTCCAGTTGTTTAATTCAATATAACGTTTTGATACAATGAATTGTGTTGTGTGATTGTGCATGGTTGTTTGTTAATTGTGACAGACTTGTCAAGTATGTGAACTTGGTGGTGAAACTGTGAAATTGATTGAGATGGTGTACTTTTGTAAAATAGAATATTTGAGGGTGTGAAGAGTGATTAGTGAAAACTTAATTATACTTAAACCTAATTCTTCACTAAACCACACACACAAGAATCCAAGCATGTACTCTCATTTCTTTGGCTCTCTAGCAATCATCACCATCATCATTGTCAAGCTAATCATCACTTTGATTTCACATTTCTCTAGAATCATCACAAGGTAAATGATTATTGTTTGTTGATTAATTGATTGTTATCAATTCTTGATCCTTATAAACCCTAGTTCTTCATATGATGTTTTGTGTTATTGATTTGATTCTGATTATTGTGATAATGATGTGATTAGGCGTATAATTGATGGTCTGATGATTAAGAATACATGATATGTAGAATGATTGTTTTGGTAATGGGATTACTGCAATGCAAATGCAATGAAATTAGGGTTTTCACGATAGTAAGAACGTAACTGTTGTTTATATTGTTGATGTTATGCTTGATGATTTATGTTACTTGTGGCCCGACCTTTGATTGTCTGAGTTTGATAAAACATGTTAGTCATTGAGATCGTCTGAGTTTTGATAATAAACAGTCCGAGATTGTAAGGGCTCCATGAGTCCGAGTTTCAAACAAAGCTAGGAGGTCTGAGTTTTATGTTAATATGTGGCCCGAGTTTAATATGTTTGCCTATGTCCGACTATGTTTAAGTGTTAAGTGATCCGAGTTTAATGCTCATTTATGGGATCCGAGTTTGTTAATGAAACATTACATCCGAGTTTATTAATGTAACACCTAGTCCGAGTTTCCTATCATGCTTGTCTGAGTTTTGTGGGGAGTGCATAGGTCCGACTTTTTCATGATCAAGGAAGTCCGACCTTTACAATAAACTAAGGGTCCGAGTTTAACCCCTCTCCTTGTCCGAGGTATATAATCATGCCTTGTCCGAGTTTTTATTGGACTAAAGGGGGGTCCGAGTTTGAAAGGGGCAGCCCCCCCTCTCTTGTCCGACCTTGTAACCCTTGGATTGGTTGGTCCGAGTTTAGTGCCCCTGAGTTCTTGTCTGAGCTTTGTGATGTATCGTCTGAAATGCACATGTAGTTACTACTCTGTTAAGTTGTTAACTGCAGTAAACTCGTTATGTGAAATCTGTTCAGCATGAAACTCTGTTAGTTAATGAACTTGTTCGTTATTAACGTTACTGACTTAATAAACTCCATTAGTTTATTTATTTCGTTAGATGTTACCTCGGTAAGATATACATGTAACCCTATTTAATGTGTTAACCTGGTAGAGGATGTTAACTGCCTGTTTATCCTGTCAAGTATGAGTTTACATGGATTCGACTGACTGCTTAAATGCAGTATGACGAATAATTGCCAAACACACTATGTGACGTTAGATTTGTGTGCAAGATTGTTACAAACGGAAACTGATTATTATACGTGCTTACAATAGGACTTGATTGATTACTTGTGAGTGCATAACCTAGCATACCGAGCAAACCAAGGTGAGTTCACACCCTTACTAAGGCATGGGATTCCCAAGGGCTTGGGAATGGGATTGAAGGAATAAGATGGAATAGATACGTACTGACACTAACACTAGACTACCATACCACTGTCCTCGGTTGTGCAGGACACATACCTTTGCTATTCACTGTCCTCGGTTGTGCAGGACACATACTTACAATCTACGTAGACTTATACTTACTACTATCCTCGGTTGTGAAGGATACCTATACTTATTACTATCCTCGGTTGTGAAGGATACTTATACTTACTACTATCCTCGGTTGTGAAGGATACCTATACTTATTACTATCCTCGGTTGTGAAGGATACTTATACTTATTACTATCCTCGGATGTGAAGGATACTTATGCTTATTACTATCCTCGGTTGTGAAGGATACTTATGGTTACGAGTAGTCTAGTGGTTATACAACATGGGAAGCCCCCACCAATAGAACGTACTAACGGCCCAGTAGAGCCACCTATTACAAACGAACTTACTAATACGCATTTACTTTCTGTGAACTCGCTCAACTAGTTGTTGATCCTCTGTTACATGCCTTGCAGGTCGTTAGGTATATGGAGCTTGCACATGGAGGAGCGGGTCGTTGTGGGCTTGGATCGTGATTACCCTGTTAAACACTTTTGATATTTGATACTTATTTACGATGGGTTCTTATTAATACGCTTCCGCTAAACAATGATATCTTACTTATGTTTTGGAAACACCTTTCATATGGAATTGGTTTGGTTTATATTGCAATCACTTTTACTTTATACAATGTTCTATATGATTGGTGGCTTGATCCTGGTCAGTCACGCTCCCAAGCGGTGATACTCCGCAGGTGGGTTTTGGGGGTGTGACAGATTGGTATCAGAGCCATTGGTTATAGAGAACTTGGTTTTAATATGGGAAAACGTTTTTATTAAAACCAGACTATAACCAGAACAGTGCTCTCAACGATCCACAACGACGCTTCGCTCCACGTGCAAGACTCAACATCCTAGGTAATAAGGTTTATGATTATTGCCTACATGCTAGAATTTTTTTTTTTTTTTTTTGGGTAAAGGGTTACCCCGGTTAAAATTTTATAAAGAATCAAAGAACAGGGTGTGACATGAGTTTGACACACACTACTAGGCTTGACAGGCCAAGCCTAGACAACACAAAACAAAACAGCCAAAAAACAAACGGCCCAAAACCAAACTACAACCCAACAAAACAAACTACCAAAATGCTATACTTGCTCGCAATTAGCCCGGTTCATCTTCTTTTACTCCCCATGTTTCCAACAGCTTCCTATAGTGCATGTCTCTACCGACCTTGAAGCCCATTATACGAAGCCGAACCATGTCCAAGATAATCTGTGCCACTATCTCTTCCTTCCTGTATACATTGGAGAATAGCCGATTATTCCTTTCTTGCCATATAAAATAGGTAGAAGCCGCTACCACCAGCTTGCACACAATGTGTTCTAGTTTCTTAGAATTCGCATTCAGCTCTATCCACACCATTATTGAGCTCCAAGACTCGTTTACATTTACCATATCAACTTTTTGTTTAACCATGCTCCAAATCTTGGCCGCATACGTGCATTGAAAAAATAGATGGTCTCTTGAGTCTCGCCCATAGTTACACAGAGGACAACACATGAGCCGTAAATTCGTTTCACTCCCCGCTTCCCATACTGCTAATCTGTCTTGAGTCTTTAGCTTATTCTTAAGAACTAACCAAAGATGAAAAGAGTGTCTTGGAATGCATTGGCCATACCACACCATATTCACCCAAGCCACCTTGTTATCCCTTACCCGAAGATTATTCCAAGCTTCCCAAGAGCTAAATTCAACCATTTTCCCCTCCATAGATCTCCATCGCAGTCTATCAACTGACTCCGGAACTAGCGCAGGAACCATAACATCTATGAGTACTGGGTATAAATCATACCAAGCCTGAGGCCACCTCCAGTTACCCTCAGCATCTACAATCTCCGCAACCGTAGTTTGCAGATTGAAACCCGCTTGGGCAATTCTCCTTGGCGTAACAAAATTCCGAATCGGACTGCAACCGCACCAATTATCACTCCATGCATTCGTCTGTGAACCACTCCCAATCAACTTCCAAACAAAGGGTCTAACTACCGGACGAATAGATAGAATTTTCCTCCAACTCCACGTCAACGCACCTCGGCTTTGAATATCCCAAAAATTCCTACCTTTTATCTTGTAAGAATGGATCCATTTGACCCACAAGGACTCCCGGTTACTAATAATGCTCCATATATGCGACGTGATAAGTGCTTTGTTCACATCCGAAATATTTCGAATCCCAAGGCCCCCCTCTTCTTTAGGCAAACACACGTCCCTCCAAGCTACTTTAGACCGGGTATTCCCCGCAACCCCCCCGTTCCAAAGAAATCTACGCATCCTCTTTTCCAAATCCTTGATTATACGCGCTGGCAAGATGAACACCGAAGCCCAATACGTATACATTGCTGCAAGAACCGAATTAAGGAGCTGTAATCTGCCTGCAAAGGATAAAGATTTAGACATCCAATTATCGACTTTCCTCTCCATACGTTCCACCAGAACCCGACAATCTCTAAAAGACAGCTTGGTAGAGATTAGGGGAACCCCCAAATAGCGAACCGGAAGCTCACCCTCACGAAACGGCAACAAACGTAAAATCTCCGCTTTTACATGGGTTGGAACATTACAAAAAAATACCGTACTCTTAGGCAAACTAGGAACCAGGCCCGAAACACTAGTGAACTCCTCCAAAACATTCCGAATAAGCTTAACCGATTCGGTATCACCATTGACAAACACAAATAAATCATCAGCAAATGATACGTTTATAATCTTTTGTTCATAACAGTGTCGATGGAACTTGAAGGTGGAATTTACCGCCATCTTTTGTAACATAAGAGATAACACCTCCATAATCAACGTGAATAAATATGGGGACATTGGATCTCCTTGGCGTAAACCCCGTTTCCCTGGGAAAAAACCATGCAGCTCGCCATTTACACTAACCGAGTAAGACACAGTAGTGACACATGCCATAATCCACGAAACCATTTTCCTGTGGAATCCATACCTGACCAGAATATTTTCTAGGAACGACCAGCTTACAGTATCATAAGCTTTCTGGATATCAATCTTGAAAGCACACCTCGGAGGACCACGATCCACATGATAGTTATGCATAAGCTCCTGCGTAATCAGAATATTATCGGAGATCTTCCTACCAGGAATAAACGCCGACTGATTAATATTCACGAGCTTCCCCAAACAACCCTTCACACGATTTGTGATAATTTTGCTGATGCACTTGTAAATCACATTGCAACATGATATTGGCCTGTAATCCAGAACTGAGTTTGGCGTATCAACCTTTGGAACCAACGCTAAAATCGTATGGTTAATTTGCTTAAGAAGTTGGCCATTATTAAAGAAATCACACACTGCCTTAGTAACTTCACCACCCACAACATCCCAAGCATTCTTAAAAAACGCTGAGGTGTATCCGTCTGGACCTGGAGCCTTATTCTCTCCAATGCTGAACATAGCCTGTTTAACTTCATCATCAGTAACCTGCCTCACCATATTCTCGGCCACGTTCGGCTGCAAAACATTAACGAACAAATCAGCCTCATCCAACCTCGTTACTCGATCTTGAGTGCCCAGGAAATTAGAATAATGGTTCAACAACGCAGCCGAAGCATCCACACCCTCATACTGAATCCCATTCACATCCTTAATGCAATTGATTTTACTTCTAGCATTCCTACTCTTCACACAATTATGAAAGTAGGAAGTATTAGAATCACCCGCACATAACCATTGCACTTTAGATTTTTGTTTCAAAAAACACTCCTCATCGTAAGCTGCTGACTTAAAATCTCGTAAACAGGTAGTCTCCAATAACCGAATAGAAGCATCAAAAGGATGAGCTTCCACCTGTTTTTGAATACGGTCAAGTTCATTCCGTAACTCTGTAACTCGTTTATGAAGATTACCTTGATTACGCAATATTCTCCGAAAATGCGTTTTCAAGCTCTTCATTTTCATCACCACCGAATACATAGTAGCCCCCTCCACGGTTTTATTCCATTCGCATGTAACAGCTTGGCGGAACTCTGACTTTGTGACAATAAAGTTCGGGAATTTAAACGGTTTAGGCCGGTCCTTATGCATAGAAAACAACTTTAAGATAGCCGGAGTATGATCAGAAATGCGGAACGGCTGAAAAATAGCATATGCATCCGAAAAAACATCAATAAGATTGATGTTACCCATAATACGGTCAATCTTCTTCAGAATTCCTACCCCATCCCTTGGTTTTTGATTCCAAGTATAATGCAACCCATGACTCTTAACATCAATCAGTTCTGCCTCTTGAATACACTCATAAAAATCTCGCATAGCTATAGTATGGGACGAAGGACCCATCACAAAATCCTCCATATTCAAAGCGGCATTGAAATCACCCATGACAACCCACGGAGTGTCATTAGTGATGCCTTTAAACCTACACAAATCAGCCCACAAACTCCTCCTATCCTGATACTTGTTTTCCGCATACACAAAGGAACAAAATAACGTCTTTTTCACCGTTTTTAACACTACCTGAGCATGAATAACCTGGTCTGATTGGGATATAACCATTAGATCAATATCATCCGCATTCCACCCCAATATAATCCTCGTACCTCTTTGACACACACCACCGTTAGATGTCCACTTCCACTTCCGAAACACCTTATCACAGATCTTATTAAGGTTTTTAACATCGACATGAGACTCTAGGATGGCACACACACTTAACTGATTCTCCATAATAAAATGACGAACCTCGCTTTGTTTCAGGGGTTGGTTCAAACCCCTTATGTTCCAGGCTGCTAAGCTACCCATTCAAACCATTGTCACCGGGAGTGCTTGCCCCCTCAGAATTTTTATTATTCATGTTACCTCTCATAAAATCAGCCATCTCTGTCGGGTTCACCTCGATAACTTCATCAGGTTGTTGTATACGAGTCCCATGAGTTTCATCAACCACTGATTTGGCACTTGTCGGGTCCCTTTTCTCATCATTCTTGCTATTATCAAGCACCTCAAAAGCGTTCGACAACGGCACATCCGACGTATCCCCCTTCGTCCCAGACAATGGTTAAAGAATCCCCCTTCGACAACGGCACATCCTACATGCTAGAATTGCATAGAACTTTGCTCGTAGTATGCTTACATTACTTTGCTCACTACTTGTTACTACTTGAGAACACCTATATGCCTACACTTTTCTGTCATCGCACTACTCGCGAACCATTCATACTTATGCTACCTTTACTGTTCGATCATGTCTGGACGTGTTAACATGACTCAAGCCCAGTTGACGGCTCTCATTAACGAACAAGTTGCTGCGACACTTGCAGCCGCACAAGCAGGAGGTATAATTTGCTATTCCAAACCTATCCTAGGATGTTAGATCCTACTCTTGTGACCCAACTCTCACGCTTAACCATGACCTCTCTTTCTCACGCAACGGGTCAGAACGCATAGCAACCTGTCTGCACATTCAAGAACTTCATGGACTGTCGTCCAAGCACATTCAGTGGCACAGAAGGAGCAGTGGGACTACTCCATTGGTTTGGGAAGCTCGAGTTAGTATTCGGGATGTGTGAATGCCCTGAGACTCGCAGGGTCAAGTACGCCACTGGTACTTTGGAAGAAATCGCGCTAATCTGGTGGAACGCGCAAGTACGGATACTAGGGTTGGCAGCTGCTAACGCCACCCCATGGAACGAATTCAAAGAACGCATTATAAGGGAATACTACACGCGTGATGACATCCACAAGTTGGGAGTGGAGCTCTACCATTGGAAAATGACGGGGTCAGAAATTGAAGCTTATACGAAACAGTCGAACGAACTGGTCATCTTGTGTCCAACCATGGTGGACCCTCCAAGCAAGTGTATCGAATTGTACCTCAAGGGTCTAGCCTCAGAGATTCAGAGCCATGATACATCGGCTAACCTCGACAATATCCAAGACATTCAGCGTCTTGCTCATCGCCTCACGGATCAGGCAGTGGAACAGAACAGGCTGCCTAGTTGTATCAGCGCTATTACTATCGCTACCACTTCTGCTACCCCCGCTACTCCTAGTGACAACAAGCGGAAATGGGATGGGTATTCCAGCAAGGGTTCGGCTACCGTTCAGTCTCAAGCATAGCAGCAGCGCAAGAATAGTGATCACCAGAGCACAGCAGAAGCTAAGGATTCAGGAGTCCACGGCCTGCAAATCGGAATCGCCAGCAGCAACAGCCAGCAGAAATCCTATGCAAAGAAAAGATTGTTCGCATTCCTCGTTCGGGTCAAGAACCTCTCGAAGTTCAAGGCGACAAGAGTGGTGCTATGGTTGGCATCACCTCTTTCTGGAAGGCTCAGAAATGTTTGCGGAAGGGCCACACCGCAATTTTGGCTCTCGTTACTGACGCATCAGTGAAAGAAAAGAAGTTGGAAGACCATCCAGTTGTACGCGACTTTCCTCAGGTGTTTCCTAAAGATTTACCTGGTCTACCGCCTCATCGTCAGGACGAATTTCAAATTGAGCTCGCTCCAGGAGCAGCACCCATAGCTCGAGCACCGTATCGCTTAGCTCCACCAGGATCGGAAGAACTATCGACGCAGCCACAAGAAATCTTGGATAAGGGATTTATCCGACCTATCTCTTCGCCTTGGGGAGCTACAAGAACTATTGGATACCAATTATCTGTGAAAAAGAAGGATGGAACCTTCAGGATGTGATATTGATTACCGCGAACTGAACAAGGTCACAATGAAGAACCGTTATCCTCTTCCACGCATTGACGACTTATTCGATCAGTTGCAAGGGTCGAGTTACTACTCCAAGGTTGATCTAAGGTCTGGTTATCATCAGCTGAGAGTCCGGGATGAGGACATCTCCAAGACAGCATTCAGAACTCACTGTAGCCATTACGAGTTCCTAGTCATGCCATTTGGGCTTACGAACGCGCCTGCAGTCTTCATGGATCTTATGAACAGGGTGTGCAAACCCTATCTTGACAAGTTCGTCATTGTCTTCATCGACGACATTCGGATCTACTCCAAGAGTCAGGAGGAAAACGAGCAGCACTTACGTCTTATCTTGGAACTCCTTCGAAAGGAGCAATTGTACGTAAAGTTTTCTAAATGCGACTTCTGCCTTCGTGAAGTCCACTTCTTAGGCCATGTGGTGAACAAGGATGGGATTCATGTCGATCCATCCAAGGTAGATTCGATCAGGAATTGGCCAGCACGGCGTACACCAACAGAAATACGCCAATTCCTGGGTTTGGCGGGATACTACAGGCGGTTTATCAAAGACTTCTCCAAGATCGCGCAGCCACTTACTATGCTGACACAGAAAGGTGTCGTTTACAGATGGGGTAATACGCAGGAAACTGCTTTTCAGTACCTGAAGGATAGATTATGCAGCGCACCTATCCTCTCACTGCCCGAGGGCACGGATGACTTTGTGGTTTATTGTGACGCATCGATACAGGGGCTTGGTTGCGTATTGATGCAGCGGGATAAAGTTATTGCCTACGCCTCTCGTCAACTCAAGGTTCATGAACGGAACTACACGACGCACGATTTAGAGCTGGGAGCTGTTGTTTTTGCGCTTAAGATATGGCGACACTACCTGTACGGTACCAGGTGCACGATTTACACCGATCACAGGAGTCTCGAGCATATTCTTAAGCAAAAGGATTTGAATATGCGTCAACGGAGATGGGTTGAACTTCTGAACGACTACGAATGCGCCATCAAGTATCATCCAGGCAAGGCCAATGTTGTGGCTGACGCCCTCAGTCGGAAAGACACCCTACCTAAGCGCGTGCGAGCGCTACAGCTTACTATTCAGTCCAGTCTTCCTGCACAGATACGAGCTGCTCAGATAGAAGCATTAAAACCCGAAAACGTCAAGGCTGAAGCCTTACGTGGTTCAAGGCAACGAATGGAACAAAAGGAAAACGGCGCCTACTATGTATCGGGGCGTATTTGGGTCCCACTTTATGGCGATTTACGCGAACTTGTGATGGATGAAGCACACAAGTCTCGCTACTCAGTACACCCAGGGTCGGATAAAATGTACCACGATATCAGAACAACGTATTGGTGGCCAAACATGAAAGCTCTTATCGCAACTTACGTCGGCAAGTGTTTGACTTGTGCAAGGGTTAAAGTCGAGTATCAGAAACCATCAGGCCTACTTCAGCAACCGGAAATACCACAATGGAAATGGGAGCAAATTTCCATGGATTTTGTTACTGGCCTACCTAGATCCCAACGCGGGAATGACACTATCTGGGTGATCGTTGATCGACTCACAAAGTCTGCTCATTTCTTGGCTATCAAAGAGACGGATAAGTTTTCTACCTTAGCAGACATCTACTTGAAAGAAGTTGTTTCGAGGCACGGAGTGCCAACCTCTATCATTTCGGATCGGGATGCACGATTCACGTCAGAGCTATGGCAAGCGATGCACAATGCGTTTGGCTCTCGTTTAGACATGAGCACAGCATATCATCCTTAGACGGATGGGCAGTCTGAGCGAACGATCCAGACTCTTGAAGACATGCTTCGGGCATGTGTTATTGATTTCGGCAATGGCTGGGAAAAGCATCTCCCTCTGGTGGAGTTTTCGTATAATAACAGTTATCACACCAGCATACAAGCCGCTCCATTTGAGGCATTGTACGGGCGTAAATGCCGGTCACCTCTCTGTTGGGCAGAGGTGGGGGATAGTCAGATCACGGGTCCAGAGATTGTAGTGGACGCCACAGAAAAGATTGCACAGATACGACAACGCATGGCGGCAGCACGCGACCGTCAGAAAGCCTACGCGGACAAGCGTAGCAAGCCTTTGGAATTTCAGGTCGGGGACCGGGTGTTATTAAAAGTCTCACCCTGGAAGGGTGTGGTTCGATTTGGTAAACGAGGCAAACTCAATCCACGATATGTTGGACCGTTCGAAATCACTGAAAGAATAGGCCCAGTAGCCTACAGACTGAATCTACCAGCTGAATTCGGTGCAGTTCACAATGTATTTCACGTGTCGAATCTGAAGAAGTGCCTGTCAGATGAGACCCTCATAGTTCCTTTTAAGGAACTCACTATCGACGAGCGGTTGCAGTTCGTCGAGGAGCCAGTTGAAATCACGGACCGGGATGTTAAGGTCCTCAAACACAAGAGAATCCCTCTTGTCCGAGTTCGTTGGAACTCCCGACGTGGCCCAGAGTACACCTGGGAACGCGAAGACCAAATGAAAGAAAAGTACCCCCAGTTATTTGAAACCAATGCATCCACTACTGAGACTGAAGCTACTACTGCGGAATTTCGGGACGAAATTCCAAATCAACGGGGGGATGATGTGACACCCCAGGAAAACCAGTGAACAATACAGCTTATCTAGCTTCCTTAGTGAATGCGTACCAAATTTCGGGACGAAATTTCTTTTAAGTTGGGGATAATGTGACAACTTGAATTTCCAAGATTCTTATTTCGCATTTATTGCACGTTTATGTGTTGTCCAGTTGTTTAATTCAATATAACGTTTTGATACAATGAATTGTGTTGTGTGATTGTGCATGGTTGTTTGTTAATTGTGACAGACTTGTCAAGTATGTGAACTTGGTGGTGAAACTGTGAAATTGATTGAGATGGTGTACTTTTGTAAAATAGAATATTTGAGGGTGTGAAGAGTGATTAGTGAAAACTTAATTATACTTAACCCTAATTCTTCACTAAACCACACACACAAGAATCCAAGCACGTACTCTCATTTCTTTGGCTCTCTAGCAATCATCACCATCATCATTGTCAAGCTAATCATCACTTTGATTTCACATTTCTCTAGAATCATCACAAGGTAAATGATTATTGTTTGTTGATTAATTGATTGTTATCAATTCTTGATCCTTATAAACCCTAGTTCTTCATATGATGTTTTGTGTTATTGATTTGATTCTGATTATCGTGATAATGATGTGATTAGGCGTATAATTGATGGTCTGATGATTAAGAATACATGATATGTAGAATGATTGTTTTGGTAATGGGATTACTGCAATGCAAATGCAATGAAATTAGGGTTTTCACGATAGTAAGAACGTAACTGTTGTTTATATTGTTGATGTTATGCTTGATGATTTATGTTACTTGTGGCCCGACCTTTGATTGTCTGAGTTTGATAAAACATGTTAGTCATTGAGATCGTCTGAGTTTTGATAATAAACAGTCCGAGATTGTAAGGGCTCCATGAGTCCGAGTTTCAAACAAAGCTAGGAGGTCTGAGTTTTATGTTAATATGTGGCCCGAGTTTAATATGTTTGCCTATGTCCGACTATGTTTAAGTGTTAAGTGATCCGAGTTTAATGCTCATTTATGGGATCCGAGTTTGTTAATGAAACATTACATCCGAGTTTATTAATGTAACACCTAGTCCGAGTTTCTTATCATGCTTGTCTGAGTTTTGTGGGGAGTGCATAGGTCCGACTTTTTCATGATCAAGGAAGTCCGACCTTTACAATAAACTAAGGGTCCGAGTTTAACCCCTCTCCTTGTCCGAGGTATATAATCATGCCTTGTCCGAGTTTTTATTGGACCAAAGGGGGGTCCGAGTTTGAAAGGGGCAGCCCCCCCCCTCTCTTGTCCGACCTTGTAACCCTTGGATTGGTTGGTCCGAGTTTAGTGCCCCTGAGTTCTTGTCTGAGCTTTGTGATGTATCGTCTGAAATGCACATGTAGTTACTACTCTGTTAAGTTGTTAACTGCAGTAAACTCGTTATGTGAAATCTGTTCAGCATGAAACTCTGTTAGTTAATGAACTTGTTCGTTATTAACGTTACTGACTTAATAAACTCCATTAGTTTATTTATTTCGTTAGATGTTACCTCGGTAAGATATACATGTAACCCTATTTAATGTGTTAACCTGGTAGAGGATGTTAACTGCCTGTTTATCCTGTCAAGTATGAGTTTACATGGATTCGACTGACTGCTTAAATGCAGTATGACGAATAATTGCCAAACACACTATGTGACGTTAGATTTGTGTGCAAGATTGTTACAAACGGAAACTGATTATTATACGTGCTTACAATAGGACTTGATTGATTACTTGTGAGTGCATAACCTAGCATACCGAGCAAACCAAGGTGAGTTCACACCCTTACTAAGGCATGGGATTCCCAAGGGCTTGGGAATGGGATTGAAGGAATAAGATGGAATAGATACGTACTGACACTAACACTAGACTACCATACCACTGTCCTCGGTTGTGCAGGACACATACCTTTGCTATTCACTGTCCTCGGTTGTGCAGGACACATACTTACAATCTACGTAGACTTATACTTACTACTATCCTCGGTTGTGAAGGATACCTATACTTATTACTATCCTCGGTTGTGAAGGATACTTATACTTACTACTATCCTCGGTTGTGAAGGATACCTATACTTATTACTATCCTCGGTTGTGAAGGATACTTATACTTATTACTATCCTCGGATGTGAAGGATACTTATGCTTATTACTATCCTCGGTTGTGAAGGATACTTATGGTTACGAGTAGTCTAGTGGTTATACAACATGGGAAGCCCCCACCAATAGAACGTACTAACGGCCCAGTAGAGCCACCTATTACAAACGAACTTACTAATACGCATTTACTTTCTGTGAACTCGCTCAACTAGTTGTTGATCCTCTGTTACATGCCTTGCAGGTCGTTAGGTATATGGAGCTTGCACATGGAGGAGCGGGTCGTTGTGGGCTTGGATCGTGATTACCCTGTTAAACACTTTTGATATTTGATACTTATTTACGATGGGTTCTTATTAATACGCTTCCGCTAAACAATGATATCTTACTTATGTTTTGGAAACACCTTTCATATGGAATTGGTTTGGTTTATATTGCAATCACTTTTACTTTATACAATGTTCTATATGATTGGTGGCTTGATCCTGGTCAGTCACGCTCCCAAGCGGTGATACTCCGCAGGTGGGTTTTGGGGGTGTGACAGATAGGACAACCCCTAAGAATGCTACTGGTCAAACACCATTCTCTCTGTTATTTGGGGCAGAATCAGTGATCCCAACAGAAATGGTAGTTCCAACTGCTAGAACAAGTACCCGTGATCCTGAGGAAAATGTTGAGAACTTAACTCAAGACCTGGATACTATTGACAAAATTAGGGATCTGGCTAGGATAAGGATGGCTAGTTATCAACAAAGAATGGTTGGTGCTTACAACAAAAATGTTAGGATCAGGAAATTTCAGATTGGTGATATGGTATTAAGGAAAGCATTTCAGAATACCACCAATCCTACTGATGGAAAATTGGCACCAAAATGGGAAGGCCCTTATTTGATTAAAGCTGAAGCAGGAATGGGGGCATATAGATTGCTGACCATGGAAGGTGATTTGTTACCAAGAGCTTGGAATGCTGTCCATTTGAAGAAATATTTCATGTGAGCAGGATCCTCCTGGCACGTATGATCCTTTCATTAGGGTTATCCTTGAAGGATCCTTAAGGCGTTAATGATCCTTACTCTGGTAATGTCCTGATCTTGAACTATTTCATTTCCTTATTTTCTCATATATGGATAAGGATCATGTGTCCATTATCCATCTCTCACATGATTTTAAGTTTTGAAAGTTCAGGTATTCTTAGCATAATGTTGATTATCTACAGAAGCAATCCAGATCCTTGGGTTTAACCCCAGTTATTTGGGCTTGACCCCAGTTCCGCCTGTAGCGCATGATGATCCTGGTATAGTTCAAGGCATTAGGACCAGTACTCGCTTTAGGGGCTGATAATTCCATTGTACTGGCTATACCTAGGATCCTACGTATAATGGTAGACGTACCATACATCCGTTCCTAAGGTTTCTAACGTTTTCACGTTAGCTAAGGTTTTGGCATTTTCATGTCACTAAGTTTGGATAGTCGCCAGTTAGGGCCATACTCCAGTTTACACACGATCCTTGGGCTTGTCCCCAGTTATCCTTGGGCTTGTCCCCAGTTATCCTTTGGCCTGTCCCTAGTTATCCTTGGGTTTGTCCCCAGTTGCTAACTCTTATCTTATATTGGCTTAGTCCCAAGTTATGCTCTATTTCAGGTCCTTGAAGTTAAGCAACTAAGGATCCTTGATCCTTATTTCTCTCTAAGGTTTATCTTATTGTTATCCTGATTATGGTTAGGATCCTAACTTGGATCCTCAGGTATGATCCTTAACTATTTTTATCTTAATTCATTGTTTATTTGAATAACCCTTATACTTTGACAACTGGACTTATGATCCTTAAAACATATACTACTTTTTGGGATTTTACAACCATAGGATATTTAATCATGGATCATATCCTAAATGTTTTCAGTCTGACTTATTCAAAATTGCTTATTTAATAAATGCACATCAGAACAATTGAAAATTAAAGGAACTAAAAGGACAATAACACAGGATAAGCGACAAAAGGTTAAGATTTTATTTATTAACAAAAAGACTAACCCTTCGAAGGTTGTCAAAATTACCTACCCCGAGCATCTACCAACAACACGTGGCCCGTCTGCTGGGGTAGGTAAAGGGTGTCCATTGTTTTGGTCAAAAAATCACACAAGGATAATGCAACCAAACTCTATGTAAACGGGGAATGATGCTTGGTTTGATGAAAAGTAAAGGATCACTTTAGCATGAAAATATGCAAGTGACACAAGGATTTATACGAGGAAAAAGCCCTTGATCAATGAATGATCTCCGGCATAAAAAACCTCGGGTGATGGCAACTACCGATCACCAAACTTCAATATAACAAATAATGATTACAACTTCGGATGATAACGAGCTGAGTACAAGGATCACTATAGTATTGTGTCTAAGCGTGTGAGGAATGTGTTGTGTGTCTTCCGAATGTGGAAGAGTGCTATATATACAAGTGTGAGTGGCCCTATTTTAGGTCAATAGACTAACTATCAGCTCATTACCCCTTTAGGAATAAAAGTAAATCTAGCCTAAATTATCGCCCTTAAATCATGCTGAGTTTCCATATCCTCTACAACGTTCATCTCTGATTAAGCGTATGCCAAAGTTGTAAAGACGAGTCCCTTGATTACGTTGCTAAGAGCGGATCCTGCTAGACATTCCTGCAAGATAACATTAAATCCAATGAAAACAACTGTTAGCATGAGGATCCCTATGATGGTCCGTGATCCTGATCCTGGAACTCTTCTGAGGATCGCCATCTGCCAAAGAAATAAGGATCACTGGTTAGGATCACATGTAAGGATCATATGTCATAAAAATCCAGCCCTAACAATTGCCCCCAAAATATAAGGAGCAATATTGTAAATAAATGAGTTATATTTTGCTTGATCTTATCCGCAACAAGTTAATCGGATAACTAGCCGTTGAAGTCGGACTAGCCGTTGCAATTCTTACGTCACAGAAGTGACAGCCCTGCAGATCATCATTATAAATAGGAGATAGAGATAGGATCAATTTGCATTTAAATTCAAGAGAAACTCCCTTTATAATCTCGTCCGACGATTGATCAGGTATTCTCCTCTTTTCTTCCTTCTCTTACTCTGTTTCTCTGTCTCTTTCCATTCTTCTGCAAATATGTTGCTCCGGAATTCCCCTCATAAGGATCCTGAGAAGAACAGTCCCTTGAAGGGTCAAGGGATCATCAAAGATTCTCCTGCCGAGAGGTGCTGCTTTACCGATCCTCAGGTTGACAAGATCCGTCATTGTTTTCCGGCGAACACCATCTTCAAGTCTTTCACTCCCACTGCTTTGAGTGACTTTATTTCTGATACATGGGTAGCCTTTCCCGTTACTCCGTTCTTAATAGGATATTCGCATCCTTTTCCTCAATTCACCCAGTCCTTCTTTTCCCTCTCCGGCATCTCCTATATCCAGGCCATGCCAATGATCTGGAGGGTTTTATATACCCTTGAAAGGATCATTGAGCAGGAAGGGATTGATTTAGGAATGGCGGAGCTGGCTGAGATGTATGATCTCACAACGTTTGGATCCTGCCGATATTTGTTTAAACGGAAAGCCGGAGAGGATCACCCTGTTCTCAAGGTCACCAAGAATGACACGAATTGGAAGCGACGGTTCTTCTTTGTTAGGAGGGATACCATCCCTGATGGGAAGGATCTGCCCAAGGAGTGGGCTACTCATGGTAGGATAGAGGATCCTAGAAGGATGACCATCAGATTTGTTCCTTAGGATGAGGATCACTAATATTTTCTTTGTTTTTTGTTTATTGTGCAGCTATCTCCATCTCTCATCTGAAGCTGACACCTGCTGCAAAAGAGAGGCTTTTGGCCTTCAAGAAGCTTGATCCGGAGACAAGAAGTTTTCAAGTTGCCACCCAAGATTCACAGGAAGTATCCTCCGCATCTGCCACAATGTCAAGTAAGTATCCTCATTTAAAAAGTAGTTTTACGTAGGATTTCTAAATCAGTTAGAATACTTATCTTATTTTGGTTGTGTAGGTGCAGGAAAATCTGCTAAATCTGCCTCCAAGTTTGGCATTGATGATCTTGCTAATGTTAAATCTGCAAGGAAGAAGACCCCTGCAGCCAGTCCAACCGCTTCAGCCCCTAAAGCACCTATTAGGGGTAAAGGAAAGAAGATAAAGGCCTCTGAGGATCTTCAAGGATTTCCCCTGCTCCGCCAACAGTTTCTTGATTACGTTAACGAAGTAAGGATCACTGCTCCTGCTTGTATATCCTGCTTGTTTGAGGATCACCTGGTCCTGAACTTACCCTTTTCCCTTTCTGCAGAAACTCGCTGAAACAGAAACATATATTGGCCACGTTGAGGATCAAGACCGCCAAATTGCCGACCTCCAACAGATGGGTGTGCTGAAGGATCTCAAGATTGCTGATCTTGAGAAGGAGCTCCGGGCTACCAAGGATGAAGCTGCCAGGATGCTGATCAATTTTGATTATGAGAAGCATGACATTACCCAGGATGCCAAGGTCTCTGCTGCGATAACCATGTATAAGATCCAGCTGCAGATGGCTGCGGAGGCTCAGGATCCTTCCTTCGACAAGAGCACATGGGACGTGGAGGGCTGGAAGGCGAGGCTGGCAGAGTTGGAGGATGATGAGGAGGCTGAGGAGATCCCAATGCTTGAAGGAGGTGATGCTGGCAAGGATCAGGGGGAAGCAAGTGGAGCTGGTGGTGATGGTGCAGCGAAGGTTTGAGCTGCAGGATTGGGCGATGATGGAAATTTCGAGACTTGGCCGGAGCCCAATTTTTTTAAATTTGGTAGTGGTTTTTTGTGGTTGTGATGTTTTAAACAATGATGGTCTGTAACTTAAACAATAGTTTTAGGATTGAGGATCCAGGATCCTTCAGACAATAGGTAGGATTGCAAATGGTGGAGGGATCCTCTGTTCGGGGGATGAAGCCTTTGTGATCCTGCCGCTTTTTATTTTCCTGCATGCTACGACCGCACAAACAATGGACACCCTTTGCCAACCCATGTGGACGGGCCACGTTTTGCTGGTAGAAACGTGGGTTGGCAATTTTGACAACTTTGAAGGGTTTAAAATCCTTTGTTAATAAAATAACTCTAATCTTTTTGGCTTATCTCGTGTTGTTATCCTTTGTTTATCCTCTTATTTTCCAATTGTTTAAAAACATATTCATTTGAGTAAGAAAGGTTAAGCAAATCATGTTCAAGAATTTTAGGATATGATCCTGGATCAAATATCCTATAATCGAAAATTTTCAAGGTAGTTTATTTTAAGAATCATAGGTTCAGTTGTCAAGGTCTAAGGGTTATTCAAATGAATAATGAATGAAGTTAAAAATAGTTAAGGATCATACCTGAGGATCCAAGTTAGGATCCTAACCTTTAATCAGGATAACCATAAGTAAAACTTTAATGGATAATAAGGATTAAGGATCCTTAATTGTTTAACTTCGAAAACCTGAAAAAATGGAATATAACTTGGGACTAAGCCAATATAAAGGATAAGTTAGTAACTGGGGACAAGCCCAAAGGATAACTGGGGACAAGCCCATAGGATCACTGGGGACAAGCCCGAAGGATAACTGGGGACAAGCCCAAGGATCGTATGTAAACTGGAGTATGGCCCTTACTGGCGACTATCCAAACTTAGTGACATGAAAATGCCAAAACCTTAGCTAACGTGAAAACGTTAGAAACCTTAGGAACGAATGTATGGTACGTCTACCATTATACGTAGGATCCTGGGTATAGCCAGTACGATGAGGTTATCAGCCCCGAAAGTGGGTACTGGTCCCAAAGACGTGAACTATACCAGGATCATCGTGCGCTACAGGCGGAAACTGGGGACAAGCCCAAGGATAACTGGGGTTGAACCCAAGGATCTGAGATGCTTTTGAAGATTCTTAATGATATGCTGAGGATACCTGGACTATCAGAACTTAAATTCTCGTGAGAAGAGGATGAAGGATGCATGATCCTTATCCTTAGGTAAAAATAAGAAAATGAAATTGTTTAGGATTAGGATTTTACCAGAGTAAGGATCATTGACATTATCGGGATCCTTCGAGGATGCTTTCAATGTAGGGATCATATGTGCCAGGAGGATCCTGTTCGCATGAAATATTTCTTTAAGTGAACAGCATTCCAGGCTCTAGGTAACAAATTTCCTTCCATGGTTAGCAATCTATATGCCCCTTTTCCTGCTTCAGCTTCAATCAAGTAAGGACCTTCCCACTTTGGTGCTAATTTCCCGTCAGCAGGATTGATGGTATTTTGGAATGCTTTTCTCAATACCATATCCCCCACTTGGAATTTCCTTATTCTGACATTTTTGTTATAAGCACCAGCCATTCTTTGTTGGTAGCTAGCCATCCTTATCCTAGCCAGATCCCTCATTTCTTCAATAGTATCCAAATCCTGAGCCAAGTTTGCAGCATTCTCTTCGGGATCACGGGTACTTGTTCTAGCAGTTGGAACCACCATTTCTGTTGGGATCACTGCTTCTGCCCCAAACACCAAGGAGAAGGGTGTTTGACCAGTAGCATTCTTGGGAGTTGTCCTGTCAGCCCAAAGCACATAAGGCAATTCTTCTGCCCATTTCCCCTTCTTGGATCCAAGTTTCTTCTTCAGATTGTTGATGATGATCTTGTTGGATGATTCTGCTTGGCCATTGGCTTGTGGGTGGACTGGTGTTGATGTTATCATCTTAATCCCCCAACTGTCACAAAAGTTAGTAGTCCTGCTCCCAATAAATTGGGAACCATTATCACATACAATTTCAGAAGGAATGCCAAATCTAGTTATAATGTTTCTTTTAATAAAGGATATCACTTCCTTTTCTCTGACTTGGGCAAAGGCTTCGGCCTCTATCCACTTGGAGAAGTAGTCAGTCATGGCAAGCATGAATACTTTTTCACCAGGTGCCTTAGGGAGCTTGCCAACTATATCCATCCCCCATCTCATGAATGGCCAAGAGGATGGTATAGGATGTAGAAATTCATCCGCTGATGAAGGATATTGCTGTGTCTTTGACAAGGATCACACTTCTTAGCATACTCCACAGCATCCCACTTCATAGTTGGCCAGTAGTATCCTGTCCTAAGGATCCTTGAGAACAATGCCCTGCCCCTAGTGTGGTTTCCACAATCTCCTTCATGGAAGTCTTTTAATACTTCTTGAATTTCAGGATCCTCGATACATCTTAAATATGGTCCTGCAAGAGATCACTTATATAGCACATTATTCAAGATTGTGAATTGAGATACCTTAATCCTGAAAGCCCTAAGATTTTCTCCCATAGGAATCTCCCCGTGTTGTAAGTATCTCATGATTGGTGAGATCCATGATCCTGAATAAGATTGAGTCTCCTCACTAGGGATCATTGCAGTATCCTCTTCTATTTCCATGACCACCTGATTTTCAATAGCAGGAGCTAGGATATGGATGATGGGGATACTTATATCCTCAGGGATCTTCAAAGATGATCCTAGATTGGCCAATGCATCAGCTTCTGTATTTTCCTCCCTTGGTACCTGTGTCAAACTGAAAGAAACAAAGGAGAGTGCCAATTCTTTGACTATCTCTCAAGATACCTGATCCCCATATGCTTAGCAATTTGTAAGCCAGCGATTAAGGCTTCATATTCAGCCTCATTATTAGTGGCTTGGAACTCACAAGCTATGGAATGGGGTATTATGTCCCCCTGTGGCGATTTTAGTAGTATGCCAAGCCCTGTGCCTTTGACATTTGAGGATCCATCAGTATGTAGTATCCAAGGATCCTTGGTCTCATCCAGCTGCTGGACCTCCAATTCGGCTTCCTTTTGTAGATCACTACTGAAATCAGCTACAAAGACTGCTAATGCTTGAGATTTGATGGCTGTTCTAGGCTCATATCTTATATCATGGGCACTAAGCTTTACTGCCCACTTAGCCATCCTTCCGGACATCTCTGGTTTCCTGAGGACATTCTTGATTGGAAAATTAGTTCTAACAACAATAGCATGGGTTTCAAAATAATGTCTTAGCTTAGTAGATGCCATAATTAATGCAAGAATAAGTTTTTCAAGGTGTGAGTACCTGGATTCAGCATCAAGTAAACTCTTACTTACATAATAGACAGTATATTGTGTACCTTCATGATCCTTAACAAGGACTGCACTTACAGCTGTTGAGGATACCGCCAGGTATAAGGATAACACATCTCCTTTTCCGGGTTTCATCAATGCGGGAGCTGAGGACATGTATTCTTTGAGGGCCTGTAAAGCATTCTCATGTTTTTCAGTCCACTCAAATTTCTTGTTCTTTCTTAGGATATCATAGAATTCTTTACATCTTTCTGAGGATTTGGATATGAACCTATTTAGAGCTGCTATCCTGCCTGTTAGCCTTTGCACATCCTTAGCGTTGGCAGGGGATTGGATATTCACCAATGCTTTAATTTGTTCCTGGCTTGCTTCAATGCCCCTCTGAGTTACCATATATCCTAGAAATTTACCTGCTTTAACACCAAAGTGACATTTTGAAGGATTAAGCTTCATGTTATAATTATCAAGGATATCAAATGCTTCCTCCAAGTCCCTTAGGTGATCCTCAGCTTTCTTTGACTTTACTACCATATCATCTATGTACACTTCCATAGTCTGTCCAATTTGATCTTTGAACATCATATTCTCCAGCCTTTGATATGTTGCACCTGCATTTCTTAATCCAAAAGGCATGGCAATATAACAATATAAACCGGTTGGGGTCATAAAAGCCGTATCCTCTTGGTCAGATGGCTCCATCTGAATTTGTTGGAATCCAGATGATGCATCCATAAAAGTTAACAGTTCATGCCCCGCCGTTGCATCCACCATGGAGTCAATGTGGGGTAATGGGAAAGGATCCTTGGGACATGCCTTATTCAGATCAGTGAAATCGACACATACCCTCCACTTTCCGTTTTTCTTTTGGACAACAACCACATTGGCTAACCATTTTGGATATTTTACCTCTCTGATCATACCTGCTCGAAGTAGTCTTTCTACTTCTTCTTGGATAATGGCATTCCTTTCTGTTGCAAACTTCCTCCTTTTTTTGATGGATTGGTTTGATTGACCTGTCAATGCCAAGTTTATGAGTGATAATATCCTTAGATATACCTGTCATATCTTCGTGTTTCCATGCAAAGGTAGATTTTCTTCTTTTGAGGAAGGATATCATGTCTTCTTTCATCTTGCTAAGGATCCCTGATCCGATATAGATTTTTGATTCAGGATCATTGGGATCCAAAAGGATTTCGTCCACATCCTGTTCCCTTGCCTCCAAGACATTCCTTGGAGGATACTGTAATTGCTATTGCTCCCTTGGCTTCGAGGTTGGTTTCATGGATGAGGTATAACAATCCTTAGCTTCCTGCTGATCACTGTCGATCTTGATTATTCCCCATGGGCTAGGGAGTTTCACACATTGATGGTAGGTGGATGGGACTGCTTTCATATCATGTATCCAGGGCCTGCCAAGGATAACATTACAACAAGATAAACAGTCAATAACACACTACCAACGGAAACTTGAGTTGGTTGGGTAAATGTACAATACCATCACCCGAACCCTCCCTCTCTCCTGGGCGATTTCTTGCGCAACATGAACCCTAATTTTCATTGAGATTCGTTTGTATAACAGTCTGTGATTAGGGATTGTTCTTCCAATCTCTATAACGAACTAGTTAGCAATAGTAATCGATCTGTTAAGTAGGGTTTTTTCGTTTCTTTCTAAAATCGCCGCCATAGTTGCTGTTGTTGAGGTCCTGACTGATTAATCTGGGTGTTATTGGTCGCGGTTAACTGAGTTTAATTTAGCTAGATTGATACACTGGATTAATGGGTTAAGGATTTTGATTTCGGCACTAGGGTTTCAGGATTAGGGTTTTTCTGTTTTCGTTGGTTGGTGGCTGGATTTGAGTTTTCGTTTGGTGTTACGTGTGCATGGAGGGTAGGAGTGATGGAAACTGTACGATGGAGGGTGGAGGCACTCCAGGGACGGAAGACAAAACACCTCCAATTCGTGGTATAGGATTGCGGGTGACGAACATTGAGGGTAACAATATGTTCCCTAGACGTGGTATTTATTCTACCAACAATCATTCGGTTCTTGATGGGTTGTTGGAGATCTCTAAACCGGTGGAATTGAATACTGCATGTGGAGGGAATAACGTGGCGGCGATGAATGCCTCCCATGCAAACCCTAGTGGAGTATCGAACTTAAACCCGAGCACGGCAGATATGGGTGTCTTGGGTAATCAACTTGGTGTGCAAGGAAGTCAGAATGTTCGTAGGGATCCAGGTAAGTCTCCGGTATCGTATGCGGATTCCATTGGGGCGTCTAGTGCTAGAAAGGTTAATTTTCGAACGCTTGCAAGTCCGGTAGAGCAGGAGGGTTGTGATGTAGTTTTGCGGAAAGAATCTGTTAGGGTTGTCAAAGATAAGCTTGCTAATACGTTATATGGATACTTTCTTGGAGATCGTGTTGCTTACCCGGTAGTCGAGTATTTCGTGAGGAACAACTGGAAGAAATTTGGCCTCCAAAAGTCTATGATGAATGCTAGTGGTTTCTTCTTCTTTAAGTTTGCAGATGAGAATGGTATGATGAATGCTTTGAAAGAAGGTCCTTGGATCATTCGTTCACAACCGCTTTTTCTTAATGTATGGTCTCCATCCTCGAAACTGGAAAAGAAGGAAGTGAAGACGGTGCAACTTTGGGTTAAAATTCACGAGGTTCCTCTTGCGGCTTATACAGAGGATGGTTTAAGCATGATTGCAACAGCCATTGGTAAACCAATAGCTTTAGATTCATATACTACCTCAATGTGCTTAGATTCGTGGGGTCGGAGCAGCTTTGCGAGAGCTCTAGTTGAAATCTCGGCAGATAATGACTACAAGGAGGAGATTGTGATTGCTGTTCCAGATTTGGAAGGGGATGGGTTTGTTAAGGAAAAGATGTATGTGGAATATGAATGGTGCCCTCACCGATGCTCTCTTTGCAAGGTCTTTGGGCATAACGATGGGGATTGTCCGAAGCAAATCACGCAGGTTACGAAGGCTCCGGCCAGTATTCCAAAAGCTCATAAAGCTCCTAATTCTAAGGGGAATTCGAAAAAACCAGTGGTAGACAAAGACGGATTCAGGGATGTGGAAGCTAGGAAAACGGCAAAGAGGACCGGTTTTCCGGTTAACAAACAAAAACAGAGATTCGAGTACCGTCCGGTTGGGTTAAAAACCAGTGGAGAGCCTAATAAATCAGCCCCATCTTCGAGTTTCTTCTCAAGGAACCCCTTTGATGTGTTAAATGATTCGAGTAATGACCATGAAGCTGGTGGAAGCGGACCAGGGGATACGAAAGATGATTCGGATGATGATGAGATCCAGGAAATATACAACGAGACGGATGACTTTCTGGTTAACGACGCGAGTAAACCTGTAACTAAACAAGGGGCAAGCACTCCTTTTTCAGCGGTTAATAATGGTTAGTCTTGCGTCATGGAATGTAAGGGGGTTGAACCACCCTCTGAAACAAACGGAGGTTCGACAAGCTGTTAAAGACTATAGTTTGAGTTTGTGTGCAATTTTAGAGTCGCATGTTGATGTTAGTAGACTGAATCAAGTGTGCAGATCTGTCTTTCGCTCATGGGATTGGACATCTAATGGAGCTCGATGTAGCAAAGGTACTAGGATCATTATAGGTTGGAATCCAGCTGTCTTTGATGTTATGGTGTTGTCTCAGACTGATCAGGTTGTTCATCTACAACTATTTTTCAAGAAAGATAACAAGGTAGCTTTTTGTTCGGTAGTTTATGCGGCTAATTATTATGTGACTCGAAGGGAGCTATGGCACCATCTTTCTATGCACAAAAGTTTTGTTGGCAATAATCCTTGGGTTATTATGGGAGATTTCAACTCAGCGTTAAATCTAGAGGATAAATCGGTGGGGGCTTCTTCGGTTACTCGTAGTATGATAGAGTTCCAAGAGTGTGTAGATGATCTCGAAATGCTGGATATTAATCGAACCGGTCTTCATTTCACATGGAGTCAGAAGCCGAAAAAGGGAATTGGGCTGCTTAAGAAGATTGATAGAGTTCTTGGTAATACCCCTTTCGTAACCAACTTTCCGAATGCTGTTGCTTTTTTCCAGCCGTATCGTCTATCGGACCATTGCCCGTGTGTCTTAAAGCTTCCAGATGCAGATATCTTGAAACATCGTTCATTTAAATTCGCTAATTTTCTTGTCTTTAAACCTGAATTTGGCGATATTGTGAAGAGGGTGTGGGATACTAGAATAAATGGAGTGCACCAGTTCTGTGTTGTTAAACGTCTTCGGCTTCTAAAGAAGCCTCTCCGTGCACTGTTATTTAAGCAAGGTAACTTGCATAAAAAAGTTGAGGCTCTCCGAGAGAAGCTTGATGTCATTCAGAAGTCTATTGACAAACAACCGGAATCTGAGAGTCTTCGGGTAGAGGAAACTACTTTAAGTGCTGAATACAAAGAAGCCTTATTGGATGAGGAGCGTTTTCTGAAACAGAAATCCAAGGTAGACTGGTTGAGAGCTGGGGATATGAACACGGCTTTTTTCCACTCATCGCTTAAGAGCAAAAATCATCATAGCCGTATAGATGTGATCCGTGATACTGGGGGTGTTATCCATGAGGGTAATCAGGTGTATCAGGCTGTCGTTGATCATTATGAAAAGTTTTTGGGTTGTAGGGGCGATACATCACTAAATCCGGCTCCGGATTTATTTACTAATGTCTTGGATCCGAATATTGCTAGTCATATGTGTAGACAGGTTACTGAAGATGAGGTTAAGAATGCCATGTTCTCTATTGGTATTGATAAGGCTCCTGGTCCTGACGGCTTTACGGCAGCGTTCTTCAAGAGTGCTTGGCACATTGTTGGTACTGATGTCTCAAGGGCTATTATCGATTTTTTTGACACGGGAAATCTTCTCCGAGAGTTAAACCATACTCTTATCGTGCTAGTGCCAAAGGTACCGTCCCCATCGGTTGTCACTGATTTCAGGCCGATAGCATGTTGTAATGTCATTTATAAATGCATTACCAAGATTCTGGCGGATAGAGTGAAGGGGGCTTTGAATAATATTGTCAGCATCAACCAGTCTGCGTTTGTTCCAGGTAGGAAGATTTCTGACAATATTCTGTTAACCCAAGAATTGATGCATAATTATCATACAAATTCTGGTCCTCCAAGATGTGCGTTTAAAGTTGATATCCAAAAGGCTTATGATACAGTTGATTGGAAGTTCCTTAAAAATATCCTGCTTGGCTTTGGATTCAATAACAAGATGGTCAATTGGATCATGGTGTGTGTCTCTACTGTTTCGTACTCTGTTTGCGTAAACGGTAATGTTCACGGGTATTTTAAAGGTAGCCGGGGGCTTCGTCAGGGTGATCCGCTCTCCCCGTATCTTTTTACTTTGGTGATGGAGGTTCTCACGGGCATTCTGCATCATATGATCAGGATCGACTCTTCATTTAAATTTCATAATAAATGTGAGAAGCAGCAAATAATCAACCTATGTTTTGCTGATGATTTGTTCTTGTTTGCTAGAGGGGAAATTGCTTCGGCCAGGTGTATTATGAAGTCTCTTACTGACTTTTCTAAAATGTCGGGGTTGGTGCCCAGTATCCAGAAAAGCACGGTATTCTTTTGTAATGTCCCAAGTTATATAAAAAATGCTATTCTGAACATTATGCCGTTTAAGGAGGGATCCTTGCCTGTGCGTTATCTTGGTGTTCCCTTAATCTCTTCAGGGCTCATGTATAAAGACTGTAGTGTTTTGATGGAAAGCCTTGACAAACGAATCAAGCATTGGCGAAACAAACTGCTCTCGTTTGCTGGGAGATTGCAGCTCATTGTTTCCGTCTTGTCTTCTATGCATATTTTCTGGTCATCTGTCTTTCTTTTGCCGAATAGAGTCATTCATGAATTGGAAGCAAAGATGAGGAATTTTTTGTGGTCCCAAGATGTTGCGTTCCATAGAGGTAAAGCGAAGGTGTCTTGGAAAGTCGTTTGTCTTCCCAAGTATGAAGGTGGTTTGGGTATTCGGCGTTTAGGGGATGTAAACAAAGCTCTAATGACTAATCATATTTGGAGTATTATCACGAAGCGAAATTCGTTGTGGGTGGAGTGGGTGCACAGCTACAGGTTAAGAGGTAAAAATTTCTGGATCTCAAAGATTGTTTCGAATAGCTGCTATTCTTGGAGAAAACTTCTCCAACTTAGGCCGCAAATGAGACAATTTTTTTGGTCGAATATCGGAGATGGTACGAGGACCTCGGCTTGGTATGACTCTTGGTGCGAGCTAGGGCCGCTTGGGAACTTCATCTTGCCTAGAACCATTGCTAATGCAGGTTTTCGGCTTGAGGATTCTGTTTCTCAAATCCAGTTAAACGGTGAGTGGAAATGGCCGGTCGCTTGGAGGGATTTATTCCCAGTCCTAATTCAGCTAGATAAAGTCCATATTACGCCGAACAAACTTGACAGAGTCATGTGGCGAGATGGTAATGAGATGACAGATTTTTCGACCTCGTGTGTGTGGAACTCGATTCGGTTTAAGGAAACGGAAGTGGTATGGAGTACTATAGTCTGGTTTGCTCAATGTATACCGCGGCATGCGTTTCTCATGTGGTTGATCATGCGAGGTAAATTACTTACGCAAGATAAGATTCTAAAATGGGATTTGTCTCGTCGGAAAAATATGAACATGATGTGTTGTTTATTATGCTATGCTAATCACGACTCCCATAGCCATTTGTTCTTTGAATGTAATTATTCGACAAAGGTTTGGGATATAGTGAAACAAAAGGTGGGAATGGATTCGGTTCAACCCAAATGGGCAGATATTGTAGATCGGTTGATTACTCGGTCCAAATCTAAACTAGCTACGGATTATGTCGCTAGAGTGGTGGTCGCGGCTACGGCTTACACTATTTGGCAGGAGCGAAATGCTAGGATTTTCAAAAATCAGCTAAGACCTCCAGAGACTGTGGGTGCGCATATTATACAATTGGTTCGATACAAATTAATGGGTGCGAGGTTGAAGAATACTGGTAATGTCCGCAGGCTTCTAAGCGAATGGGATGTTCATGGCAAAGAGCTATTGGACGATGGTGGCTGACTAGTTGTTAAATTGTATTTTGTTTTTTCCTAGTGGTCAGGCTAGTTGTTTTTGTTTTGGGTTTGTAGTTGCTTGATTATGGTTGTTTTGGTTTACTTTCATGGGGTATGCCTCATGATTGAACTAGTGTAGACTCCCTACACTACTTGGTTTGTTTTGGTTTGTTGATATATAAAATCACCGGGGTAACCCTTTACCCAAAAAAAACAGTCAATAACACAAAATTTTTGATAATTATGTAATCCTTCCACGTAGATTGGGAGTTTGATGTCCCCCAGGGTTTTCTTAGTTTCTCCACTGAATCCCACAAGCACAGAGGATCTTGGTGTGATGTCTGATTCTGGAATACCCATCTTCTTCAGAACATCAAGCTGGATAATGTTTACTGAGCTTCCTCCGTCGATAAGGATCCAGCGGACAAAATGGTTAGAGATAAAGAGAGTGATGACTAGACTATCATGATGAGGATCCTGGATGTTAATTCTATCATCCTCATCGAAGGTTATAATTTTTCCTTCCGAGACGCTTGATGTTCGAATAGGCCTTTCTCCGTTATCCATTTTAGCTTCCTTTGCATGCCTTTTAGCTGCCGAGAAGGATGTACTACAGATGTCTGATCCTCCAGAAATAAAGTTGATCA
This sequence comes from Helianthus annuus, assembly GCF_002127325.2. Classification (NCBI taxonomy): domain Eukaryota; kingdom Viridiplantae; phylum Streptophyta; class Magnoliopsida; order Asterales; family Asteraceae; genus Helianthus; species Helianthus annuus. The sequence continues at coordinate 92,068,163 of NC_035436.2, read as the reverse complement.
CTTGTGCATTTGCCGGAGGGGCTGGAGCTTTTTCAGGGATCCTTTCAGGATCCTGAGTCCTTTGCTTTTTTCTTCCCAACAACTCTTTTAGATGCCCCTTGCTTAGCAGATATCCAATTTCCTTTCTTAATGCGATACATTCTTCAGTTAAATGCCCAAAATCCTCGTGGTATGCACACCACTTCGATTTGTCTTTAGTTCCAGTTGGTTTGTCATTCTTTCTGGGCCACCTGGCTTTTTCTCCTAGATTCTGCATTGCAAGGATTAGTTCATGATTGTCAACGGAAAAACAATATTCAGAAATCGGAGGATAATCCTCATCATCCTCTTCTTGGTCAACAACATGCACGTTCTGGTTGTCATTTCTATGGTAGGATTTGAATTTGTTGCTTTTGAAAGAGGATCCTTGCTTTTCTTGCTTTGAGGATCCTGCTTGTCTCTCCTGGATCCTCTTGTCATCCTCTAGCCGGATGAACCTGAGTGCCCGAGTTCTTACTTCATCTAGGTTCCTGCATGGTGTCATAACAAGATTATCATAGAACAATGAATCCTTAAGCAATCCCATCTTGAAGGCCTCAACAGCTGTGGCCATATCCAAGTTAGGAATATCCAAGGATTCTTTACTAAACTTCGTTATGTAATCCCTTAATGATTAATTATGACCCTGAGTTACCCTATATAAATCACTAGTCAATCTTTCAAACTTTCTACTACAAGAGAATTGATTATTGAATAAATTAACTAAATTAGCAAATGAAGTAATAGAGTAAGGGGGAAGACTTAGCAGCCATTTAAGAGCCGATCCAGTAAGAATGGATCCAAATCCTTTACATAGGCATGCTTCCTTTAACTTTTCTAGGATTGGATTGATCTCCATCCTCTCCCTGTATTGTGCTATGTGCTCCTCAGGATCCGTTGTAACATCATACAGATTCATAGTAGGGATATGGAACCTTTTGGGTACCTCTGCATCACAAATTGGTGGTGCAAAACGAGATACCTTATGGCTTCCATCTGCAATCTCCGGGATAGGCTTGACTACCCCTGGAACACTTGAGATCATATCCTTCAGCTTCTGCAGTTCTCTGGCCATAGCACGGTTGATACCTGTATCCTGCATGAATCCAGGGTTAGCGGTAAGATAATTATTTAAGGCGTTACCTCCCATTGGGTTCAAGTTAGGAACACCGGATGTGAATCCATATTGCTGGGATTCTGGGATGATGGAGGGACCAGTGGAAGCAATGGTCTGCATTGGAATGAAATCTCCTTGATGGACATCTAGACTTCCTGTTTGCAAATTCTTCAAGGATCCTGGCATCTGAAGGGATCCTTGAACCTGGGATGATCCTGGAACAAAGGAGGATCCTTGAACCTGGGATGACCCTGGAACAAAGGAGGATCCTAAGCTCATGAAGGATCCCATATGTTGATCATAGGATCCTGCCGGTTGGAAATATAATCCTGATGCCTGAGTCATTGTTGCTGGGCCGCAATGCACTCCTCTTGATCCACCCATATATTGAATGTCTGGGACCTCTGATGGCTGAGAAGTAATCATTGGGAGTATCAAAATTTAAAGATTTGGGCATCAGTGGGGAATGATCCTCTGCTGTTTTCTTTTGCCTTTTGAGATCTCCGATTTCCCTGAGGATCCTGTCATTAGTTTCATCCTGCTGCTGCATACGATCCCTCATCTGCAAAATCAAAGTAAATATATCACTAGTACTGGGAACAGAAGAAGTTAGAGCAGAAGATGATGGTTTAGAGGAGATAGTAGTTGGTCTCTTCTCAGCATTTTTCTGAGATCCGGCTGGTGGTGGAGGCAAAGGTGAAATGCCAGTAGATGAATTGACTGCCGACATCGCTGTGGAAGTATTCTTCAACGACGAAGCCATGCAACACTCCGGAATGGTCACCAACAGAAAAACTTTTTATGAATGAAGCACCAATTGCCCCACGGTGGGCGCCAAACTGTTTTGGTCAAAAAATCATACAAGGATAATGCAACCAAACTCTATGTAAACGGGGAATGATGCTTGGTCTGATGAAAAAGTAAAGGATCACTTTAGTATGAAATATGCAAGTGACACAAGGATTTATACGAGGAAAAAGCCCTTGATCAATGAATGATCTCCGGCATAAAAAACCTCGGGTGATGGCAACTACCGATCACCAAACTTCAATATAACAAATAATGATTACAACTTCGGATGATAACGAGCTGAGTACAAGGATCACTATAGTATTGTGTCTAAGCGTGTGAGGAATGTGTTGTGTGTCTTCCGAATGTGGAAGAGTGCTATATATACAAGTGTGAGTGGCCCTATTTTAGGTAAATAGACTAACTATCAGCTCATTACCCCTTTAGGAATAAAAGTAAATCTAGCCTAAATTATCGCCCTTAAATCATGCTGAGTTTCCATATCCTCTACAACGTTCATCTCTGATTAAGCGTATGCCAAAGTTGTAAAGACGAGTCCCTTGATTACGTTGCTAAGAGCGGATCCTGCTAGACATTCCTGCAAGATAACATTAAATCCAATGAAAACAATTGTTAGCATGAGGATCCCTATGATGGTCCGTGATCCTGATCCTGGTACTCTTCTAAGGATCGCTATCTGCCAAAGAAATAAGGATCACTGGTTAGGATCACATGTAAGGATCATATGTCATAAAAATCCAGCCCTAACATCCATGATAATAGGTTCAAAGTTATGCAGGGATATAAAGGCGGCAGGATCACAATGGCTTCATCCCCCAAACAGAGGATCCCTCCACCATTTGCAATCCTACGTATTGTCTGAAGGATCCTAGATCCTTAAACCTAAAACTATTGTTCGAAATACAAACCATCAAATTGTTCAACAAAACAAACTACCATCAAACAAAAAAATTGGGCTCCGGCTATGTCTAGAAGTTTCCATCATCGCCCAATCCTGCAGCCTAAACCTTTGCTGCATCACCACCTCCGGCTCCACTTGCTTCACCACCTTCACCCTTGCCTCCAGCCTCAATGGTCAGGATCTCTTCAGCCTCTTCTTCATCCTCCAGTTCAGCCAGCCTTTCCTTCCAGCCCTCCACATCCCAGGTGCTCTTGTCAAAAGCAGGATCCTAAGCTTCCAGGGCCATTTGCAGCTTGGTCTTGTACATTGCTATGGCGGCGGAGACCTTGGCATCTTCGGTGATATCGTGCCTCTCATAGTCAAAGTTGATCAACACCTTGGCCGTTTCGTTTCTGGCGTTCTGGAGATCCTTCTGAAGATCAGCTATCTTGAGGTCCTTCAGCATTGCAACCTGTTGAAGATCAGCAATCTTGCTATCCTGATCCTCAACATGGCCAACATAGCCCTCAATCTCAGCAAATTTCTGCAAAGAAGACAAAGGATAATGTCAGAACCAAATGATCCTCATATCAGCAGGATATAGGGGCAGGGATGGTGATCCTTACCTCATTGAAGTAGTCCAGGAATTGTTGGCGGATCAAGGGGAGACCTTGCAGATCCTCAGCTTCGGAGGCCTTTCTCTTCTTGCCTCCCTTTCCTTTGAGGGGTGCCTTGGGGATCGAAGCTGACGGGCTGGTAGGAGCTTTTCTCTTGGAGGATCTGACGGTGGTGAGATCGGTGACACTGAACTTTGAAGCAAACTTGGTGGATTTTCCAGCACCTACACAACCAAAACAAGATAAGTATCTTAATTTCACTTGTATTTCATTATTTATTTGAATTTTTAAGCAAAGATACTTACTTGACATTGTCACAGAACCTGAGGATACTTCCTGAGAATCTTGGGTGGTTGTCTTGAAAGATCTTGTTTCAGGATCAAGCCTCTTGAACGCAGCAAGTCTCTCTTTGGCAGCAGGAGTCAATCTGAGGTGTGAAACGGAGATAACTGCACAAAAAGAAAGCAAAAGGATGTCAGTAATTCTTATATTAAAGGATGAGTTCTTTGGTGATCCTTCTCAGGATCCTCCATCCTACCATGGGTAGCCCACTTCCTGGGTAGATCCTTCCCATCAGTAACTAGTGCCAAAATGGCAGTGTACCCCTTTCGTAAACATTTCTGAGCCTTCAGGAAGGAGATGATGCCAACCACTGCACCACTCCTGTCGCCTTGAACTTCGAGAGGTTCCTTACCAGAACGAGGAATACGAATGATCTTCTTCTCCTTACATAGGATCTCTACTTGCTGCTTGGATAACCAATCCATGCCAACGACGATGTCAAAACTACCCAGAACTATAGGAATGAGGTCGATGGAGAAAGTCTGACCAGCGAAGATAAGATTACAACCCTGAACTATGTGGGTGGCCTCTAGACTTTTACCATTAGCTAACTCTACGACATGCTTGGTATTTAGGGGAGTTGGTGCACGTTTTAACATTTGGCTAACTTTCAAGGACACATAACTTGTATCCGCACCCGAATCAAACAATACAGTAACATAAAAGTCGTCAAGAAGAAACTTACCCATAACTACGTTGGGATCATTTCTCGCTTCACCCTGCCCCAGCACAAATACACGACCCCTTCCTTCGTTGCCGTTGTTGTTCCCACCGTTGTTGTTGTTGCCATTGCCCTGATTGTTGTTATTGTTGTTGTTGTTGTTCTGGTTTTGGTTTAACTGAGGGCAGTGTCTTTTGAAGTGACCTTCAGCGCCACAATGAAAACATCCCTTGTTGCCCTGTTGCTGATTTTGCTGCGCTTGCTGCTGCTGCTGATTCTGATTCACAGGCCGTGGGCTCCTACAATCCTTGGCCTCATGACCCATCTTGAGGTATCTTTGACAGCGACCCTTGTTACACTGGCCACTGTGGTGTCTGTTGCAGTTGTTACACCTTGGAAGATTCCCTCGATATCCACCCTGCCTGTGACTGCCCGAAGAGTGCTGACTGGGACTCTGATAATTGTCAGTCTTTCGCTGCTGAACCTAAGACTGAACTGAAGCTGATCCTTTGCTGGAGTCCCCCTCCCATTTTCTCTTGTTATCATTGGGAGTAGCAAGTGTAGTAGAAGTGGTAACGGTGGTAGTAGCGCTGATACGTTTAGGCAGCTTGTTCTGGTCCACTGCCTGATCCGTGATGCGATAAGCAAGGCGTTGAATAGCCTGGACATTGTCAAGATTAGCCGATGTCACATGGCTCTGAATTTCTGGTGCCAACCCTTTGAGATACAACTCAATGCGCTTGATTGGAAGGTCCACCATAGTTGGACACAAGATGGCCAACTCATTCGACCGTTTCGTATAAGCTTCGATTTCCAACCCTTTCATTTTCAGATGGTAAAGCTCCACTTCCAACTTGTGGATGTCATCCCGTGTGCAGTATTCCCGTTTAATCAGCTCTTTGAAATCATTCCAAGGGGTGGCGTTATCAGCTGCCAACCCTAAAATCTGAACTTGCGCGTTCCACCAAGTTAGCGCAATCCCTTCTAAAGTACCAGTGGCGTATTTCACCCTGCGAGCCTCAGGGCATTCACACATTTCGAACACAGACTCGAGCTTTTCGAACCAATGGAGGAGTTCCACTGCTCCCTCCGTGCCACTGAACGTGCTTGGACGACAGTCCATGAAATTCTTGAAAGTACAAACAGGTTGTTGAGCGGGTTTTTTTTGGGTAAAGGGTTACCCCGGTGATACCTCATGAAAGTACACTAAACCAAACAAATACAATCAAAAGGAAACCACCTAGCCAACCAACCTAGGATACAAAAAAGCAACACAAAATAAAAACACACTAGCCACCATCATCGCTGATAGTGTTTCCGCCAATCTTCCACTCCGCAAGAACCCTTTGCACATTAGCAGTCTTTCGCAACTTCGCACCCATAAGCTTGTACCGAACCGTATTAAGTATTACTTTGCTTATCACTTCCGGGGGTCTCAATTGATTCATGAAAATTCTAGCATTACGCTCCTGCCAAATAATATAAGCACTAGCCACAACCAGAAGGCGGGCAGCATAGTTAGCAACCGACTTTGACCGAGCCCGGGGCATTAACCAATCTACAATATCTGTCCACTTTGGATGAACAGAATCCATACCAACCTTTCGTCTGACCCAAAGCCACACTTGAGCCGAGAAAGTGCACTCAAAAAACAAATGGCTGTGAGAATCATTATTCTGATAACATAACAAGCAGCACATCATGTTCATATTCTTTCTTCGCTCTATCCCCCATTGCAAAATCTTGTCTTGAGTCAGCAGTTTACCCCTCATAATTAACCACGTCAAGAAAGCATGCCTTGAAATACATTGCGCAAACCAAACTACACTACTCCATTCCACCTCCGGACTTCGGTAGCGAATCGAATTCCACACCCCCGAAGTAGTAACCTCGTTAAACTCATCTCCATCTCGCCACAATAACTTGTCATGCTTATTCGGATTAGTATTGACGTTATCAAGCTGGTTTAGGACTGGGAAAAGATCCCTCCAAGCAACCGGCCAAGACCATACTCCATTCGCTCGAACATCATCAACCTTATTATCCAACCGAAAACCCGCATTTGTGATAATGCGAGGCGTCAGAAAGTTGCCTAACGGCCCAATATTACACCAATTATCGTACCAAGCTGAAGTGTCCTCCCCATTACCATTATTAATCCACATATGAGATCTAAGGGACGACCGCATTTGCAAGAGTTTCCTCCAAGACCATGAACAGTTCGAAGGAATCTTACAAACCCAGAAGTTTTTACCTTTCAATCTATGTTCATGCACCCAGTCGACCCATAACGAGTTTCGTCTAGAAAGAATACTACCCACATGAGATGACATAAGAGCAACATTCATGTCCCCAATTCGCCTAATTCCCAAACCACCTTCAAACTTCGGAGTACAAACAGATTTCCAAGAGACTTTGGCCTTACCTCTGTGGAATGAACCATCTTGCGACCATAAAAAATTACGCATTCTAGCCTCCAATTCTTTAATTACGCGGCTCGGGAGGACAAAGACAGAAGACCAGTAAACATGCATAGATGACAAAACAGAAGTAACCAACTGCAATCTCCCAGCAAACGACAGAAGTTTATTCCTCCAGTGCGTAATCCGCTTCTCTAGATTTTCCACTAGAATACTGCATTCTTTGTAACTAAGCTTCGAGTATAGAAGCGGAACCCCCAAATACCTCACAGGAAGCGTACCCTCCATAAACAGCAAGACATTTAAAATAGCATTTTTAGCATCATTCGCACATTACAAAAGAAAACCGTGCTTCTACACGAGTTAGGAACCAACCCCGACATCTTTGTAGATTTGTTTAGAGAGCTCATGATGCACTTTGCAGAATTAACATCACCTCTAGCAAAAAGGAAAAGGTCATCCGCAAATCAAAGGTTTACAATTTGTTGTCGCTCACATTTATTGTGAAATCTAAACGAGGAGTCAATTTGGATCGTCTCGTGAAGAATGTGGGTCAATACCTCCATAACCAATGTAAATAGATATGGAGACATTGGATACCCTTGCCTGAGACCCCGGTTACCCTTGAAAAAACCATGAACGTTTCCATTCACACATACCGAATAGGTGGTAGTAGAGACGCAAACCATAACCCATTCAACCATCTTAGCATTAAAACCAAACCCAACCAGAACACTTCGAAGAAATCTCCAATCCACAGTGTCATAGGCTTTTTGAATATCAACTTTGAACGCACACCTAGGAGGACCCACATTCCTATGATAATTATGCATCAGCTCTTGGGTTAATAGAATATTATCCGAAATCTTTCTACCTGGCACAAAAGCAGTCTGGTTAACACTAACTATCTCATTCAGCCCCTTCTTGATTCTGTCTGCTACAATTTTACTGATGCACTTGTAAAGTACATTACAACACGCAATAGGCCGGTAATCAGTGACAGCCAATGGAGTAGGGATTTTAGGAACAAGAACAATCAGCATGTGATTTAACTCTCGCAGGAGCTTGCCAGACTCGAAAAAATCAATAATTGCATTAGAAATATCATTCCCAATAACAGGCCAAACATTCTTGAAAAAAGCAGCCGTAAACCCATCAGGGCCAGGGGCTTTATGAATACCAATGGAAAACATAGCAGATTTTACCTCATCATGTGTGACCGATCTGACCATGTGAGCAACTGTAATAGGGTTCAAGACCTTAGAGAAAAGATCCGGACCAGGACTAAGAGATATATCACCTTGGGACCCCAAAAAGTTTTCGTAATGGGAAACAAAAGCTTGAGGAACAGCATCATTTTCATGGATAACTCCTTGAGAATCCGTAATAATGTCAATACGGCTATAGTGATTCCGAACCTTCAAGGACGAGTGAAAATAAGCTGAATTCATATCCCCAGCTGTCAACCAATCCACTTTGGATTTTTGCTTGAGAAATCGCTCCTCATCTAGAGCAGCAACCTGAAAATCTCGGTTCAGTTCAGCTTCTTCTGCCCGGAGATCCAAATTCAAAGGATCCAAATTGATACGAAGCTGAATACGATCCAGGCTTTCACGAAACGCTTCCACTTTCTTATGAAGATTACCTTGCTTATACAACAAAGCTCGAAGAGGACTTTTAAGCATTCGAAGCCGTTTAACAACTTGAAACTGGAAAACACCATCCACTCTAGAATCCCAAGCCTTTTTAACTATCTCTATAAATTCGGATTTATGTACTAAAAAGTTAGCAAATTTAAAGGACCGGGGTTTTACACTACCAGCTTCTGGAAGTTTTAGGATACACAGGCAGTGGTCCGAAATCCTATACGGGTGGAAAATAGCAACAGAACTCGGGAAGGCCGTGACAAGCGGGGTATTCCCTAGAACGCGATCAATCTTTTTCAACAATCCAATACCCTCCTTCGGCTTTTGGCTCCACGTAAAATGAAGACCAGATTTATTAATATCGAACATCTCCAACGTATCAATACAATCCCGAAATTCTTTCATCCCCACTGAAACAGAAGAGGAACCCATAGAACTATCCTCCATGTTCAAAGCTGAGTTAAAGTCTCCCATTATAACCCAAGGCCTATTGCCAACAAAAGCTTTATGCATGGTTAAATGCTGCCATAATTCTCTCCGAGTCACATAGTAATTGGCCGCATACACTATCGAACAGAAAACAACTCTCCTATCCAACTTGAAAGAAATCTGGAGATGCATAACTTGGGAAGACTGAAAAAGAACCATGACATCAAACACACCTGGATTCCAACCAACAATAATCCTTGTCCCCTTGTTACAACAAGCACCATTGGAGGTCCAATCCCACGAACGAAAGACCGACTTACAAACCTTTCCCAGCTTATCAGTACTAACATGTGATTCCAAAACCGCACAAAAACTTAAGTTCGAATCCTTTACAATCTGGCGAACCTCCATTTGCTTGAGAGGGCGGTTCAACCCCCTTATGTTCCAAGAAGCAAGACTAACCATTATAACCCGCTGTAGAAGGAGTGCTTGCCCCTTGTTTATCATTCTGTTTCTTTGTGCCTTGTAGGATAAACGGATCCATTTCGCTATACACTTCCTCAACCTCCTCGTCATCTGGGTCCTCATAGTCATTCTCCGAGTATTTTTTAATCTCCGGACCATCCGCAACAGTATCATTCAAAACAGAGAACGGGTTGGAGGACAAAATACCACTCGACGTCGAAGCTTTATTCACGTCCCCTTTCAGTTTGGACATCGGCATTGGGGTTGGTTTACTCCCCCCACCCCCAGTTTTTAACCCAATCGGCCGGTATTCAAACTTCTGCTTTTGCTTATTAACTGGAAACCCCGATCTCTTTGCCATTTTCTAGCATCCACATCCATGAACCCATCTTTGTCTACCACTGGTTGTTTCGAAGGCCCTTTAGGCTTAGATGCCAGAGAAGGTTTTTGAGTTGCATCCGTACCCTTCTTGACCTGCTTAGCTTGTCTCGGGCAATCCCCATCATGATGTCCAAATACCTTGCATAATGCACAACGATGAGGGCTCCATTCATACTCCACATAAACTTTTTCCTTAACAAACCCATCCCCTTCCAAATTTGGAACTGCTATCACAATTTCCTCTTTGAACTCATTGTCAGCCGAAATCTCAACCGAAGCTCTAGCAAAACTGCTCCTACCCCCCGAATCTAAACACATTGAAGTAGTATACGAGTCTAAGACTACAGGATTACCTATAGCCGTTGCAATCATGCTTAATCCATCCTCTGTATACGCCACAATAGGAACATCGTGAATTTTAACCCAAAGTTGCACAGTTTTAACTTCCTTTTTTTCCAATTTTGACGATGGGGACCAAATATTAAGAAATAGCGGTTGCGAACGAATTATCCAAGGACCCTCTTTCATAGCATTCATCATACCAATATCATCAGCAAACTTAAAAAAGAAAAAACCATTGGCATTCATCATAGTTTTTTGAAGGCCAAATTTCTTCCAATTATTCTTCACGAAGTATTCAACTACCGGGTAAGCAACACGATCACCAAGAAAATAACCATATAACGTATTAATAAGTTTATCTTTGACAACTCTAACCGATTCCTTTGGCAAGACAACATCACATCCCTCGTGAGCTACCGGGCTAGTAAGAGTTCTAAAATTGATCTTCCTCGACGTGGAAGCCCCAACAGAATCAGCATACGATAAAGGAGATTTACCTGGATCCCTTCGGACATTCTGGTTACCTTGCACACCATCCTGATTGCTCGTGTAACCCTGATCAGCCGTACCACTAGGGTTTGCATGGGAATCCTTTGCCACCGCCATAAAACTCCCTCCAGAAGCCATACCAGTATTCAACTCCACAGGTTTAGAGATTTCCAACAAACCATCAATAACCAAATGATTGTTGGTTGAGTAAATGCCACGCCTAGGGAACAGATTGTTACCCTCAATTTTTTTTTTTTTTTTTGGGTAAAGGGTTACCCCGGTGATTCTATTAAAATGCAACCGCAATTAAGTACAAGTAGTGAGGATGTGTTCCACACTAGTTCATATACAGGACATGCCCCATATATGTAAACCAAAAACAAAACCAAAGACCTATAATACCCCATAACCTAGTCTACTATACATCAAGACTCGACATCTAGTAGACAAACAATGCAAACCACAAACACATAATGTCAACCACCATCATCAAAAATAAAGTGGCCACAAAACCGCAGCCCCTTCAGACGAAAAGCAGACAATCTATCCATTCGAGAACTTGGAAGAAGAGGTGCTTGCCCCTGCTTTTGAAGAGAAAGGATGAGTACCTGATGTCATGAATGCACTAGTTTCGTTATAGACTTCTTCGACCTCCTCCTCATCCGATTCCTGCCCATCCCTCGAAGGTTTCTTCTCAACCCGACCCACGGTGGTACCTCCCTGATTACCAGCCACTCGACCCACCGTGGTACCATTACCATCGTCATCTTTAAGACTATCAAAAGGGTTCGACGTTGACACCTGGTTCGAATTTTTCACAGCCGAATTCGGTTTAGGTTTGGCAACTGGACGATAGACTACCTTAGGTTTTTGATTTTTTATATGAAGCCCTTGAGTAGTAGCTTTCTTCTTTTTAGCACCCACAACCTGAAAATCATCACCCTTTTTTCCATAATCCCCATTCGGAACAACCTGAGGGTTCTTTGGGCACGAACTATCATCATGACCAAAAACACAGCAAGACGAACACCTTAAAGGCTCCCAATCATATTCAATTTTTACTTCCACCTTAGAATAACCATTACCATCTAAAGATGGAATGGCAACAGTGACACTTCTTTTTAATTCAGCCCCCGCCTGCACTTCAATAAGAGCTCTAGCATAACTACTTCTACCCCAAGATTCAGCACACATCGTAGCAGTATACGTATCCAACATCTTAGGCACCCCTATCTTTGATGCAATCAAACTAAGACCATCCTCGGTATAAGCTGTTAGCGGCACATCGTGCATCTTTACCCACACCGGAATAGCTTTAATATCCTCTTTTTCTAGTTTGATAGAGGGCGACCACATCTTCAAGATAATCGGAACATTTCTTATCATCCAAGGCCCATCCTCTAGCATTTTATCCATCCCTTCCTTAGTATTAAACTTAAAGAAAAAGAAGCCATTCGCATTCATCATCAATCTAGCCAGACCATACTTAACCCAATTGTTCTTAGCAAAGTAATCCACCACCGGAAACGCTAGCCGTTTACCCAAGAAATACCCATAAAGAGTGTTTGCATACCTGTCCGTGACTTGCTTAACCGAAGCCAACGGAATAACAACATCAGCTCCATCAACAACCTCAGAAGACTCCATCTCCCTAAAGTTCACCGTCACCTTCTCCTCCGAGTTCTTTACTGCATTTGCAAATGATAACGGTTCTGTCGTCGCTGAAGGCTGAAGGTCCGTGACTTGTTACCCTCAATGTTCGTCACCCGCAACCATATTCCACGAACCGGTGGTGATTTGTCTTCCGTCCCTGGAGTGACACCATCCTCCATCGCATGATTACCATCACTTCTACCCTCCATGCACACATAACACCAAAAGAAACAACAACTCCAGCCAACCAAGAATCGAAAACAGAAAAACCCTAATCCTGAAACCCTAGCGCCGATATCAATCCTTAACACATTAAGCCAGTGTATCAATCTAGCAAAATTAATCTCAGTTAACCGCGACCAATAACACCCAGATTAATATGTCAGGATCTCTAAGCAGCAACTATGGCGGCGATTGAGGAAGAACCGAAAAAAACCCTAATTCCAGATTGATTACTATTGCTTACTAGTTCGTTATAGAGACTTGATGAACAAGCTCTAATCACAAACTGTTATACAATCGAATGTCAAAGAAATTTTAGGGTTCATGATGAACAAGAAATCGCCTAGGAGAGAGGGAGGGTTTGTTGATGCACAACGCTTCTTTCACCTTTTTTTTTATTTTTATGATCATCTCTGGTTGTTGAGCGGGTTGACCTAATGTGTATAAGAATAGGACAAGGTTAAACACAAGAGTTGGTTTAGGGATGTAGGATCTAAAGATCCTAGTATGAGTTACGACTGCAGGGTATACCTCCTGCGTTTGCAGCTGCAAGTGCCGCAGCAACTTGTTCGTTGATAAGAGCCGTCAACTGGGCTTGAGTCAAGTTAATACGTCCGGCCATTGATCTTCACATCAAAGGCAACATAAGTGAGAAAGGTTCGCGAATAGTGCGATGACAGAAGAGTGTAAGCACACAAGTGTTCTCAAGCAATTACAAATAGTAGGCAATGCAATCTAAGCATACCATGAGCAAAGTTCTATGTAATTCTAGCATGTAGGCAATAAACATAAACCTTATTACCTAGGATGTTGAGTCTTGCACGTGGAGCGAAGCGTCGTTGTGGATCGTAGAGCATTGTTCTGGTTATAGTCTGGTTTTAATAAAAACGTTTTCCCCATATTAAAACCAAGTTCTCTATAACCAATGGCTCTGATACCAATCTGTCACACACCCAAAATCCACCCGCGGAGTATCACCGCTTGGAGGCGTGACTGACCAGGATCAAGCCACCAATCATATAGAACAATGTAAATAGTAAAAGTAATTGTATTTAAACCAAACCAATCCATATGAAAGGTATTCCAAAACATATGTATAATAACAAAGTTTAGCGGAAGCAATTGAGTAAAAGCCCAATGTAAATGAAGTATGTAAAGTCATAGTGTTTAATCAAAGCATCACGATCCTTGTCCACAACGACCGCGCCTCCCCATGCAAGCTCCATGTATACCTAACGACCTGCAAGGCATGTAAAAGAGAGTCAACAACTAGTTGAGCGAGTTCACAGAAAGTAAGTGTGTAATAGTAAGTTCGTTTGTAACGTGTGGCTCTACTGGGCCGATAGTATGTTCTGTTGGTGGGGGCTTCCCATGTTGCATATACACTAGACTATTTGTAACCATAAGTGTTCTTCTTACCCTGAGAACAGTAGTACGTACAAGGTTTACGTAGGATTTACGTAAGTGTCCTTCACAAACCGAGGACAGGGGTACGCGGGGGTTTACGTAGGTTTTACGTAAGTGTCTGACACAACTGAGGCAGTAGTGAGTATAAGTTCACGTAGGTTTTACGTGAGTGTCCTTCGCAACCTGAGGACAGTGATGAGTACAAGTATATGTAGGTTTTACGTATGTATCCTTCGCATCCGAGGACGATGGTAGATAGTCTAGTAATAGTGTAAGTACAAGTATCTCATTTCTTCGATCCCATTCCCAGACCCTGGGAATCCCATGCCTTAGTAAGAGTGTGAACTCACCTTGGTTTGCTCGGTATGCTAAAGTATATGCTCACAGTTAATTCAATCACGTCCTAAAGTACGCACGTGTACAGAATCAGTTTGTATTTCACGAAGTTCACGTATAAGCATATTCGTAGTAGACATCACATCAAAGATCACCAAGTAGCACATAACACGCATTCATGTTCATTCAAGTTGTGTTCAACATTTAACGACAGTTATTTAACTGGGTTCATTCTTAACAGAGTTAAGTTAAGTTACTGTGCAGTTTACCCTTTCGGCGAAACACCCCTGTTCCGCCGTGAGTCCCTCCCGACGAAACACTTCCGTTTCGTCGCCTTTGTTTTGTCGCTAAAGGTCTCGGCGAAACACTTTGTGTTTCGTCGTGTCTGATTCGTCAAGGTTGGCGTCGGCGAAACACTTGTGATTCGCCAAATGTGTTTCGTCGTCCGGTGTTTTGTCAAAACACCAGTTACCTCACATACATACAGTTACAGAATTATTACAGGAAAACCCTAATCATGCTAACAGCCGTCATCAATCATCATCGATCATCATCATCAACAATTCATGGATATTCAATCAATCATAATAGAACCAAACATTTATCTTAACAGTTTATCCATATCCAAACATAACAAGAACACAAATCACCCTGTCAATCAACCTATAACATCGAAACATACGTACAAGGATAAATATGATGATTGTGATCTAGAGAAATAATCAGAATCCATACTAACAATCGCGAACATGTACAACCATTGCAAGATTCATGAAACCCTATTCAACATCAAGTTTCGCATAAAGTTATGTAATCGATTTAATCGTGCATAACCCAATCAACATCATCATACTCCTATTCGTTCCAGAAATCAAGCATAACACAGACATGAATCAGGTAGTCAAAGAATCATGAAACCGAATTAATATACAAACGACTAACCGAGATATCAAAGATGATGGTTTTGATCGCTAGAGAGAGCTTGGGAAACACAGGGCTGCCGTCACACACGAGTGTTCTAGGGTTTTCTGTTTTTGCTAAAGTGTGACGAATGAACAAAATACCGGATAAATACTTCACGTAACGAGTTGGGCCCGAACTGGGCTTTCGGCGAAACTGGGCTCGACGAAGCGTCCGTTTCGTCGAAGTGTTTATGACGAATCACCCTGTGTTTCGTCGAAGTGGCTTACGGTGAAACGCAGCCGTTTCGTCGGGTTGATCAAGGCTTAAACAGTTTAGGTTTTTCAACAGTTCTAAGTTATACTTATACAACCAAACACATAATCATGCAAACACAATACGTTTTATCATATCACAATGTGTACATTTACAAGTTCAAACAAATCAGACAACTAAACAGTCAAAGTCAACGTGCAATAAATGCGAAAGTGAAAGTCGGAAACGCGAGTTGTCACAAAGGACACTCACGTAAAACCTACGTGAACTTATACTCTTTACTGCCTACGTAAAGCCTACGTAAACCTTGTACGTACTACTGTTCTCGGATTAAGAAGAACACTTATGGTTACAAATAGTCTAGTGTATATGCAATTATGGGAAACCCCCACCAATAGAACATACCATCGGCCCGGTAGAACCACACGTTACGAAAGGAACTTATTATTACAAACTTACTTACTATGAACTCGCTCAACTAGTTGTTGACTCTCTGTTACATGCCTTGCAGGTCGTTAGGTATGCATGGAGCTTGCATTGGGAGACGCGGTCGTTATGGACAAGGATCGTGTCACACCCCCAAAATTCCACCTGCGGAGTATCACCGCTTGGGAACGTGACATGACCAGGATCAAGCCACCAATTATATCAAACATAGTATATAACAATAACCATAGACATAATTGATGTTCAAAACCAAACATTGTATATGTAGCGGAAGCATTTAAGTAAAAAAACCCAATCATAAGTGTTAACGTATGAATTATCATAAGTGTTTAGTAAGCATTCATGAATACTTGCCCACAACGACCCGCTCCTCCTTGTGCAAGATCCATAAAGTACCTAAGGTCCTGCAAGGCATGCAGCAAATAATCAACAAACTAGTTGAGCGAGTTCACAGAAAGTAAATGCATAATAGTAAGTTCATGAGTATCAAGTGGCTCTAATGGACCAGTATAGGTTTCTATTGGTGGGGGCTTCCCATGTTATTAATCCACTAGACTATGTGTAACCATATGTGTTCTTCACAACCGAGAACAGTAATACGTACAAGTTTACGCAGGATTTACGTAAGTATCCTTCACAACCGAGGATAGGGTACGTGGGGGTTTACGTAGGTTTTACGTAAGTGCCTGACACAACCGAGGCAGTAGTGGGTATCCGTTCACGCAGGTTTTACGTGAGTATCCTTCACAACCGAGGATAGCGAGTAGCATAAGTGTACGTAGGTTTTACGTACGTGTCCTTCACAACCGAGGACGATGGTATGGTAGTCTAGTAATGGTATCCGAATGAATCTATTCAATCTTAACAATCCAACCCAATTCCCAACCCGGGAATCCCATGCCTTGGCTGTGTGAACTCACCTTGGTTTGCTCGGCAGATACACAAAGAGTACAATTAGCTAGTAAAAGGTCAACCACGTCCTATCACGGTTATTATACGAGTCAGGTTTTGACTAAGGTAATGCATGTAAGAATCACATAAGTTAACATGTTAAAAGCACATATAAGTCATGGCAACACTTATTGCACGGCATCAGTCAGTTTGTATAATAGGATCATACTTTGAGCGATTAAACAATTGGGCCCAACAACTTAACAAATTCAATAACAAATCTCGGCCCAAACCGATCGCACATAAGGGCCTTGTGCGATCCGGCTCGGCTTGTGCGATCTGCTTAAATCAGCCCAACAATAATACCCAGCCCAATTGTAACATACGACCCAAAACAAACACACAAATGACGTTGTGCGATCCAGCTGATCTCGTACGATCCAGCTGGGTTGTGCGATTTAAGGTAGTCCAGCCCACACATCATCCGGCCCATACTGCTTGTGCGATAGAAGTCTTGGGCTGTCCGGCCCAACCTACAGCCTTGTGCGACCAGGCTGCACTTGTGCGACCAGGTTCCCCTTGTGCGTACGGATCACCTTGTGTGGTTGGACTTCTTGTTCGACCAAGAAGTCTTGTGCGATTAGTTTTTAAATGCCGGATTTTATGCTAATACGGTTACATCATTATTCTAGCCAAATCAGTCACAAGGTTTCCTATTTAATCATAATCAATTAACAATAACAATTTTCCATATTATAGATCAAACAAGGGTTTCCAAACATTAATTCATATGAACCCTAACAAGAATCAAAGCATGAACAAGAAACACATCCTTCCAATAATCAATCGGATCAACTTTAAGACATAACAATTTCATACAAGCCGATTACATACATAACCCGATTCACTAACACATCGACAAGCTGACAATCCGAATCATAAGTCGTAACAACAATTAAACAAGCATTATCAAATCAGTTTTTTTTTAAGTTATTCTCATGCAGTTTCGTTCCACAAAACATCCATATACGGTTCATATTGTTCATCATAACAATTAACCCTAATTGTTTTAATCAAACCGTATAATCATAACAAATCATCATCATACCGAGCATAAGCAACACACAACAATAGTTAACGTACTAACCGATTAGGATCAAACAGAGAGGGGATGATCTTCGGTTGCCTTGTGCCGTCGGGTTTCCAAGCAAGACGAGGGAAAGAGAGAGTGTCTAGGGTTCTTGGTGTGTGTTCTTGTGTTGTGTAACAAATGAGAAAAACCAAGTCCCTAAGGTGTTTACACGGTATAGAGGGGTGGGTCGGCCCTTACATGGGCTGCCCTATTGGTCCGCGTACAAGGTGTAAAGCCCAAATGGCTTTGTGCGATCAAGTGTAGGTGTGTGTGTTGTGCGATCCTTGTGCGGTTCAATACATACATACATACAATATATACACCACATACATAACACATTATTCACAAGGTTCACGTAACATTCATTAACTCAAAGTGTCATATAGGTACGTAACGTTACATCAAAGTGAGTCTAAAGTTCGAGTTGTCACATTATCCCCAACTAATTGGAAATTTCGTCCCGAAATTTGGTATGCACTCACTGAGGAAGCTAGGTAAACTGTATTGTTCACTGATTTTCCTGGGGTGTCACATCCTCCCCCCGTTGATCTGGAATTTCGTCCCGAAATTCCGAAGTAGTAGCTTCAGCCTCAACAGTGGTTGCATTGGTTTCGAATAACTGGGGGTACTTTTCTGTCATCCTGTCTTCGCGTTCCCAGGTGTACTCTGGGCCACGTTTGGAGTTCCAACGTACTCGAACAAGAGGGATTCTCTTGTGTTTGAGGACCTTAACATCCCGGTCCGTGATTTCAACTGGTTCCTCGACGAACTGCAACCGCTCGTCGATAGTGAGTTCCTTAAAAGGAATGATGAGGGTTTCATCTGATAGGCACTTCTTTAGGTTCGACACATGAAAGACATTGTGAATTGCACCAAGTTCAGCTGGTAGGTTCAACTTGTAGGCTACTTTGCCTATTTTCTCGATGATTTCGAATGGTCCGACATATCGCGGATTCAGTTTGCCCCGTTTTCCAAAACGTACCACACCCTTCCAGGGTGAGACCTTCAGTAAAACCCGGTCCCCGACCTGAAATTCCAAAGGTTTTCTACGCTTGTCCGCGTAGGCTTTCTGACGGTCGCGTGCTGCCGCCATGCGTTGTCGTATCTGTGCAATCTTTTCTGTGGCGTCCACTACAATCTCTGGACCCGTGATCTGACTATCCCCCACCTCTGCCCAACAGAGAGGTGACCGGCATTTACGCCCATACAATGCCTCGAATGGAGCGGCTTGGATGCTGGTGTGATAACTATTACTATACGAAAACTCCACCAAAGGGAGGTGCTTTTCCCAGCCGTTGCCGAAGTCAATAACGCATGCCCTAAGCATGTCTTCAAGTGTTTGAATCGTTCGCTCAGACTGCCCATCCGTCTGAGGGTGATATGCTGTGCTCATATCTAATCGTGAGCCGAAAGATTTGTGCATCGCTTGCCATAGTTCTGACGTGAATCGTGCATCACGATCCGAAATGATGGAGGTGGGCACTCCGTGCCTCGAAACAACTTCTTTAAGATAAACGTCTGCGAGAGTGGAGAACTTATCCGTTTCCTTTATAGCTAGGAAGTGTGCAGACTTGGTGAGTCGATCCACGATCACCCATATGGTATCATTCCCACGCTGGGATCTAGGTAGGCCTGTAACGAAATCCATGGAAATTTCTTCCCATTTCCATTGCGGTATCTTAGGCTGCTGAAGTAGGCCCGCTGGTTTCTGGTATTCCACCTTGACTCTCGCACAGGTCAAGCACTTGCCGACGTAAGTAGCAATGTGGGCCTTCATGCTAGGCCACCAGTAAGTAGTTCTGATGTCGTGGTACATTTTGTCCGACCCTGGATGTACCGAGTAGCGAGACTTGTGAGCTTCATCCATTAGAAGTTCGCGTAGACCGCCATAAAGTGGGACCCAAATACGCCCCGTTACATAGTAGGCGCCGTCTGCCTTCTGTTCCATTTGCTGTCGTGAGCCGCGTAAGGCTTCAGCCTTGACGTTTTCGGGCTTCAATGCTTCTATCTGAGCATTTCGTATCTGTGTAGGAAGGCTAGACTGAATTGTAAGCTGTAGCGCTCGCACGCGCCAAGGTAAAGTGTCTTTCCGACTGAGGGCATCAACCACAACATTGGCCTTGCCTGGATGATACTTGATAGCGCATTCGTAGTCGTTCAGCAACTCGACCCATCGCCGTTGACGCATGTTCAAATCCTTTTGCTTAAGGATATGCTCGAGACTCCTGTGATCGGTGTAAATGGTGCACCTGGTACCGTACAGGTAGTGTCGCCATATCTTAAGCGCGAAAACAACAGCTCCCAGCTCTAAATCGTGCGTCGTGTAGTTCCGTTCGTGAATCTTGAGTTGGCGTGAAGCGTAAGCAATAACCTTGTCGCGCTGCATTAACACACATCCAAGTCCCCGAATGGATGCATCACAATAAACCACAAAGTCGTCTGTGCCCTCTGGCAGAGAGAGAATAGGTGCACTGCAAAGCCTATCCTTTAGGTGCTGAAAAGCAGTCTCCTGGGGATCTCCCCAACGGTAGGTGACACCCTTCTGTGTCAGTAACGTAAGCGGCTGAGCAATCTTGGAAAAGTCTTTAATAAACCGTCTGTAGTAACCTGCCAAACCCAAGAATTGGCGTATTTCTGTCGGTGTACGCGGTGCAGGCCAGTTTCTGATCGAATCTACCTTGGATGGATCGACATGGATCCCATCCTTGTTTACTACGTGGCCTAAGAAATGGACTTCACGAAGCCAGAAGTCGCATTTCGAAAACTTAGCGTATAGTTGTTCCTTCCGAAGGAGTTCCAAAATAAGGCGAAGATGCTGCTCGTGTTCCTCCTGACTCTTGGAGTAGATCAGAATGTCGTCGATGAAAACAATGACGAACTTGTCAAGATAGGGTTTGCACACCCTGTTCATAAGATCCATAAATACGGCAGGCGCGTTCGTTAACCCGAACGGCATGACAAGAAACTCGTAGTGGCCGTAGCGAGTTCTGAATGCAGTTTTGGAGACGTCCTCCTCCCGGACTCTCAGCTGATGATAACCAGACCTCAAGTCTATCTTCGAATAGTAGCACGACCCTTGCAACTGGTCGAATAAGTCGTCTATGCGTGGAAGAGGATAACGGTTTTTCACCGTCACCTTGTTGAGTTCACGGTAGTCGATGCACATTCTGAACGTACCGTCTTTCTTCTTCACGAATAGTACTGGAGCTCCCCAAGGCGAAGAGCTTGGACGAATGAAGCCCTTTTCCAAGAGCTCTTGCAGCTGCTTTGACAGTTCCTCCAATTCTGATGGAGCTAGACGATATGGTGCGCGAGCTATGGGTGCTGCTCCTGGAGCGAGCTCGATTTGAAATTCGACCTGACGATGAGGCGGTAAGCCAGGTAAATCTTCAGGAAACACCTGAGGGTAGTCGCGTACAACTGGAATATCCTCCAGTTTCTTTTCCTTTGCTGATGCGTCTGTAACGAGTGCCAGAATGGCAGTGTGCCCCTTTCGTAAGCATTTCTGAGCCTTCAAGAAAGAGATGATGCTAACCACAGCACCACTCTTGTCACCTTGAACTTCGAGAGGTTCTTGACCAGAACGTGGAATACGAATGATCTTCTCACTGCATAGAATTTCTGCCTGGTGTTGGGATAGCCAATCCATCCCAATCACAACGTCGAAACTACCCAAAACTATGGGAATGAGATCGATAGAGAAAGCTTGACCAGCTAGAATAAGATTACAACCCTGAACTACGTGCGTGGCTTCTAGACTTTTACCGTTAGCTAACTCTACTACATGTTTGGTGGATAAAAGTGTTGGTGTACGTTTTAGCAGTTGACACATTTTCACAGACATATAGCTTGTATCCGCACCAGAATCAAACAAAACAGTAACGTAAATATTGTCGAGGAGAAACTTACCCATAACTACGTTGGATCGTTCACTGCGTCGCCTCGACCTAGTACGAATGCACGACCCCTTGCCTCGTTGCCGTTGTTGTTTCCCCCGTTGTTGTTGCCATTGCCCTGATTGTTATTGTTGTTGTTGTTGTTTTGGTTCCTGTTTAACTGAGGGTAGTGCCTTTTGAAGTGACCTTCTGCCCCGCACTGAAAACATACTTTGTTGCCCTGCTGCTGATTCTGCTGTGCTGGTGGCTGCTGCTGGTTCTGGTTCGCAGGACGTGGGCTTCTACAATCCTTAGCCTCATGACCCATCTTAAGGCATCTTTGACAGCGACCCTTGTTACACTGGCCACCGTGGTGTCTACCGCAGTTGTTGCACTTTGGGAGGTTCCCCCGATATCCGCCCTGCCTGTGACTACCTGAAGAATGCTGGCTGGGACTCTGATGACTGTCAGTCTTTCGCTGCTGGGCCTGAGACTGAACTGAAACTGATCCTTTACTAGAATCTCCATCCCACTTTCTTTTGCTGTCGCTAGTAGTAGCGGGAGTAGCTGAAGGAGTGACTGTAGCAGTAGCGCTGACACGCTTAGGCAGTTTATTCTGATCCACTGCCTGGTCGGTGATGCGATGCGCGAGACGTTGAATATCCTGGATGTTATCGAGATTAGCCGAGGTTACGTGGCTCTGGATTTCTGGCGCCAATCCCTTGAGATACATCTCAATGCGCTTGTATGGAGGGTCCACCATGGTCGGACATAGCACGGCCAGCTCGTTTGACCGTTTAGTATACGCTTCGATCTCAGATCCAACCATTTTCAAATTATACAGCTCGTCTTCCAACTTGTGAATATCTTCACGCGTACAATACTCCCTCTTGATCAGTTCCTTGAAATCATTCCAGGGTGTGGCGTTAGCAGCTGCCAACCCTAAAATCTGAACTTGGGCGTTCCACCAAGTTAGTGCTATTCCTTCCAGCGTGCCAGTGGCGTATTTCACCCTGCGAGCCTCAGGGCATTCACACATCTCAAAAACTGACTCTAGCTTCTCGAACCAGTGGAGGAGTCCAACTGCTCCTTCAGTGCCACTAAAGGAATTTGGACGACAGTCCATGAAGTTCTTGAATGCGCAGACAGGCTGCTGCGCGTGTTGACCTATTGTGTGCGAATAGGATGAAGTTAAATACGAGAGTTAATGTAGGATCTAAGGATCCTAGTATGAATCTATACTGCAGGGTATACTACCTGCTTGAGCAGCTGCAAGTGCCGCAGCAACTTGAGCTTGAACGAGAGCCTCTAGCTGGGCTTGTGTCATGTTAATTCTTCCAGACATGATCTTCATAGTAAAAAGTAACGTGAGTGAGAGTGGTTCGCGAGTAGGGCGATGACAGAAAAGTGTAAGCACGTAGGGATTCTCGTGTAATAAAGTCATGTGTATCTAAGCGTAATGCGAGCAAAGTTCTAAGCAGTTCTAGCAAACAGGCAATAAACATAAACCTTATTACCTAGGATGTCGAGTCTTGCACGTGGAGCGAAGCGTCGTTGTGGATCGTTGAGAGCACTGTTCTGGTTATAGTCTGGTTTTAATAAAAACGTTTTCCCATATTAAAACCAAGTTCTCTATAACCAATGGCTCTGATACCAATCTGTCACACCCCCAAAATTCCACCTGCGGAGTATCACCGCTTGGGAACGTGACATGACCAGGATCAAGCCACCAATTATATCAAACATAGTATATAACAATAACCATAGACATAATTGATGTTCAAAACCAAACATTGTATATGTAGCGGAAGCATTTAAGTAAAAAAACCCAATCATAAGTGTTAACGTATGAAATATCATAAGTGTTTAGTAAGCATTCATGAATACTTGCCCACAACGACCCGCTCCTCCTTGTGCAAGCTCCATAAAGTACCTAAGGTCCTGCAAGGCATGCAGCAAATAATCAACAAACTAGTTGAGCGAGTTCACAGAAAGTAAATGCGTAATAGTAAGTTCATGAGTATCAAGTGGCTCTAATGGACCAGTATAGGTTTCTATTGGTGGGGGCTTCCCATGTTATTAATCCACTAGACTATGTGTAACCATATGTGTTCTTCACAACCGAGAACAGTAATACATACAAGTTTACGTAGGATTTACGTAAGTATCCTTCACAACCGAGGATAGGGTACGTGGGGGTTTACGTAGGTTTTACGTAAGTGCCTGACACAACCGAGGCAGTAGTGGGTATCCGTTCACGCAGGTTTTACGTGAGTATCCTTCACAACCGAGGATAGCGAGTAGCATAAGTGTACGTAGGTTTTACGTACGTGTCCTGCACAACCGAGGACGATGGTATGGTAGTCTAGTAATGGTATCCGAATGAATCTATTCAATCTTAACAATCCAACCCAATTCCCAACCCGGGAATCCCATGCCTTGGCTGTGTGAACTCACCTTGGTTTGCTCGGCAGATACACAAAGAGTACAATTAGCTAGTAAAAGGTCAACCACGTCCTATCACGGTTATTATACGAGTCAGGTTTTGACTAAGGTAATGCATGTAAGAATCACATAAGTTAACATGTTAAAAGCACATATAAGTCATGGCAACACTTATTGCACGGCATCAGTCAGTTTGTATAATAGGATCATACTTTGAGCGATTAAACAATTGGGCCCAACAACTTAACAAATTCAATAACAAATCTCGGCCCAAACCGATCGCACATAAGGGCCTTGTGCGATCCGGCTCGGCTTGTGCGATCTGCTTAAATCAGCCCAACAATAATACCCAGCCCAATTGTAACATACGGCCCAAAACAAACACACAAATGACGTTGTGCGATCCAGCTGATCTCGTACGATCCAGCTGGGTTGTGCGATTTAAGGTAGTCCAGCCCACACATCATCCGGCCCATACTGCTTGTGCGATAGAAGTCTTGGGCTGTCCGGCCCAACCTACAGCCTTGTGCGACCAGGCTGCACTTGTGCGACCAGGTTCCCCTTGTGCGTACGGATCACCTTGTGTGGTTGGACTTCTTGTTCGACCAAGAAGTCTTGTGCGATTAGTTTTTAAATGCCGGATTTTATGCTAATACGGTTACATCATTATTCTAGCCAAATCAATCACAAGGTTTCCTATTTAATCATAATCAATTAACAATAACAATTTTCCATATTATAGATCAAACAAGGGTTTCCAAACATTAATTCATATGAACCCTAACAAGAATCAAAGCATGAACAAGAAACACATCCTTCCAATAATCAATCGGATCAACTTTAAGACATAACAATTTCATACAAGCCGATTACATACATAACCCGATTCACTAACACATCGACAAGCTGACAATCCGAATCATAAGTCGTAACAACAATTAAACAAGCATTATCAAATCAGTTTTTTTTAAGTTATTCTCATGCAGTTTCGTTCCACAAAACATCCATATACGGTTCATATTGTTCATCATAACAATTAACCCTAATTGTTTTAATCAAACCGTATAATCATAACAAATCATCATCATACCGAGCATAAGCAACACACAACAATAGTTAACGTACTAACCGATTAGGATCAAACAGAGAGGGGATGATCTTCGGTTGCCTTGTGCCGTCGGGTTTCCAAGCAAGACGAGGGAAAGAGAGAGTGTCTAGGGTTCTTGGTGTGTGTTCTTGTGTTGTGTAACAAATGAGAAAAACCAAGTCCCTAAGGTGTTTACACGGTATAGAGGGGTGGGCCGGCCCTTACATGGGCTGCCCTATTGGTCCGCGTACAAGGTGTAAAGCCCAAATGGCTTTGTGCGATCAAGTGTAGGTGTGTGTGTTGTGCGATCCTTGTGCGGTTCAATACATACATACATACAATATATACACCACATACATAACACATTATTCACAAGGTTCACGTAACATTCATTAACTCAAAGTGTCATATAGGTACGTAACGTTACATCAAAGTGAGTCTAAAGTTCGAGTTATCACAGATCGTGAATGCTTTGATTAAACACTATGACTTTACATACTTTATATATGTTGGGCTTTTACTCAATTGCTTCCGCTAAACTTTGTTCTTACACTTATGTTTTGAACACCTTTCATATGGATTGGTTTGGTTAAATGACATTTACTTTTACTATTTACGTTGTTCTATATGATTGGTGGCTTGATCCTGGTCAATCACGCTCCCAAGCCGTGATACTGCGCAGGTGGATTTTGGGGGTGTGACAGTTACAGCCTCAGTGATTGTTGCGGGTTTGGTCGAAGTTACCAAACTGCGAAACTCCGGAGCCAATCCCCAGATGTAGCGTTCAACGCGCTTAAATTCAGGAGTCACCATATAGGGGATCACCCTTGACAAAATCATGGAACCTTCGGGTATAACCAGTAATGTCAGCACCTTCCATGGTCAAATGCCAGAATTCAGTCTCCAACCTTTGCAGTTTAGCACGAGAGCAATACTTCTCTCTCATTTTCTCCTTCAGCTCATCCCAAGACATGCCATATGCGGCATCATCACCCAGAGTTTGGACTTGCAAATTCCACCAAGTCAAATGTCACACCTCCAAACTCCACCCGCGGAGTACCACCGCTTGGAGGCGTGACATGACCAGGATCGAGCCACCAATCATATTGAACATGTAATTAATAAGTAAAAGTAAATGTCATTCAACCACCAATATGAAAGGTGTTCAAAATATAAGTATGTTATCACTGTCTAGCGGAAGCGTATAAATAAAACCCAACATAATAAAGTATGAAATGTCATAAAGAGTTTAACAAAACATTCACGATCCGTGCCCACAACGACCTGCTCCTCCTTGTGCAAGCTCCATATGTACCTAAGGTCCTGTAAGGCATGCAGCAGAGAGTCAACAACTAGTTGAGCGAGTTCACAGTTAATAGTTCAGTAATATTAATGGTATAGTAAGCATTGCGTTCGTTCATTAAGTCATGTATCGTATTAGTTCATATCGCAGCCCTCTAGGCATGTATGCGAAGATTAGGGAAAGTTCTCAAGTATTCTAGACTATGTATATTTGTATCGCGGCCACCCTGGCATGTGTGCGAAGTTTTAGTATGTATAGTTCGCGGCCTTCCTGGGCATGTGTGCGAATGATAGTCATAATATCGCGGCCAACCCCTGGCGTGTGTGCGAAGATCAGTTCAATTAGTATACTAGTCTAGTCGTATCTCATCATTACCCTTCCTCACCCAGAGGAACATATCATTTAATTCTATCATCTGAGCCTGTACGAATAAATCATCCAACCCCATTCCCACCCTGGGAATCCCATGCCTTGGCTGTGTGAACTCACCTTGGTTTGCTCGGTATGCTAAGTATGTGCTCACAGTTTATCAATCAAGTCCTAGAGTACGCATGTGTACATACATGATCAGTTTATATCCAAACTGTTCACGTATAGGTATAATCACAGAAGTACTAAACATGTATTCAATATCATACAAGTCATGCATATCACTTAACAGCAGTTAATCTATCCAGTTAACTTCTAACAGAGTTAAGTCAGGTTACTGTGCAAAGTATTCAAGTCGGCGAAACACAGGTTGGCGAAACATGTTCTATTTCGTCAACCACCCTTTGGTGAAACCCTATCCTGTTTCGTCAATTGCCCTTTGACGAAACACAACCTTCTGTTTCGCCGAGAATCCCGTTTCGTTAACCCAATTCAGTTACGTCAATCAACAGTTACAGATTGCAGGAAACCCTAATGATCATGATCAGCCGTTACCACATCAACTAGTAATCATACAGAAATCGACTAACATACAATCATCATCTAATAGAATCATTATACAGAAGTACACAATAATCATTGAGTCGGAAACACGGTTTCCCCTACTTAACCTACCACCGCCAAGAACCTCAAGCCCGATCACATACAATTACAGTATTGGATTCAGCATCATTCATTTATTCATTACATCGGTCAATTGAGTTTAACAATAACATACATCATGCTTAACCTTAATCGATTCATCAATATCATAATCATTCACTGTTAATCATAATAAGAACATACCAAGAAATCATGATAGTTATCTAATCATATCCTTTCCAGAAATTAAACAAACACAACATGTAACAATAATCAAAGCATCATTTAAACCGGTTAAACAAGCACACAACTAACCGAGGTAGATGGTACGAGGGTTTGATCGTTCACGAGGGCTTGGGGGTACACAAGGCTGCCGTCACACTTGGGAGAGTTCTAGGTTTTCTGTTTTGTCAACAGTGTGACGAATGAAGTGGTTACGCATAACTTGTACGCGTTTAAGTGTTTTTGGGCCCTTACTGGGCTTGGCGAAAAATCTGGGCCGGCGAATCACTTGAGTTTCGCCGAGATTGACTTGGCGAAAGAAGCTTTTATTTCGTCGAGGTGCATATGGCGAAACACACTTGTGTTTCGCCGGGTTATTCAAGTCTTAAGTAGTTTACACATTATGCAATCAAGTACTTTACACATATTCCTCACATAAAGATTCAGCATTCATCTTACTTATAATCCAACGTACAGTTACAAGTCAAACAACTAATAGTCAATGTCAACGTGCATTTAATGCGAAAGTAAAAGTCGGAAACTCGAGTTGTCACATTATCCCCAACTTGAAAGAAATTTCATCCCGAAATTTAGCATGCGGTTACTGAGGAAGCTAGGTAAGTTGTATCGTTCACTAGTTTTCCTGGGGTGTCACATCATCCCCCCGTTGATTTGGAATTTCGTCCCGAAATTCTGCAGTAGTAGCTTCAGCCTCAGTAGTGGTTGCATTGGTTCCGAATAACTGGGGATACTTGAGTTTCATTTGATCTTCACGCTCCCAGGTGAACTCTGGGCCGCGACGGGAGTTCCAACGAACGCGAACAAGAGGGATTCTCGTGTTCTTGAGGACCTTAACATCCTGGTCCGTGATTTCAACAGGTTCCTCGACGAACTGCAACCGCTCGTCGATAGTGAGCTCCTTCAAGGGAACTATGAGGGTCTCATCTGACAGGCACTTCTTCAGGTTCAACACGTGAAAGACATTGTGAACTGCACCGAGTTCAGCTGGTAAGTTTAGCCTGTATGCCACTTTGCCAATCTTCTCTATGATCTCGAACGGTCCGACATACCGCGGATTTAGTTTGCCTCGCTTGCCAAAGCGAACCACACCCTTCCAGGGTGAAACTTTAAGTAAAACCCGGTCCCCGACCTGAAATTCCAACGGTTTCCTACGCTTATCCGCGTAGCTTTTCTGACGGTCGCGAGCTGCCGCCATACGTTGCCGTATCTGCGCAATCTTTTCCGTGGCGTCCACTACAATCTCTGGACCCGTGATCTGACTATCCCCCACCTCTGCCCAACAGAGAGGTGACCGGCATTTACGCCCGTACCATGCCTCGAATGGGGCGGCTTGTATGCTGGTGTGATAACTGTTATTGTATGAGAACTCCACCAAAGGGAGATGCTTTTCCCAGCTGTTGCCGAAGTCGATAACGCATGCCCGAAGCATGTCTTCGAGAGTCTGGATCGTTCGCTCAGACTGCCCATCCGTCTGAGGATGATATGCTGTGCTCATGTCTAACCGTGAGCCAAAAGATTTGTGCATCGCTTGCCATAGCTCTGACGTGAATCGTGCATCCCGATCCGAAATGATAGAGGTGGGCACCCCGTGCCTCGAAACAACTTCTTTAAGATAAACGTCTGCGAGAGTGGAGAACTTATCCGTTTCCTTTATAGCCAGGAAGTGTGCAGACTTGGTGAGTCGATCCACGATCACCCATATAGTATCATTCCCACGCTGGGATTTGGGTAGGCCTGTAACAAAATCCATGGAAATTTCTTCCCATTTCCATTGCGGTATCTTGGGTTGCTGAAGTAGGCCCGCTGGTTTCTGATACTCCACTTTGACTTTTGCACATGTCAAACACTTGCCAACGTAAGTCGCGATGTGGCCTTTCATGCCAGGCCACCAGTATGTTGTTTTAAGATCGTGGTACATTTTATCCGACCCTGGATGTACCGAGTAGCGGGACTTGTGTGCTTCATCCATCACAAGCTCTCGTAAACTGCCATAAAGTGGGACCCAAATACGCCATGTTACATAGTAGGCACCGTCTTCCTTCTGTTCTAATCGTTGCCTTGAGCGGCGTAAGGCTTCAGCCTTGACGTTTTCGGGTTTCAATGCTTCTATCTGAGCAGTTCGTATCTGTGCAGGAAGACTGGACTGAATGGTGAGTTGCAAAGCTCGTACACGCCTAGGTGTAGTATCTTTCCGACTGAGGGCATCAGCCACAACATTGGCCTTGCCTGGGTGGTACTTGATGGCGCATTCGTAATCGTTCAGAAGTTCGACCCATCTTCGTTGACGCATGTTCAAATCCTTTTGCTTAAGGATATGCTCGAGACTCCTGTGATCGGTGTAAATTGTACACTTGGTACCGTACAGGTAGTGTCGCCGTATCTTAAGCGCGAAAACAACAGCTCCCAGCTCTAGATCGTGCTTCGTGTAGTTCCGTTCATGAACCTTAAGTTGCCGCGAGGCGTAAGCAATAACTTTATCCCGTTGCATCAATACACAACCAAGACCCTGTATTGACGCGTCACAATAAACCACAAAGTCATCCGTGCCCTCTGGCAAAGAGAGAATAGGTGCGCTGCAAAGCCTATCCTTTAAGTACTGGAAAGCGGTTTCCTGGGAATCTCCCCAACAGTAGGTGACACCCTTCTGTGTCAGTAGTGTAAGCGGCTGTGCGATCCTCGAAAAGTCTTTGATAAATCGCCTGTAGTAACCCGCCAAACCCAAGAATTGGCGTATTTCCGTTGGAGTGCGAGGCGCAGGCCAATTCCTGTTCGAATCCACCTTGGATGGATCAACATGAATCCCATCCTTGTTTACCACATGGCCTAGAAAGTGGACTTCACGAAGCCAGAAGTCACATTTTTGAAAACTTGGTGTACAACTGTTCCTTTCGTAGCAGCTATGCTAGAGCTCTTATTGAAGTCCAGGCAGGAGTTGAGTTAAAGAAGAGTGTTACGGTAGCAATTCCTTCCTTGGATGGTCTTAGTCACTCGAAGGTGGAGGTTAAAATTGAGTATGATTGGGAGCCGTTAAGATGTTCTTCTTGTTGTGTCTTCGGTCATGAGGATCACTCGTGTCCTCAGAACCCGCAGGAAAATTCGAATGGGGATACTGAGAAGAAGGATAAGGATGATTTTCAGGTGGTAGGAGCCAAAAAGAAGAAACCAAATAATCAAGGGCTTCATATGAAAAACCAGAAGCCAAAGGTAGTTTACAGGCCAGTTGTCAACCCTAAACCGAAATCGTCATCAAAGAGTCCGGTTCAGAATCCGGTTTCAACGTCTAACCCGTTTGACATTCTAAAGGATGATAATGGTAATCAGGGAGGTACTACTGTGGGTCGAGTGGAGAAGAATCGGTCAAGGGACAGGGAGGAATCGGATGAGGAAGTGGTGGAGGAAATCTACAATGAAACGAGTAAATTTATGACATCGGGTATTCATCTTTCCTCTTCCTCTTCGAAAGCAGGGGCAAGCACCTCTTCTTCCAAGTTATTTAATGGATAGGCTGTCTGCTTTTCGTCTGAAGGGGCTGCTGGTTTGCGGCTTCTTTATATTTGATGATGGTGGTTGAGAACTGTGTTTATGTGTTTTGCTTTATTTTGTCTACTAGATGTCGTGTCATGATGTATAGTAGACTAGGTAATGGGGTGTCATAGGTTTTTGGTTTTTTATTTGTTCTACATATATGGGGCATGTCCTGTATATGAACTAGTGTGGAACACATCCTCACTACTTGTTCTTATTTGCGGTTGCATTTTTAATAGATTCACCGGGGTAACCCTTTACCCAAAAAAAACTGTTCCTTTCGTAGCAGTTCCAAGATCAATCGTAAATGCTGCTCGTGTTCCTCCTTACTCTTGGAGTAAATCAGAATGTCGTCGATGAAAACAATAACGAACTTGTCTAGATACGGCTTGCACACCCTGTTCATCAAATCCATAAATACAGCAGGCGCGTTCGTTAACCCGAATGGCATAACAAGAAACTCGTAGTGACCGTAGCGAGTTCTGAATGCGGTTTTGGAGACGTCCTCATCCCGGACTCTCAGCTGATGATACCCTGACCTCAAGTCTATCTTGGAGTAGTAACTCGACCCTTGCAGTTGGTCGAACAAGTCGTCTATACGTGGAAGAGGATAACGGTTCTTCACCGTCACCTTGTTGAGTTCCCGGTAGTCTATGCACATCCTGAAAGTACCGTCCTTTTTCACGAATAACACCGGAGCTCCCCAAGGCGAAGAGCTTGGACGAATGAAGCCCTTTTCCAAAAGCTCTTGTAGTTGCTTTGACAATTCTTCCAGTTCAGTTGGAGCCAAACGATACGGTGCGCGGGCTATTGGTGCTGCTCCAGGAGCTAACTCAATCTGGAATTCGACCTGGCGATGAGGCGGTAGCCCAGGTAAATCTTCAGGAAACACCTGAGGAAAGTCGCGTACTACTGGAATATCCTCCAAGTTCTTTTCTTTCGCTGATGCATCAGTAACAAGTGCCAAAATGGCAGTGTGCCCCTTTCGTAGACATTTCTGAGCCTTCAAGAAAGAGATGATACTAACCACAGCGCCACTCTTGTCGCCTTGAACTTCGAGAGGTTCCTTGCCAGAACGAGGAATGCGAACTATCTTTTCCTTGCATAAAATCTCTGCGTGATGTTGGGATAACCAATCCATACCGATAACGATGTCGAAACTACCCAAAACTATGGGTATTAGATCAATCGAGAAGGTCTGACCAGCTAAGACGATGCTACAACCCTTGACTACATGTGCGGCTTCTACACTTTTACCATTTGCTAACTCTACGACATGTTTGGTGTTTAGGGGTGTTGGTGTACGTTTTAACATTTTAGTCACTTTTAACGATATATAACTTTTTTTTTTGGGTAAAGGGTTACCCCAGGTGAATTTTATAAATCAACCAAATAAGTACAAGGGTATGCCAGAGTGAGCATACCAACTAGGCTTGACATACCAAAACCTAGGAACCAAATCAAACAACGGCCACAAATAAAACCATACAAAAAATAACCAGACACCACAGCCTTAACACATCAAAAAACTATAAAACCCGAGCCCTATATCTAGCCTGGGTCGATCTCGGCTCCACTAGGAACAATGTTCCACTTCTTCAGCAATCTCTGATTACCCGCACCACTTTTGAACCTGAACCCCATCAGCCGTAGCCTAACAGTCCCTATGATCTTCTCCGAAATGACCTCCACAGTTGCCTTCGTGTTGGAGAATAGCCGATTGTTCCGCTCTTGCCATACAAAATAAGCAGAAGCCGCAATGACTAGCTTCCCTACAATAAGTTCCGTCTTTTTCGAACTCGCATTCTGATCCAACCAACCCATGATAGAGTGCCACGAACCATCAATGTCTTCCATGTTCACCATAGTCCTGACCGTAGACCATACTTGCTGGGCAAAGAAGCACTGAAAAAACAGATGGTCTCTGGAATCCTTGTCTCTCATGCACAGCGGACAACACATTAGCCTCAAATTTGTTTCACTCCCCGCCTCCCAAACTGCTAACCTATCCTGAGTCTTGAGTTTATTCTTGATAACCAACCATAGGTGAAACGAATGCCTTGGAATACATTGGCTAAACCAAACCCCGTTAACCCACGTAACCGGTTGTTTTCGAGTTCGAATGTTATGCCACACCTCTAGAGATCTAAACGGCCTGTTGTTACCATCCAAATCTTTCCAAGTTGTGCTATCCTCTAGCTCTTGAACCAAATGAGGAACAGTTAACCCAATCAACACCGGATAAATATCGTACCAAGCACTCGGCCACTTCCATTGGCCATTCTCATCTACAATATCAGCAATAGAGGAGTTAAGCTGAAATCCCGCATTTGCTATATTACGAGGGGAAACAAACGAATTCAGCGGACAAATCTGGTTCCACTTGTCGCTCCAAGCATTTGTCTGAGCACCACTTCGAATAATTTTCCAAATAAAAGGCCGAATAGTAGCTCGAATCGCCAAAATTTTCCTCCAACCCCAACTGATACTACCCCGCGGTTGAACTTCCCACAAACTTTTGCCATTTAATTTATGAGCATATATCCATTGGACCCAAAGAGACTTCCGTTTAGTGAGAATACTCCAGACATGGTTAGCCATTAGAGCTTTGTTAACATCAGAAATGCTGCGAATACCCAAACCACCCTCATCCTTAGGTAAACATACCTCGGCCCAGGCAACTTTAGCTTTGGCCCTCCCTTGATTAGTAGCATTCCACAAGAACCGACGCATTAACTTCTCCAGCTCGTTTGTGACACTAGCTGGAATAATGAATACCGAGGCCCAGTAAATATGCATCGAAGACAGAACTGAAGTGATTAGTTGTAGCCTCCCCGCAAAAGATAGCGATTTATTCACCCAACTACCTATCTTTTTTTCCACCCGATCAACTAACGGCTTACAATCCTTATACATCAGTTTAGTGGATATTAGTGGCACCCCTAAATACCGAACGGGCAACGTCCCTTGGTTAAACGGCATAACCTGAAGAATTTCCTGCTTGACATGTTGCGGAACGTTGCAAAAATAAACCGTACTCTTAGCTGGACTCGGCTTAAGCCCCGAGGCATTAGTGAAAATCTCAAGAGCATCCTTAACCCTCTTGACCGAAGTGGCATCCCCATGCACAAAAATGAACAAGTCATCCGCAAAAGCCACATTGATGATCTTCTGTTTCACACACTGAGCATGAAATTTGAAACCTGTCCCCGTGCACGCCCCACGCTGAAGGAGCAAGGATAGAACTTCCATAACCATCGTGAAAAGATAGGGAGACATCGGGTCACCCTGTCTTAGCCCCCTTTTACCACTAAAATACCCATGAAGATTACCTTGGAGACTTACAGAATATGTAACTGAAGTAACACAAGCCATAATCCACCCAACCATTTTTGTATGAAGCCCGAAACCATGCAGAACACTCTCCAAAAACGCCCAATTGACTGTGTCGTAGGCCTTTTGAATATCAATCTTGAATGCACATCTAGCTGGCCCCCGGTTCAGGTGATAATTATGCATTAACTC
This sequence comes from Helianthus annuus, assembly GCF_002127325.2. NCBI lineage: Eukaryota > Viridiplantae > Streptophyta > Magnoliopsida > Asterales > Asteraceae > Helianthus > Helianthus annuus. Next base: position 92,033,268 of record NC_035436.2, on the reverse strand, counting down.
TTGAGTCAGTAAGATATTATCTGATATTTTCCTTCCCGGAACAAACGCCGATTGATTTATGCTAACCAGTTTATCCAAACTACCTTTAAGTCTATCCGTGATGATCTTGCTAATACACTTATACAAGACATTACAACACGAAATAGGCCGATAATCTAGCACCGAATCCGGAGTTTCAACTTTAGGGACAAGAGCCAGAATTGTATGATTAAGTTGTTTAAGGAGCTTACCATTGCCGAAAAAGTCTAAAACCGCATCCGTAACTTCACTGCCCACAACATCCCAAGCACTTTTAAAGAACGCCGACGTATACCCATCAGGCCCCGGGGCTTTATTCTCCGCAATACTAAACATTGCACTTTTCACTTCTTCCCGAGAAACATGACGGACCATAGCACTCGCCTCATTGGTATTCAGCACATTAATTTCCAGCTCATCCATATTAATAGTCGAAACATGGTCCTCTCGACCCAAAAACCTTTCATAATGTTGGACAAGGGCTAAAGGCACACTATCTCCTTCAAACCGATTGCCTTCTACATCTCGTATAGACTGAATAGAGCTACGAGCATTCCTGCATTTAAGCATGTTGTGAAAAAACGCCGTGTTCGAATCACCCGCACACAACCACTCAACCTTAGACTTTTGTTTTAAAAAACATTCTTCATCATAAGAAGCCGTATTGAACCGAGCAAGGCAATCTGCTTCCTTCTCTCTCAACCCAACATCCAACGGGCTCTCATCAATTTGTTTCTGAACAACATCAAGCTGTTTCCTAAGCTCCAAAACTTTATCATGCAAATTACCTTGCTTGAATAACAATTTACGCATAAGCGGTTTCAGATTACGGAGCTTCTTCGTTACCGAAAACATTGTAAAGCCCTCTACCCGTTGTGACCATACCTTCTCAACAAACTCCCTAAAATCCGGTTTTGACGTAAGAAAATTTGCAAACTTGAAGGGTTTCTGTCGCTTCATGACCGAGTTGGACATATTAAGAATGCATGGAGTATGATCCGAAATCCTAAACGGATGATACCGGACGAAAGCTTCCGGGAACAATTCAACGAATTTCAAATTACCCATAACCCTATCAAGCTTCTTAAGCAAGCCAATACCCTTCTTTGGTTTCTGGTTCCACGTAAAGTGCAACCCATGACCCACAATATCAACAAGCTCTGTATGCTGAACACAATCATGAAACTCTCTCATACCAATAGAACTCGTTGAAGGACCATTCAAAGAATCATCCACATGAAGGACCGAATTAAAATCCCCCATGACCACCCACGGCTTATCATGACAAAAACTGCTGTGCATACATAGAGTATCCCATAAGCATCGTCTTTCCTGATACGTATTCTTAGCATACACAAAAGAGGTGAAAAAAGATGCACTACCATTCTTCGGACATAATTGAGTATGAATAACTTGCTCCTCTCGAGACAAGACCATAAGATCCACAACCTCCATGTTCCACCCTATGATGATTCTAGTACCACGATCACATACATCACCATTCGACGTCCAGGCCCAATTCCGAAAAACAGCTTTACATACCTTAGATAAATTAGTAACATCCACATGAGATTCCAGAATAGCACAAACAGCCACCCGATTTTCAGACAAAAGCATACGAACCTCCTTTTGTTTCAGGGGATGGTTCAATCCCCTTATATTCCATGAAACCAAACTATCCATTTAAACCGACAACACCGGGAGTGCTTGCCCCCTCAGAAATTGGACGTTTCTCATGCCTCATGAACTCCGAAGATTCTGTTGGAATCGTTTCCACAACCTCGTCATCTGACAACACATGATTAGCACTATCGTTTTCCATATTAGACCTCTTCTCATACCCCGACCCATTACCACTCTCAGGCTCCCCCGGGTTATCAGAAAGCACTTCAAACGGATTTCTAGTAGCAACACTCGTTCCCGCCTTAGCTGCCATGTTAGGATTCCCAGTAGAGTCCAGCTTACCATCTTTCGTACCCGATGAGCTCGCACCCAAGTTCCCTACTTTCGGCCTATACACAAACCTGGCCTTCTGCTTCTTTGGCATAGCCCCAATTCTGGCCGTTTTCCTCTTATCCGTTATGAATCCGTCATCATCTACAACCACTTGCTTGGCTTTTGTTACGATACTCTTAGGGCATGTCTGGTCATTATGTCCAAAAACACAGCACACCGAACAACGCTGAGGCTTCCATTCATACTCAACCTTCACCTTTTCGGTTATATAGCCCTCGTCATCAAGCTTCGGAATGGCCACCGTAATAAATTCCTTTAACTCATTATCCGCATTAACCTCAATCAGGGCCCGGGCAAAACTACTCCTCCCCCAGTTATCCACACACATATCCGCCGTATATCCATCTAGCCTTTTTGGCGTCCCCAACTTAGAAGCTAACAAACTTAGCCCATCATCCGTATAAATTGCAATAGGGACATTATGGAACTTAACCCAAACCGGAACCGATTTGATACACTCCTTTCTAAGATTAACCGAAGGCGACCAAATATTCAAGAAAAGTGGAACCTTCCTGATTAACCAAGGTCCTCCTTCAAGCACTTTCATCATACCTTCCTTAGAATCGAACTTAAAAAAGAAAAACCCTTCCGAGTTCATCATGCACTTGGCAAAACCATGCTTAGACCAGACGTTCTTAACATAGTATTCCACAACCGGAAAAGGTAACCTACTGCCCAAAAAATATCCATACAACACATTCTCAAACTTATCTTTAACCTTTTGAATTACCTCACGAGGGATAAACACATCCGCATCTTGAACTGTCTCTGTTGCATCCATTTTCCTGAAGTTTACCTCTCTTTTCATCACATTCGTCGTTTTAACCTTATCCGCATACGAAAAGCCAGCCATGTTATTCACTGTATTGCTAGAACTCGGGTTTGCATGAGTGACTACCTTAGCAGCCGTTTGCCCCCACAAATTCTCAACATCAGAACCCTTACCTTCCACGTTACTCGAACTAGGATTAGCCTGGGTAGCCGTCTTGACAGCCGGATACCCATCCCCATACCCCCATATATCATCTAGTTCCACCGGTTTCGAAATACCAAACAAGCCATCAATCACCGAAGGATTATTGGTAGAATACATACCTCGTCTCGGTAGCAAGGGATTACCCTCAATGTTCGTAACTCGTAGTCCAATCCCACGCATCGGAGGCGTATTATTCTCGCTCCCAGGTGTACCATGATCCGAAGACTTGAACCCGTCACTATTACTCTCCATGCATGCAAGAACCAATAGTAACAAGAACCGATAAGCACGTACAGCAAAACCCTAATCCGCCGTCAAGAAAACCACGTAAAACAAGAACAGAATCCACGTGACACCAAGAACAGAATGCACGAAAATCCCAGCGATTGGACAGCAGAAACCCTAGCTAGATGAAACGAAAGGAACAGATCTTAATCCTGACGTCAAAAGATTAGAAACCACGGTAGAAGTCTAGTATCCTTACTCAGAAGGAACGACAACACCACAATTGCTAACCCAAATCAATCACGAAGAAGATCAGATTGAGCAAGAACAAGAACAAAATCTAGGGTTTCCCTTGAGTCGCCAAAATCGCCCAGAGCACTCTCACATCTACTTAAGATTTGTTGGTAGAAAGTGTTGCTAACGATATATAACTTGTATCCGCACCCGAATCAAATAAGACAGTAACATAAATATCGTTGAGAAGGAACTTACCCATGACCACATTGGGATCGTTCATTGCGTCGCCTGTACGAATAAATCATCCAACCCCATTCCCACCCTGGGAATCCCATGCCTTGGCTGTGTGAACTCACCTTGGTTTGCTCGGTATGCTAAGTATGTGCTCACAGTTTATCAATCAAGTCCTAGAGTACGCATGTGTACATGATCAGTTTATATCCAAATTGTTCACGTATAGGTATAATCACAGAAGTACTAAACATGTATTCAATATCATACAAGTCATGCATATCACTTAACAGCAGTTAATCTATCCAGTTAACTTCTAACAGAGTTAGGTCAGGTTACTGTGCAAAGTATTCAAGTCGGCGAAACACAGGTTGGCGAAACATGTTCTATTTCGTCAACCACCCTTTGGCGAAACCCTATCCTGTTTCGTCAATTGCCCTTTGACGAAACACAACCTTCTGTTTCGCCGAGAATCCCGTTTCGTTAACCCAATTCAGTTACGTCAATCAACAGTTACAGATTGCAGGAAACCCTAATGATCATGATCAGCCGTTACCACATCAACTAGTAATCATACAGAAATCGACTAACATACAATCATCATCTAATAGAATCATTATACAGAAGTACACAATAATCATTGAGTCGGAAACACGGTTTCCCCTACTTAACCTACCACCGCCAAGAACCTCAAGCCCGATCACATACAATTACAGTATTGGATTCAGCATCATTCATTTATTCATTACATCGGTCAATTGAGTTTAACAATAACATACATCATGCTTAACCTTATCGATTCATCAATATCATAATCATTCACTGTTAATCATAATAAGAACATACCAAGAAATCATGATAGTTATCTAATCATATCCTTTCCAGAAATTAAACAAACACAACATGTAACAATAATCAAAGCATCATTTAAACCGGTTAAACAAGCACACATCTAACCGAGGTAGATGGTACGAGGGTTTGATCGTTCACGAGGGCTTGGGGGTACACAAGGCTGCCGTCACACTTGGGAGAGTTCTAGGTTTTCTGTTTTGTCAACAGTGTGACGAATGAAGTGGTTACGCATAACTTGTACAAGTTTAAGTGTTTTTGGGCCCTTACTGGGCTTGGCGAAAAATCTGGGCCGGCGAATCACTTGAGTTTCGCCGAGATTGACTTGGCGAAACAAGCTTTTGTTTCGTCGAGGTGCATATGGCGAAACACACTTGTGTTTCGCCGGGTTGTTCAAGTCTTAAGTAGTTTACACGTTATGCAATCAAGTACTTTACACATATTCCTCACATAAAGATTCAGCATTCATCTTACTTATAATCCAACGTACAGTTACAAGTCAAACAAGTCAAACAACTAATAGTCAAAGTCAACGTGCATTTAATGCGAAAGTGAAAGTTGGAAACTCGAGTTGTCACATCAAAGCTTCATCAACAAACAACCCAGTAGCAAAAGTGACTTGCTGATCCGTGGTACACTTGCTCATACGGATAGTGGCTTCAGTCTTCTCCGTCCAGCATACAAACGCCACTGCACCTCTAGTGCCATCGTAGTTCAGGGGTTTGCAGTCGAGAAACTGCTTGAAAGTGCAGCCCTGAGCTGCGTTTCCTCCAGATGAATCTCCATTCCCATTTCGTCTCGCATTGCTTGGTCCTTCTCTTTGTTCAGTACGGTTTGCCTCGTATTAAGCGATAGCTGTGAAGATCCTTTATTCCAGTAGGGCGTTTAGCTCTTCAGCAGTCCTTGGCAGTGGGGAAGGAGGAGGTTGATCACGAGCGTTCACAGCTCTTGTCACACCCCCAAAATCCCACACGCGGAGTACCACCGCTTGGAGGCGTGACGTGACCAGGATCAAGCCACCAATCATATTGAACATGTAATTAAATAGTAAAAGTTATCCATCAATACGAAAGGTGTTTAACAAAACCCACATAGATAAATATAGCGGAAGCATTAATGTAAAACCCAATCATAAGTATTAATGTGATAAGTGTTTAATAAGTAATCACGATCCATCTGCCCACAACGACCTGCTCCTCCTTGTGCAAGCTCCATTATTACCTAAGGTCCTGCAAGGCATGCAACAGAGAGTCAACAACTAGTTGAGCGAGTTCACAGAAAGTAAATGCGTAACAGTAAGTTCATGAGTATCAAGTGACTCTACTGGGCCAATATAGGTTTCTATTGGTGGGGGCTTCCCATGTTATTAATCCACTAGACTATGCGTAACCACATGTGTTCTTCACAACCGAGAACAGTAATACGTACAAGTTTACGCAGGATTTACGTAAGTATCCTTCACAACCGAGGATAGGGTACGTGGGGGGGGGGGTTTACGTAGGTTTTACGTAAGTGCCTGACACAACCGAGGCAGTAGTGAGCATCCGTTCACGCAGGCTTTACGTGAGTATCCTTCACAACCGAGGATAGTGAGTAACTTAGTTATACGTAGGTTTTACGTATGTGTCCTGCACAACCGAGGACGATGGTATGGTAGTCTAGTAACAGTGTCCGTATGAGTCTCTTCAACCTTATCCTTATCAATCCCATTCCCAACACCCCGGGAATCCCATTGTCACACCCCCAAAATCCACCCGCGGAGTATCACCGATTGGAGGCGTGACATGACCAGGATCAAGCCACCAATTATATCAAACATAGCATTCAATAATAATCATAGACATAATTGATGTTCAAAACCAAACATTGTATATGTAGCGGAAGCATTAAATGTAAAACCCAAAACATAAGTATCAATGTGTGAATGTAAAAGCTTTAATAAGCATTCACGTGTTCTTGTCCACAACGACCCGCTTCTCCTCTGGTGCAAGCTCCAAGTATACCTAAGGTCCTGCAAGGCATGCAGCAAATAATCAACAAACTAGTTGAGCGAGTTCACAGAAAGTAAGTTCATAACAGTAATGCGTAAGTTCATCTAGTGGTGAGGGATTCTCACGAATTATCCTTAACAATGGGGGATTCCCATTATAGTACTTACTAGACTAGTGCAACCATGTGTTCTTCTTAAACCGAGAACAGGAATACGTACTGGGTCACGCAGGATTTACGTGACGTGCCCTTCCCCGAGGACAGTGGTACGCGTGGGGCTATGCAGGATTTACACAGCGTGTCCTTCCGACCCGGAAGACAGTAGAGGGTATTGGGTTACGCAGGATTTACGTAACGTGTCCTCCCGACCCGGGAGACAAATGGCAATTACTGGGTTACGC